>NC_088353.1:35935000-36250000 GCF_036884655.1 Musa acuminata AAA Group
AAAAAAGGATTTTCTTGACCTACAAATTTGGCTATAAGGTGAAATTATGTAAGCATAGAAATCAATCACTACAGAAGCACAACAGAGTAACAAGAAGCATTTAGGAAATATACTGGATAAATTCTAAGGATAAACCAAAGTTGTCACAATTTAATGCACCTTAATTCTGCATGATTGCTATCACTATGTATGACATGAACTTAATTCTTTTGGTAGATATACCACCTTTCTGCAATTATATTATCTTCAGGAATAATCATTTGGCTGAGCCTTACAAAGTAAGAACTAGCTGCATTTCACAAAGCCGGAACATATTCATGAACAATGGTTCAGGAACCAGCTATACCGGCAGCATTGACTTAAGTGACACTTGCCTAAATATGTCATCAGCTTATCTGATGAAGTTGCCAAAACAGAGAGAGAATCACAAAGTCTATGGTTTGCATAATAGACTGGTTCAGAAACTACAGACAAGGAGTGTTCATGTTGCAGTTATGTAGTAAGAAATATCTTTTCCCCTTCTTTTTCCTCACATGCTTCCACCCTTATGCACGATTTGGCACACACTTGCAGACCATTCTATTCCCTTTCTCCTGCCCACCAGTAACTGGCACCATATTGAAGCTCAATTGTTACTCCCCCAATATGAAGATTACACAGCACCAACTATTGATCCTAGACTGGATCAGTCAAAGATGTTAAGCCTATATTCTTCTTCATGCTCAATCAAGAAGAACGTTTTATTGTCACTAAAAACTCTCGCATAGTACTGAAGTTCTGCAATGTGCAGATTTTCAAATTTTAAGACCAAAATGCATCACAAAGTTATATGACACCTGTAATGAGTTTATCCATTAAGTCCAGATGGGACATCTTTTCATCTTTGAATAGCTCTTGCAACAACCAAATTCGGATCAATGTACAAACTCAGAAATCTGGACATCTAGATGGTGCAAATTCCTTCGAAGTATCTTGTTTTTTTTTTTTTCATCCCTTAAAGTGCTGCAGTGACAGAAACCTGAGAAGCTTATCAACAGATAAAAAAGCTCATTCACTTTCATGACTGACATACAATTAACATTAAAGGCCCATGCCTGTTTAGCAAGATCAGAGGTGTTAGTAACACATTCAACCAAGTAGCCATAGGCCATGACAAAGAAGGCTAGAGGGTATTCCTTAACAATCTAGATTTTCGAGATGCAGGACAATCTAAATCAAGAATGCTCTCATGAGATTACTAACGGGAGATTTTATAGGAAGGACATGTCAATACAAATGTTGTGCTCCGAATTCTTTAGATAAAAGACTAGCTCAGCTCGCAAAGCATGCATATCAGCAGATGCACATATAAAAAATTAAATAAATGGTAGCTGCATCTAATCCTACTCCAGAAATATCTAGAAGCAATAATAAGATGTTGAACAGTGTCATTGTCAGGATAAACATTCTGAATCCAATGTAAACATGCAGTAGTAACATTATACATGACAGCACCTGTTTTCTACTAATCTTCTTGGCCTTCTCTTCCTGCCACTCGCGATACATAGAAAAGAGCTCCAACAGAACATTGGGATTTAAAGTACCTAGTATTGAGAAATTCAATGAGTATACGATAAAAAGTTCAACCCAAGAGCAGCTAAGCATGCTATATTTATAGTGAAAATTGATATCTTTTCAGCTAATATGAACTATGAACCTGTGCCAACCCTTCCGAATGCAAGTAGTAATCTACTAAAAGAACCAAAAAGGTCACCTGAAGTAGAGGTGGAAGAGGAGGACGATGAGGGTTTCCTGACAAGAATGTCGGATAAGCTGGACTCGGACGGAGGCGGGGAGGTCAGCAGCGGCGTGGCCTGAAACGATCAGCATCGACAAAAAGGTTGATCGAAGGAAGGAAATCGAAGCAGGAAGGGGGAGAAGAGGGCACGGTCTCACGATTTTGAGCGCCTCGACGCGCTCCACGAGGGGATCCACGCCCTCGATCCTTTGGGAGACGGTGGTGATTTCATCGATCCGCTGCGGACGAGAAAAATCGAACCTAAAGCATCAAGAATAGGAACCAATTGCAAGAACGGAAGGGAAGAGGGTGAGGAAACCTGTTGGTGGTGTACCGGGAGAAGGGATTCGGAGGCGCCCATCGGAGTTCCGCGAGGTTGGGCATGCCGGTCGCACGTGCGATAGCCTCATATGGAATCGAGCAAGCTTCTTATTGGGCCGACTCAGAGCCCATGACTCCGCCCGCCTCGGGCAAACTCCGCAGGAGCCCAGTACGGCTCAAGGCACAGAATGCGCTTGTCCTTGTTGCAGGGTCGGGCAAGAAAACATTATACTGGACTTTCCTAGCAATTTCGTCGAACAGCTGCTGCGCATTGGACAGAGCACGAGTAGAGTGAAAGAAACCATTACCTCTCTCGGAATCCTTTAGCTTCGTTTGTCTTCTGCCACTCCACATCTGTCACCACCGCAAGGAGGAACAAACTTGCGTTTTCCTCAAGCTATCCCCACCACGAGAAAGAGAATCCAATAGCAGTCTTTTTCTTTATTTATTCCCTTCTTTATGTCTGTTGCGGGCTTGCGTCAGTCTCGCCCTATTGTCACACACCAACGCCCTATTGCGTCAGTCTCGCCCTATTGCCCTGGATATGCAGAGCAAGGAAGAAGAGGAGGAGGAGGCTGAGAAGGGATGCTCCGCTAGAGATGCTCAGCAACAAGGCAAAGGTATTCATTTACTCACCACCGTAAGCTTAGCCGATGCCTTTTGATTTCAAGATGGCTGATGGAACTAACGGAGAAGAGAACGCTTCTGATGTTGCTGCTGTGCAGGAAGGAAGACCAACAACAACAACAACAACAACAGGAGGAAGTTGTTGGAAGTGCAGCAAGCCATTTTGGCCAACATGTCTCAAGCTCATCAAGATTTCAGGGACGAGCTGGTTGGATCCGGAGATCGTGTTCAAATTGGCATGTGAGGTATTGGAAAAGTCGGTAGTTTACAATAAAAAAATTGAATTAAAATGAATATAATAAATATCGACTATAGATTTAGACATCTTTATCCTCGACGATGTGTGAAAAAAGATTTAATAAAAAAATTAATATATATAAAGATGAAGATTTTAAATTTTTTTATCAAATATTATAATGATTATTTTGGAGCACAAACTGTGTCCATCAACAAACAAATAGTTTTCTTCTCATAGAAATAAATATAATTTTTCGACGATATATGAAATGAGATGAGATTACATACTAATGAAAGAAGTACTCATCTGTTATGACTAAGAATTTTAGGAAAAAAGATGTCTTGTAATAGCTTGGGTGTGTCTATCAACAAATGTCTTGTAGACTTAGAAATGATGTATCTATTAATTAGAGTTATACTCTGAAAAATAAAGAATGAGAAATATCATGGATTTTCTTTGTAGAAAAAAGTGTGGAATGCTTGTTGGCCACTGCAGTATGAAATGAAGGTAGATGAGATTAGTTTACTATGTATCAGTTGAACTCTCTCTCCTGAATAAAAACAGTTTTGAGGAACCTGCCCTCACTCTGCTATGCTGTAATTTTGATGTATGGGGACCCTTTCTTCAGGAACAAATGCTTTGGCAATGTGGTTTGATTTATGGAACACCTTTGATTCAAAGGGAGATCAACTCATCACTTCTGAAGGGATATTGGAAAGGGATTCCTCTTTCTTCCCCAGAAACTTGAATGCACAGCATATAGATGATGTCCATCACAAGACAAACATATTGAAGTATACTAATCTCAAGTGGTATGGTTCAACAATGGCAATAAGCCATAACATTTCATTGGATGGGTCTCTTTAGGCTTATGGAAGATAATATTTTTATTTGTAGAAGTTATTAAATAAGGTAAGTCAATTGAAATTAATACTGCAAGGAGAAATAGAAGAAGACAAAAGAAACTTTATTTGTAAATAATAAAATGAGTTTACAAGTTCTTTTTATCAACTGTTTGTGTAGTAGTTTGTAGAACACTTTTAAAACCTTTCTTCCTAGTGAAATATCATTTTCTAGAATGTTGTTAACCTCATCTTAACTATCAATCAAGATCCAAAAATGAGGAGCATTTCTTCCTAAAAACACATTACAATTTACCACACTGTGTTATAATAGGCTTTTGTTCACAACAGGCCAGTCCAGTCATTGCAGATAATATTTTGATCTGTGGATCTCAAACAATATAAAAAGAGTGGTAACAATTAATATGTTGCCATCAACAGTAGGATTTCAACAAAATCGAATCCATAACAGGAAAAGGTAAAATAAAATATCTCGAAATCCAGAATGGTCCTCCAACATAATAAATGACAAGAAAGTCACCATAATACTCAAATGACAAACTGAGCTCATCAGAAACCAATATACCACACTGTTCCACTAAGCAATCTAAGAGGTCTTCTCTGCCTTGGCAGCAGTGGCAGCAGCTTGTCCCCTGAGACGACCAGTCCTCCTTGCAGCAATAAGACCGACCTTCTGCCCGGGAGGAGCATCACGGCGGACGGTGGAGGCATGTCCAATGTGCTGGTGGTTTCCTCCTCCGTGGGGATGCTCCACAGGGTTCATAGCCACACCTCGGACCTTTGGCCAACAGTTCCTCTTCACTCTGAACTTGTGGTAGGCATTGCCAGCCTTAAGTAGGGGCTTCTCAGTTCTACCACCACCAGCAACTTGTCCGATCATGGCACGACAATTGCTGGGAACGATCTTCTTTGCTCCAGATGGGAGCTTGATCCTGCAACCAAAAACCAGAAATAAAAAATTTCATCGGACAAGTTGGCTGATGAACTCAAGGATCACAAAGAGGTGCCTAAGCAGAAAAACTGCATTAAGATATCGATCTCAACCTTACAGTTGCTTTTTATATTGATCGTATACATGTTCAAGCCAAAGAAAGCTAATATTAGAAATTTGTATTCTTCTGAGAGACACTAGTATAAAGCTATCTGCCAAATAAAGGATTCAGTTTCCAACGGCTAGGGTATATGTCTGATGCAAACTGGATGCAATATTTAGACTGATAAGTCAATGGAATTTCCACTGGCTAGGAAATATGTTTCATGCAAACTGAATGCAGTATTTGGAACGACAAGTCAGAATTCAAGAGGAAAAGAGTTTAATGATCGCAGGCTGATGGTAACATTAGACAATGAAGGCCAAGCAAATGAATGTGGCACAATCAGCACCTTGCAAATAAATCAATTATATGCTACTGCACTCATGTCCAAAATATTCAGATCAAAAGTTACAACACAAATAAAAACTTCAAAAAGAATTTATTTTCAACCAAACTGTTATCATAGGATGTGTAGAAGAAACAATATACTGATGAAACAAAATTAATTTCAAAGTAAAAAAAGAGCATTCAAATTGTGAAAATTAAGACTTTTTTTTTGTCAGATGATGATTAAAAGGAGGCAGTCAATTGCCTTGCAAACTTTAGAACTTGCAAGTTCCAAGACACATTTTAAAAAGCATGCACTCAATCTTTACATTCAAGATCTTGAGAAGGAATAAGTTTTGCCTTGATATTTCTTACTAAGATGAAACAAAATGGGTGGTCAATGTCATGGGATGAAGTCAGTTCTACTAAAATCCAGCAAGCTTAATACTAAATAACAATACTTTAGACATGCAGAAATGATTTTTTTTAGTGTAGCTACTGAAAAGGCTTAAAAAGTTGAATATTAAATTCACAAAGTATTATAACATATGGTAATTAAGATATAACAAGTTATCTATCGTCAACGTGTCTCTAGCCTATGCTAACATATCAGCAATTCCCTATCATCAACAGGTCAATAGCCTCGACAAAACAGTTAAATGCCAAAACACTCCCTCGGTAACATATAATGCACAAATCAAAGCAGCTTCTATGATTGACAAGCAAGTAGAAGGCGGTCTAGACTTTAAATGAATGCCAAAAAGAGAACCCCACTTCCTAACCTATAATAGAGTTGTTAGCATCCGATGTTAAACCTTACGGAATTATAATTACTCGTTTCAGTCTGATTTAACAGAAAAAAATAGAACAGTTCGTTATTTGTTTGTTTCATCACTGGGCAGAATGATAAGACAAATAAAGTTTTACTATTCCTCGTACAATAAGAAGCAAAAAGTTTCTTTTCAGACGGATCTGACTGATATCAGAAGGCAATATTCAACAGAGCAAATCAAAATATCCAAATATCACCATAGGAATAAACACCAGAAAATGATGTACTTATCCAACTCCAGTAGTGAGATGCAGAAACGCCACCGGTACAATATTCTATCGTGAAAAATCAGATAAATAAGCAACATCGAGCTGAAAACATATAGAGGATACATCTAGATCGCTTGACTCGGCACAACGAAACAGAAACAAGAGTAGAATCATCGTCGATTGGGAAAAAAGAAATTTATTTTTCACGACTTCAGATCCCAAGTATACTTGACAAAAGAAAACAGTAGCAAGGAAAAAAGAGGACCTGGAGGTGCCGTTGTCAGGGTTGTGACTGATGACGATCGCGTAGTCGCCGGAGGCGCGGGCTAGAACACCGCGGTCGCCAACGTGGTGCTCGACGTTGCAGACGACGGCACCCTCAGGAATGGAGCGGAGGGGAAGGACGTTGCCGACCATAAGGGAGGCCTTGCGACCACAATAGACGAACTGGCCGGTGTACATCCCTTCGGCGGCGATGAAGAGCTCCTTCTGAAGCTTGTACCGGAAGGGATGGCGGAAGGTGACGCGGGCAAGAGGGGCGCCACGGCCAGGGTCGTGCAAGATCTCGGTGATCACGCCCTTAAGGTAGCCATTGCGCTCCCCGAAGTCGAGGCTCCGGAACCGCGCGGGCCCCTTGCGGTGGTGCGTGTGGGAGCGGAAAACCGACCCGGCTCCCTTCCTCTGTGCTCGGATCACGCGTCCCATCTCGGCGGCGAAGCAATAGGCTGAAGGAAGGCGATACGGGGAGCGCGAGAAGGGGGTAGGATTTATGGGCTCGACCGCGAACGAGGGCCATTTATAGTAGTGAGACGACGGAGGCGGCGCCCTAATTTGTGCGGTTCTGATGATGCTTGATGGTGCTCTGCGCACCGTTGGATTTATGGTCCTCAATTGGTAGCAAAGACCGAACCATACGATCCATTGGGCCTCATATGATATAATCATATTATATTTTCAGACTTAGCATATTAATTGCGTCATGAAATTAATATTAAGGCATAAAAAATAGGAAAAGAATCTAACGAATCCATCTGACTAAATGAAAGAAAAGATTTGATAAGGTCCGTATAAAAATATCGTATATTGGTGACTTCTAGTTTACTACAATATCGGATGAAAATATTGTATAGTTTACAAATTTTCTATGAAAAATCTATATGCTTACTATAATATTTTTTTATTATCTAAATAGCTACCTTGTTAACAGGAAAGAAATCGTTGACATCCTAATAAGTGCGATTGGGTTTAGACCCATATACGTAAGATCATTCGAGATATCTCCGAGATGAAAATGTCGAGCTCTCAATATGTCATCTACACAAAGATCAAGAACGAAAGAGATTTCTCAATCTAATCCCTTTGATGCCCAAGTTATTAATATGATATAAGGTATATGAGTATGAATATAAGTGATCAAAGAAGATAACCCATCTTTTTATATTGAAGATGAGTATTTATATTTAATCGAAAGGGGACAGAATATTTCGTAAAATATTAAAGACAACCTTAACTATCTCAAATAGTCTCTCATTTAGCCTCTTATCCCCATGGATAACAAGAGGATGACAACTTATAATCACTTGCTTTGGACTTCTGAGGATAAAAAATGGAGGATAAACTTTGTTTTCTACTTCCATTCTCAATATCACACGGTGATCATACATTGAATGACGATTATCTAACGATGTTTTCCTTATCACTAAGTCATCTTATCCTCGTGTGTATATCATTTTCGTATGTCTCTCCCTCATGTATATCAATATCCTCATAAACATGTTCGTATATTATTTTGAGTAAGTATGCAGCTTAGTCCTCAACATATAATTAATTCATTGATTCAGAGATTTTTATCATTTGATGCATATTGTATTTTAAAGTCTTATCCTCTAGCATTTATGATATATAGAATACAGACTAGTATTTGCTAGTACTCTTAATACATGTGATTTCTAACCTTTCAAATGAATTAGAAATTATTGATTGTAACGACGATTGAGATCTAAGCTTTGTACCTCATTATCTTTTTATTTAAGTTATTCCTCATTCCCATAATAGTAAAGAGTAAAGTAATTCAAACTTAGGCAATTTCCCATCTTTTTCCTTTTTTATAAAATATATCTCTAGTTTTTATATTTTTCAATTTGATGCTCCTCTTTAGAATGTTATCCAAAATACTCAACACCTATATTTTTTTATTAATTTTTTATACTTTTTCCAACCGTCATTACAATATTTTTATTTAACTCATTTATAATATTTTTTTAAATTATTATAAACTTTTATTAAGACACTAAAAATAATATAAGATCGTTAAAAAAATACTATAAGTGACATCATATTATATATCTTTGGTTGTCATATTATTTAGTTGAGACAAGGAGTTTATTCAGATTATTTATCGTGTTTTCAAATAGGTTTTACAATATCTTTATCATGACCAAAATAATAAATTTTTATTTTTATTTGAGTAATATTTTTTTCTAAACTATTATAAATATTTATTTTATTTGAATCATAATATATCAAATGATTTTTAATATATCTTGATTATATTTGGCTTACCATTATTAAGGGCCGAAAACATTATAAATCATATCAAATTTTTAGACTTTAAATTAGATTGACTAAGATTATGAGTCCATTTATATTACCATTTATAATATTCTCAAGTGAATTTTATAGTATTTCTATTGTGGTGATAAAAAAATATTATAAAGGACATATTTTGAATAATATTCAAAACACACCATTTGGGAAAAACAAAAACGAAAAAGGAAAACTTTTTGAGGAAGTCGGCCTTCAAACTTTTACTCCAAACTTCTCTCAATAATCCTCCAAATATTCTTAGCAAAATTACATGTAATATAGCACTTTTAATTACAAAGATTGAATTAATTACAAAAGAAAACTGAAAGAAATTTGGAAACAATTATCTCAAATTTCAGAAATCAAATGCCAAAAGAAAATTAGAGTCACCACTTTTAATTCAACAGTTTTATGACATCACATACCCTTTTTTCTCACCCACACAACGCAACACCTCTTCTCTTCGGTCCATCAGTCACTCTCCACGAACACTTTCCCTGGGCCCCTCCTCTCTCTCTCTCTCTCTCTCTCTCTCTATAACACCAGAGAGTTCCCTTACATACCCACACACACACCCGCCTCTCCTCCTCGGTCCATTTCTCTAACCTTTCCCAATTGTCCGCTCAACGCTGCCCAACTCCCTATAGCGATACTTCTAACGCCAATCCATCCTCGCTCTCTCCGCCCCCGTCTTCATTTCCCCTTCTCGTCTCCCTCTCTCGCAAGATCTCATCAAAATGTCTGCCGTCGCCGCCGTCAGGATCCCCTCTCCTGCTCTCGTGGGAGCTCGATCCGCAGGCGAGAAGCCCTGCGCTCCCTTCGTTTCGTGCCCGGCCGGGCACGGCCTTCACCGCACGCACGTCAGGTCGACTCGCCTGGGCCGCCCTCTCCTCGCCGTCTCCTCCGATGTCCTCAGCGGCCAGAAGTCCCTCGGCTCCAACTCCTCACCCTCCCACCATGTGTGTTCCCATTCCCCAAAAAGCCCTCTTTTGTTGGAAGAAACTCCTATAAAAATGAATCTTTCGGGAGAAAAGCCTCTCAAAATTGGTCTTTTGCACGATTCGGTTATGACACGGCTGGCAAAACTTCATCTTTTTGAGGGTTTTGTATGGATCTAATTCTGTTTGATCTCGATTGCAGGCGGTAGTAAGCCGGGAGGAGGCGTTAGTGCTGTATGAGGACATGGTCTTGGGGCGCGTCTTTGAGGACATGTGCGCGCAGATGTACTACCGCGGCAAGATGTTCGGCTTCGTCCACCTCTACAATGGCCAGGAGGCCGTTTCCACTGGCTTCATTAAGCTCCTTGAAACCCGGGATAGCGTCGTTAGCACGTATCGAGATCACGTCCATGCACTCAGCAAGGGTGTCCCCGCCCGCGCAGTCATGGCTGAGCTCTTCGGCAAGGCCACTGGCTGCTGTCGCGGCCAGGGTGGCTCCATGCACATGTTCTCTGCACCACATAACCTCCTCGGTGGCTTCGCTTTCATAGGTGAAGGCATCCCGGTGGCTACTGGTGCTGCTTTCTCTTCCAAGTACCGCCACGAGGTCCTTAAGGAGTCCAACCCTAATGGCCTTGATGTCACTGTGGCCTTCTTTGGTGATGGGACCTGCAACAATGGTCAGTTCTTTGAGTGCCTCAACATGGCTCAGCTCTGGAAGCTGCCCATCGTGTTTGTTGTGGAGAATAATCTGTGGGCAATCGGGATGTCTCACCTCAGAGCAACTTCGGACCCTGAGATCTGGAAGAAGGGACCGGCATTCGGCATGCCTGGGGTGCACGTGGATGGGATGGATGTACTGAAGGTTCGGGAGGTGGCAGTGGAAGCAATTGGAAGGGCAAGACGTGGGGAAGGACCCACGCTTGTTGAGTGTGAGACATACCGTTTTAGAGGGCACTCACTCGCGGATCCTGATGAGCTCCGGAAGCCTGGTGAGATTGAAATATTACTCTTTTGATTTGTTCATTGACTTGGCTACAAGAGTTAGTGCACAGTGCACACGCTAATTTTGTATTTGTGAGATGTTATCGAACAGTCTCAACCGAATAAGAAATGGTAGGGTTTCACTCGAATTGCATAAAAGATGACATAAAAGATTTTGCAACAAACATCATAATTGGAAATTCATTATTAAATAAACGATCTTACACCACATTTGGTATTCTAATAACTCAAATACTCAAACACAATAATGCCGTGAGGTTAAATTGACTTTGAAGTTGTCGTTTGCCATTGCTGATTGATTTTATAGTAATTATAAATGTGACGGTATTTGGAGAATGGCATCTTAAAAATTTTGATGCACACTGTCTACTGACAGGTGTAGCCTGATTTCTTAAAAGGAGTTGTTTGGAATTCAGTAGTAAAAGTTTTGGTGGATTTGTTTGATATGTCTTGTCGTTCCTTCTGGTATGTTAGACAACAATAATGTTGTAAGGAATATTTTGATCACATGATCAATATATTTTTACTTACATGAATCATTACATTTTTTAAATATTTCCTTTTTGGTTTCTATCACATTGTTTGTGTTGTTTATGTTAATATGTGATTTGAATTGTTTTTCTCTAAAATGTGCATCAATGTTAGCTGCTCTTGTTTCTTCTAATCAGGCTTCTGCACTAATGTTAGTTGCTCTCGTTTCTTCTTGGTGTATTTCTTTTTCTTTTTTCACATTGTCTCCTTTGAGTTGGGCTCAATTTGTTCATTTGTTATGATGCATTACTATGACAACTATGAAATTTATTGTTCATGTTTCAGTGGTGCTGAAGAGCGACGTCATAAGCTCTCAGCATGTCACACTGAAGAATTTAAATTATAGTATTTTATAGATATCCATTATTCTACTCTATCGGAAGCAGATTTTATTCACACAAGCCACATTCTGGTAGTAATGTGTTTGAATGCTTTGTTATTTTATAACTATTTTAGATCAAGATTGCTGAATTTCTCACTTGGTGTCCGAGTAATCTAGAAACTAAAACACTTCATGTTGCACTTCTAGTGAAATATGTGTTTAGTTACAGACCTTACGTACGCACTTTTAATGACCTTATATGGCTTTGATTTATTTAGACTTTGTTGCTTGTTCTTTTTCATCCTAAATATTTTAAGACTAATTATGCATTTGTGCATCATTTCAAAAAGTTTAAATAAGTTTCATACATAGTTAACTTCTTTTATCATCTAATTAGGTTCTTTAGGATTTGTTCTAGTAACTTTCTGTCATCCCTTGACTTGGATACTTCAAGTAAAATGATATGCACATCCACATACATCACACTGATATCTAAATGCAGAAATATATTGTAAGCCACCTTCTTTTGCAATATCAAAAGGGATATTAAGGAACATATTGCCATACTATAGTGCAATATAGATTACTAAACGCTTCTCATTTTCGACAGATGAGAAGGCACATTATGCTGCAAGAGATCCTATCATAACCTTGAAGAAGTACATTCTTGAAAACAGCCTTGCATGTGAAACAGAACTGAAGGCTATAGAGAAAAAAATTGATGAGCTTATTGAAGATGCTGTGGAGTTTGCAGATTCAAGTCCACCTCCTCCAAGAAGCCAGCTATTGGAAAATGTTTTTGCTGATCCCAAGGGATTTGGGATTGGCCCTGATGGGAAGTACAGGTGCGAGGATCCTAAATTTACAGAGGGCACTGCTCAGGTCTAAGTTGAAGGTTTTAACACACTATCTACACCTTGGGTTGCTACTTATGGTATTTTGGCAGATATCAGTTTGATTAAAAAATATGTTCTTCACTATAAACTGTTTTTTCTTTTGGCATCCTAATCTCTCTCTTTTTTGTTTACATTTTCTTGTCTTAAGCAGTCTCTAGCTTCATTTGATACGAACATGTGACTAGAACTCCTAATGTGTGAGACTATGATAGTCTCAGTTTTCTCCATTAACTGAATTAAACATTATTTATCATCCAAATCTCATGTTATGTGGTATGTATGATAAAGTTATGGTTATGTTTGCTGTTTTTCACTCATCCCACTGATTGTTATGTGCAGTATCATTGTAGAAAGCTGACATTTGCTGATCAATATATCTTATCCCTCTTAAGACGGGGTTAAGAATTTTCTTGCAATAGAAACACTACCATATTGGTGATGTGCTGAAACAAAAACACTGGATGGTTACATCTTTGTGAATCTTTAGCATTATATTATGGAAGAATAAGAAAGAGGCTGGATTTGTTCCAAGATGTGTCTCATCCTGATCCACTAAAACACTTCCTTTTGGTTCTATTATCTCTCTTTTAGAAACAGTTCAATTTGTTCGTGGTAATTGCTTATCGATACATCTTTTGGCTTCTAATCAACATCTTACTCATCTGAAATTACCTGCATATAGGATTCATTAATTTCCACTCTGTTCTATTTTCAGGAAAAATCAATACCTGAACACTGCTCTTATCTGATAGGTCAGGATAACTAGTGACTGAGCACTAGTCTATCTGAAAGTAGTGGTGTGTGATTGTGGAGGTGGTGATGTGAAGATAGAGAGAATGAAAATATTTTACTTGCATTGATGGTTACTGATGAGGTATTTGAGATATGATATAATAGAACATGATAGAGAATCTCAGATGACAAATTGGATTGGATTGCAAATGGATTGGCTGTGGTCCACAATCCCAACTATTTCTTCTGTTCCATTGTGTTGGTGGCATTTCACAATCTCCTTGAAATCTCTACAAATGCCAAATAGGATGTTCATTTCCATGAGAAGAATTTCCTGCAAATAGATCATCAGTTGTTTCAGTATTCCATTAATGTGGTCTTCTTTTATATAGGTAGCAATATTTTATATATATATAATTATTAATTGTCTTAATATTATTTTGAATTATTATAGGAAATTAACATAGCAGAAATTAATTTTGAACTAACAATTGAGATATTTTAGATGTTACAAAATTCAAAATTTTAGGGATAAATTCAAAACAAAATTAATTATTTTGTATACAATTGCAATTGCTGTCTTGATTCTTTTGTCCTCCAATTTTCACTGGCATATTAGGTGGATAAGATCAATGTCATCATCATCAATCTTTATGTGGCTGCAAGAGATAAAGATGCTGCACATTTATTCTCTGTTACCTTCCACCATGCCACTTATCTTCAAGGAACTTGAATTGAGGATAATGCCAGACTTTGGACACACAAACTATGATGGAAAAGAAATTTAGAGATTTGAGTCAGGAAATAAATGTTTATTTATTTTCCATACTTTTTTATTTAATTTGGTCCACCATCTTTCACATCTTTGGCCTTCTTCCTTCGGTTGATGCAGAGCCAAAGAACATGAAACATGTTCTGCAAAACATGGAACAAGTTCTTAGTTGCTACAGCAGAGCTAGAGAGAGAAAACAGAGCCAGAGCTACACTGCAGCTCACAATTCTATGGGAGACAGAATACTTTTTCTTGGAGAGGTTCTTCACCTCATTTTTTTGGGAGGTGAACTACCTTCTTTAGATCCTGTTCTACATACTATTTTGAGAGATGTCCAATCTCTCTTTTGCCCCTCTTTATTTTTTTTTGAGTGATAATTCATCATCACCACACCGTTTTTAGTTAATTATAAATTATCTTTGACATTTGGATCATATTAATATTATGGTTTTTGTACTTAAAAAATTTAAGTTGAGATCTTTATAATTTTGAAAGTAAAATAAATAATTTCATTTGTGTTAGATTGATACGAAAGTGACAAACAAAAAGGTAATTTGGATCATATTAATATTATGGTTTTTGTACTTAAAAAATTTAAGTTGAGATCTTTATAATTTTGAAAGTAAAATAAATAATTTCATTTGTGTTAGATTGATACGAAAGTGACAAACAAAAAGGTAATTTTAATATTCCTTTTGTTTCTAACTTATGAAATGTTGAAATTACTGTTTTATCAATAAAGTTATTGAAAACTGAAGGGATATTGAAATTATTTTTTACTTTTCATTTTTGTGTTGATCCTACACGTGGTATCAATAGACAGACGACGATAAGATAAATAAAATTATTTATTTTATTTTTAAAATTATAAAAAAATTATATAAAATTTTTAAATATAAAATTTATGATACTAATAGGGTTTAAGTAATATACAATTATCTCTGCAAGAGGAGACTAATCTCGGATGCTTCTTAAATTACAGAGGAGTCCCAAAACACATTAAAGAACTTAGAAGACATTCCTGAAACTATAGGTACATATATAGTTGATATTTTGATACATTTTACAAATTTTCTTAATTTTTTGACTAAAGAAAGAACATTGCTTGAACATATATAGTTGACTAAATTTTTATTTTTAATTTCTAATGATATTTTCTTAGTTCTCTCTCTCTCTACTTCTTATTGTACTAATGATGATAAATTAATCATCTTATTAGAATATATTCATATCATGTCAAATGATTCTCTCACATTTTATTTATTTGTGAGATATGTAGTTAGTTATTTATGAATGAAAATATCTTTTTATTTTTCTTTTAAGTATCCATCTTAATATTCCGAGAGGGAGAGAGAGAAAGTCTATAAAATGATATTATATGATTATAAATAAGGTTAAAAGAGTTATATCAACTTACTTTAGGTGTCAGTAATCTCATCAGACAATGAGAATTGGTGCAACCTACGTAATCAAGAGGGATCGGAGGATCGTTTGTTTGACTAAGAAACAGCACAAACTCAAAAGGTGGATAACATCTGTGATGGTACGACTCAAAGACGGTGCCGTCTTTCTTTGGGGATTTGTTTTAGATCCGTAGCACCGGAGGATGCATGCATGGAACCCGTCGTCTTTGCCTCGACTTTATGCTGCGTTCCTTTGACATCTTCTTTTGGACTCTTACAACAGCAACAGGTAACATGCATGCGCCTGACGCTTTATTCATGGAGTTTTGTCTCCGTCGTCTTCATTCGTCATCAGCCATGCAGTCCCTAATGAATGAAGAAGAAGAAGAAGAAGAAGAAGAAGAAGAAGAAGAAGAAGAAGATTGCACCAGGATGAACACTGTACAAGATTCATATATGGAGAATAATAATAGCCTTTAATTTGATGCATCAGAACAATTAACGGGTTCTAATTCCTACCCCTCCACTGTCATGAGTCTAAACAAAAGGCAGAAGAGAAAGAAGGCAGGATGTTCTCATGCATCCATCTTCTAATCTAACCAAGAGAAACACCGTATATGTATATATATATAGGTAACAGCGATTCAATGGAGAACGATGGTCTCGAAGCAGTTAAGCCCGTCCAATTCCACAGCAAACCGTGGCCGCCTCCACTCCTGCTGGTGATCCTCCTGCTGCAAGTTGTTTGCCTTCTCTGCGAGGCCGGACTTGTTGATCTCGACCTTGGCCTCCTCTTCCTTATCCTTCTTCCCTCTCCGGATGAGGAGAGAGGTGACCCACTGCGTTCTCGGAGCGGCCATGGAGTTCTGGTGGCAAGGAAAGTAACAGAAGGTGAGGAAGTGCTGCGTGTGTCGAGGGCTGACGGAGAACCAGGCGGCTTTGGCTTTATTGGCGAGGACGCAGCAGCGAAGGTGTTTGCTTCTTCTGTGCCTTCTCCTCGAGTAGGATTAGGAAGTCTAATTGGGTACGGAGAAGGTTGAGAGATGCGTGCGGACTCGGGCAAACCCGCGTGCGACGAATTCGAGACCAGTCCGGATTTGATCCAGTCAAACCGATGTCTTTCACTTTGACTTTTCTGCTGAATCACCCCGAGATCTTTTAGGGGTGACGTGGTGTCACCATCGCCCCCGAAGGGAATCCTGGGTGATTCAGCCCTGGCATCTCTTTCATGCGTCTTGATCGGTTTGTCGGGGTTCTGTACTCCCTGACATCAGCACGAGCGATTTCGAGCGCCTCTTCGAGCACCGGCGTGGAGGAGAGATGACTCTCTCCGCCTTATGCTTCGCCCCCACGACATCCCCCTTCTCTCCGCTCCGCTTCTCCTCTCTCCACGGCGCTCCTTTCCGCCTTCCGACGTTCCTCGCGACGAGGCCCCGTCGTCATCTCTGCGCCACTCGTACGGCCCCTAATGTCTCGCCCTCTGGTAAGAGGCCGAGAAGTCTCTCGCACTCGCCTCCGATCTTTGAACCTTAGCTGACCTGTAATCGTTTCTGGACCAGCGTTTTGGTCCCTGCAAGAGCTGCATCTGGACGAGAAGGAAGCCGAGGCTCTCTTCCGGCAGCACCCGGAGCTGGAACTCGTGCCTCCGGAGTCTCTTCGCAGCCGTGTCCTCGCCTTACAGTCCGTCGGAATCGATGACCTCTCGCTCCGCCGGACCGTGGCCCGGCGCCCCGAGATCCTGTCGGCTCCCGAGCTCGGGCCGTTCCTCGAGTTCGTTCGCGACGAGTTGAAGGGGCTTAAACCGGCCAAGCTGGAGCGTCTTCTGACCACGACCCATCCCGATTTCTTGACCGGCATCGCTGCGAGGGTCACGCGGCTCATGGAGCACGGCGTCCCCGGCGAGAAGTTGGGGCATCTCCTCAACCATGTTGACATAAGGAAGGTGTTCTGTGAAAGGCCCCTGAAAGATTTGGAGGAGATGATCCTTTTCCTGAAGCGGTTCAGCTGGCCGGACTTGGTCATCCGTCGGCCGATGATTCTGAATCTGGGCCTCCACGACCAGCTGATCCCGAGAGTCGAGTTCCTCGCCGAACTCGGGGGCGGAGATGAGGCAGCCGCGGCGGCCTTGATCGCCAAATTGCCCGCCCTCTTATCCTACACCGTCGAGCACTTCGAGTCCCATCTGGAGTTCTGGAGATCCGTGGGTCTCTCCGACGAGGAGCTCTTCAAGATAGCGCTGGTGTACCCTAACATCTTCAGCGTCAGCAAGGAGAGGAAGCTGGGGCCTCGGGTCGAGTTCCTGAGGCAGTGCGGCATGGACGCAGAGGACATCTTCAGGTTCCTGGTGAAGGCTCCCCTGTACGTGAGCCTGTCCTTGAAGGACAACCTCTCCAAGAAGCTGACCTTCCTGGTGAAGATCGGGTACAAGCACCGGACGCGGGAGCTGGCGTGGGCGGTGGGCGCGACGACCAGGACGAGCTGCGAGAACATGCAGAGGGTGGTGGGCCTCTTCTTCAGCTACGGTCTGTCCTGCGAGGACGTGCTGGCCATGAGCAAGAAGCACCCCCAGGTGCTGCAGTACAACCACGCGTCCCTGGAGAAGAAGATGGAGTTCCTCATCGGGTACATGGAGAGGGACGTCGGGGAGATACTGGTCTTCCCGGCATTCCTCGGCTACAAGCTCGACGACCGGATCAAGAAAAGGTACGAGATCAAAAGGGCGGTGAGGGGTAAAGGCATGTCTCTCAACAAGCTCTTGAGCGTGTCCACAGACAGGTTTTACTAAGCTTTGGACCTCAATTTCCATACACGATTAATTCACGAGTTTTTAGTTGGTTTATAGAAACAGATGGATTCAGATACGAATATTGAAAATATGGAAGATTAGGTTTCAGTACAGAGTGAGATGACGGTCGATCTCCTACTAAATCCCATCAAAATCTACGGTGGAGGGAGCAGATCTTTTAGCTTTCCGTGGTTGGTGCCACCATGGAGTGGTCAGCTTCAGGATGGATGATGGTGCTCCAGCTGAAACACCGATGGTTCGATGGATCTTTTCTTAGGTCGAGGACTACAGATCATGGGTTCGATATCCAACAACAAATGAGATGTTCCTAATAATCGTGTCATGTGGTTGCATTCTTCCCCTTAACAGTTGTTGTTGTGTCTCTATAAGATGAACCGATTATAAATCGATCAATCGAAATGGGGAATGGAGATTTGGTAACGATCGATGATAGGATGATGGATCGAGATCGAATAGCTAATCAGGATCTTGTGCGTGCGGTAACCAACACAAAAATGGCATCGAAATAGCATCTGATCGACCGTTTTTTGAGGGGATGGATCCACATGAAATCCACATGCTTGGTTCTCGATGGGTGCCCTAAGATACATGCATGTAATCTGCAAGTCAATCATCGTTGGTCTCCTGATCTATCGTGGAAGAAACGGCGACTCTGTGCCACCCCAATCGATTACCCGCGTGGGACCCGCCTTGACTTGGATGACTCTACTCCTCTCCTCCAAGTGCGCCTCCGCCCACGAACGAAGTAATTGGTAGGTTTGTGGAGGAAGAAAGGGATCGGCGCTTTGCCACAACGCCAAGTAACAGAGGGCAAAAGGAGGCGACATCCGAATGCTTATGGCCAGCATCGAGTGAGGTAGGAGACGAAGTTGGACGCAAGAGCTCGATCTCACTATTCCAACAGAAAATTGGTGGGTGTCGGAGTGAGACCGACGCCATAAGAGAGCGAGGGGATCGCCCCGAAATCCCACACAAAAGAGGATCTTGCGGCCATGGATGTAGATGATGCTCCCTCCACCCCTGGAAAGTGGAAGATGGAGAAGCCCCACCACCGCCACCACCCTCGCCTCCTCCTCCCCCGCTGGCACCATTCCTATCCCGTCTCCAAGCTCGTTTTCTGGTCCTTCTTCGCCCTCGCCCTCTTCCTTGCCCTCTTCCTCCTCTCCCCCGGCTCCTCCGCCCCGGCCCGAATCCCTGATTCTTTTGCTTCCTCGTCGACTTCTTCTGGCGTCCGGCGCGCCGCCCTCCAGATGGCCCCCTGGGGCGGCCCCGCGTGGGAGAAGCGCGTGCGGTCGTCCGCCCGGGTGCGGCGAAACCCCGGCGGCGCGTCCGTCCTCGTCACCGGCGCCGCGGGGTTCGTCGGGATGCACGTGGCCGCCGCCCTCAAGCGCCGCGGCGATGGCGTCCTCGGCCTTGACAACTTTAATGGGTACTACGACCCGTCCCTCAAGCGCGCCCGCCAGGCGCTGCTCGACCGCGCCGGGGTCTTCGTCGTCGAGGGCGATATCAACGATGGGGCGCTGCTTCGCAAGCTGTTCGACGTCGTGCCCTTCACCCATGTCGTGCACCTTGCCGCCCAGGCCGGCGTCCGGCACGCGCTGGTTGACCCGGCGTCCTATGTGCACTCCAATGTCGCCGGGCTTGTCTCGGTGCTCGAGGCCGCCAAGGCCGCCGACCCCCAACCGGCCATCGTCTGGGCCTCGTCGTCCTCCGTATATGGCCTCAACTCGCGTGTGCCATTCTCGGAAGCCGACCGCACCGACCGCCCGGCGTCCCTCTACGCCGCCACCAAGAAGGCCGGGGAGGAGATCGCCCATGCTTACAACCATATCTACGGCCTCTCCATCACCGGTCTCCGGTTCTTCACGGTCTACGGCCCCTGGGGGCGGCCCGACATGGCCTACTTCTTCTTCACCCGTGATATCCTCCTCGGGAAGCCCGTGTCTATCTTCGAAGGCCCTGACCACGCCACCGTCGCTCGTGATTTCACCTACATTGATGACATTGTGAAAGGTTGCCTGGCGGCCCTCGACCATGCAGGGAAGAGCACAGGCAGCGGCGGCAAGAAGCGTGGGCCGGCACCCCTCCGAATCTACAATCTGGGCAACACCTCCCCTGTTCCTGTAACCAAGCTTGTCTCCATCCTCGAGCGGCTTCTCAAGGTTAAGGCGGTCAAGAAGCTTGTTAAGATGCCCAGGAACGGGGATGTGCAGTTCACCCATGCCAACATTACCTTTGCACAGAAGGAGCTCGGATACCGTCCCACTACTGGCCTCCACACTGGACTCAAGAAATTTGTTCGTTGGTACCTCGAATACTACTCCATCTCCTTGAGCAAGAATGACAGCAAAGGTAGAAGCATTAGTAGCTAGCTGATGGTACGTGAGAGCAGCAGCCCGGTTGCGGTGTAATTGAGGTGGTCAGGATTGTTCTTCAAATCCTTCATATGCTATTGATGTTGTCACGTAATTTTTTCCTCTCCTTTTAAACTTCCTTCAGTTAGCCTTTTGACCAATTTGTGGTTCTTCCTGTCGTTCTTCAATATTGCATAATGTGATTGTCGGAGGAACTTAAAGAGTCATGTAAGGCTTCTCTACTGGCATGGTGCATCCTTTGCATGACTTTCTCATATTCTGAACTAGCAAAGATAACACAGTACATGTTTTCTTTTACTGACTGATCTCTTCTTCTATTGTTTTCCATGTCCCACATTCCGCATTTCTTTTAGGTTATCATCTGTACATGAATAATGATTTAAATGTGAGAGCATGTTAATTCATTCGATATTCTTGTTTCCATGAACTTTATATCTCGAATTTTTTAGTCAGGATTCATCTGTTATTTTGCTTTCTCTTCACTTCATTAGGTCATTGATACTAAGCTGACTAGTACTGCCAGATTAATGTATAGTCAGAATGCTTGTATCCATGTGAAACAGGTTTAAGTATAATGGTATAGAATTGTAAGTTTTCAGTTGCTTCCTAAAGCTGCTTAAGCAAGGGGAGCAAGGGAGAGTCAGGCACACCTATGGTATAAACATTAAGTTAGCAATTGTTGTTTCTAAATAGATAAACTGTTGTTTACATGAGTCATGGAAACTAAGAATACCTACTAGGTGTCATCTGATGATATAATTACCTAATGAATCTAAATTTTCTTAGATGAGATGTTGCTTCGTTTAGTGGTAAAGGCTTTGCCATATTATGGTACTAATATACTGAAGAATTTTTTATAGAATTTGAACTTTAGCATGTTGCTAACTATAAAAACTTGTTTCTTTGAATAATGGTGCTTCAGAAAATGTTAGTTTTACTGAGATGAGGTACAGTGGATGTGAGGGGTAACCAAGAAAATAGGATAAGAAATGTAGTCTTGATAGAGACTAAACGTAAAATTGTTTAAGATCAAATGAACATGCTTTAAGAAGATCTATAGGTAATGTGGTTAGATGAGCTGAATTGATTAGGATTGATGGTGCAAGGTGAAGACCAGGAAACCTAACAAAACTTTACTAGGAACACCAAAAAGAGATTATATTTTTCTTGATATAACTAGAGGTACATAGAGCTTAATGGTAGCAAACAATCAATGTAACATATCCCAAATAGTTGGGACTTTGCAAGCTATTGTCATCTTCCTTGTTGCTGTGTCATGAGATCTGTAATTTATGTGGAAGGGGCAAGAAGGATGGAGGCTTTAGGTGTGATCTCTATCTATGCCATTGCCTCATTAGAATTTTGTTTTCCTAGATCTCTTCTAGAAACATCCTTGGTTAAAAATTCTTATAATTAGTGGAGACCAAAAGGTAGGTTAGTTTCATTATTTTAACATCACTTTATTAATCCATTCTAATAAAAAAAATCACAAAGCTATCATTGGAAGCATTCACCATATATGCAAGAGTTTTTGAATACTTTAATCTCAAAAGTGGAAGAAAAGTGGATTATGCCAACTACATATATATTGGTACGTGTTGCTCCCGTGATGGTTAAGATATGGAAGAATGTCATTATCACGAGAAAGATAAAGAGAAATGAGGTAAATGTTTGATCAATTCATTTTATGTAATTGAGGGATGAATTACCATTGTGCGTAGTATCTTGGCATTCCAATATATTGACTAGAATTGGTCTCATATGTTCAATCAATTTCATATAATTGAAAGATGGATTTACCGTAGCGCTTAGTATCTTGGCAGCCTACTAAATCTGCTGGAATTTGTTTCACAAGTTTTGATAATCTCAATACTTATATTTGAAGGGAAGTTTCATGAAGAAAACTCATCATGAGCCAGATCTAGAATCATGCGACCAAACCTTTTAAGCATGGGTTAATAGCTAATATTACCCTATATACTATCTTAATTCTCTTCCCAGGTCTGATATGAGGAAACTGGGTTGTCAATCTCCTCCACTTAAGATTTGACATCCTCGTCAAAGGACAAGCGTAATCCAGAATCATACCTTAATATGTGACGCTTGAAGTCCATAACTCTGTGGCTTCAGCCTTTTACTATGTCCAGTACTGAGTCTCATATGATACCATTTATCATGATCCTATCGATGAAAAAACTGACCTATTAACTTGATGAGCCTAGAAACACAAGATCCATGATGCATATGTCTAAACCGATAGTGGACCAACTCAGTTCTTTATTGTGGATTTAAACTGATGTCATGGAACTGGAGATGAGTTCCTCATGTTATGAGTCTGGAAATACACTTTGAAATCAAGAACCCTAAACCAATGAGTATTTGTTTTGGTGGCTCATAATATCCATGAGCATATTTTTGGGTGGAGACATCTTAAAGCAATGATGACACAAGAGGTAAAATGATGCAAAAGTGTTATTTTAACTAACATCTAATGAGCTGTTGTCAAGTATTTCAAGTAATCATTCTGGAAGGACCTTGTGAATCATGGCCCATCATTTCCTGCATGTAAAGCATGACTGTGGAGAACTTTAACTTTAGGGTTTTATTAAGTGGATTCCATTTAAGTTGAATGAAACATTTTTCGATTGGTATTCACCTTTCGTTTTGGTCATAGCAATCTGGAGAAGCAGTAAGATAGATATGTGCACTCGGAGAGAAGGTGGGGAAGCTAGGAGGAGGACTTTGACTGAAAAAGAAAGAATTAGAAGAAAAATTAGGGAACTCTTTATATCATGAAGACAAATCAGCAAAATAGATCTTTTTTTTCAGAACTCCTTTCCTCCCATCCACTAAACATTAAACCGACCTTTGCTTTTCTTTGAGTGATCAAATTTTGTAGGTTTTTCAATATAGTCCTGGAAACACGATTCCAGTATTTTTATGTGGAATTATGTTTGTTGTAGTAACTAGTACCAGCACAAGATACTGGTTTCTAAGTGTAATTCCTTCCAAATTCTAGTCTGATGATTGTGGATTAGAGTAAAATGACCTTTTATTTCGATAAAACTTGATATTTATCTTGGTTCTTTTGATTTTCTTTGTCATTCCTTGCACATCTTCCAAATTGATAGTCTTACCAAGGTTTTCAAAAGGTCAAACCTCAACCATACGACGAGTTAAACATAAGGGCAAAGCTCCAACCTCTGTTTTTGTCTTGGTTGTTAATCAAAGCTTACTGTTTACTAAAATTACTCTCTTTCAGGTGGCTTCAAATTTTTGCTTCATCTCTCTGTTTTTGTTGGTTAATCAATCCTGTAAACCTCTAGCTTTGTAGCTACTTTGCAACTCATGCCTTTGAATTTTACCCTTTTTGTCGGCATAATGGTAGTTATCATAAAAAAAACAATTATGAGTTTCTTTTATCCTTCTCTCTGCTTAAATCTTCTGTTTTTTTCCTAAAGCAAATTTTATTATGGTAGAAACTACAAGGAAAATGATAATGTGCAGCAGTATGGAAGAACAAGATCTGACTGTAATGGGAGAGTCTGATAAGCTCTCATAGTACTTCCATTAACTACTTTGCTTTGTTCTGTTGTAATACCTATTTTTCTTCAAAGATGAAGCTCAAAGAAAATCTCTGAAATATGTTATTTTGGATGGTTTCGCACAAGTAAACATCGGATGTTGTATACATTTCATTCTTTGATACTCTGATACAAGCTAATGCAGTGAGATAAGGCTTCGTCGGATCTATCTACCGATATCCTTCTCGGAGATGTCTACTTAATATACAATAAGGTAAGATTTAGATTGCCACCATTTTTTCCCTCTTTGGTTCTTTCATGCATTTGCCTTTCAACTTGGAATATAGTTTCTTCATCTGTTGCAATGGAGCTTTGTTCGAGTCTTTTTCTCAAAACTACTGCTCTGCTTTGTTCGAGCTTTGTTGCAATTGGATTCATCACAAGTTTTAGCATCAGGTTTGAGTGGATCAAAACATTGTTCTACAACTCTTTTCGAACTCCGGATCTGAAAACTCCATCATCATCTTCTAACAGTTGTTTGGTTCGTACTCCGGGAGTACGACGATCGCACTACGGATGTGGTCGCCTTCTTCGTACTCCCCCCACATGTTTCATGCTGTTCTTATCCTCTACTCCCATCCAACTCTTTGTCCTATGCCTATAGTCAACGCCTCACCGGTAGCTGTCCGAAGTCAACGATCTTGATGAGCAGCCATTCACGAAAACTTCATTGTTTCCTTTCTTTGTTTCTTCTCATTAGTTTTCACCAACACCACATTTAAGTGGAGTGTGAATCCCAAGTTCTTAAAGGTTCTTTGCGTACGTATACACACAATACACGCAAGCAACCTAATCTAGTCTACCTGCTGTCGAGATCTTAATCTAATAACTCTTCGACCAAGTTTTTGGAGGGTTCTACTTAGAGATATTTATGACCTTTTAATATATATATATATATCATAAGAAGATCTAAATAGTAGAAGGAAATATTTCGTTTCCACACTCAGCCATGGAGACGTGCTCGAGTTGGACTTGTAAAGAGCGGGCCGCCTACATAACAAAAACGGTAAAATGCCGTGCTTCCCTCCACTGTCAACCGTCACGAATCTATTGTTAGATCTTTTGTGATATCCCAAGAAATCTTTCTTCCCTCCACTTACATAGTCCATCATCCACAGCCCCACCGTGTTCAACAACCCCCACCACCATCTGTCGAGCGGAGCGGAGGAGGAGGCAGAGGACAAGGATGAAGCTGGTTTGGTGCCCGGATACCGCCTTAAAGGCCTACGTCGACGCAGTGAAGGCCCTCGCCGAACGCGGCCTCGAGGAAAGCAGCGTGGCCGAGATGGTCTCCGCCATGGCCGGAGGTTGGAGGGCTCAACTCGTGGTGGAAGCGTGGGACCGCGACGCAGGCGCTGCCACCGGCGTCGGGCTCCGAGCTGCCGTCGAGCACGTGCGAGGCCGACACGTGTGCGTCGTCCCTGACGAGCAGTGGGCGGCGGAGTACGTCGGGGCCATGCGGCGGGCGGGCGCGTCGGTGGAGGCGGAGTCGGTGGCGGTGGGGGAAGCGGAGGGCGCGATGCGGGAGCTGGAGGGGGTGGACTTGATGGTGGTGGACTGCCGGCGGAGGGACGCCGGGAGGGTGCTTAGGGAGGCGCGGCCGGGGGAGAGGGGGATGGTGGTGGTGTGCAAATGGGCGGGTAGGCAGCGGGGCGGGGCGGCCGGGGTTTTCAGGGCCGGTACGAGGGTGGTGCGGGCGACGTACCTACCCTTAGAGGGCGGCGTGGAGGTGTTCCATGTCGGCGTTGGGAAGGGGCCGAGCTTGGGTGACGTCCGTTCCCGGTGGATTAGGTATGTGGATGATTACAACAACGAAGAGCATTTGTTCAGAAGATGGTGACTGATAATAGATAAGATTTAGATTTCTCTAAGAATCGAGAGAAATCCTCTATTTTATTAAAGAAAAATTTTCTTTCTAATTTGTATAAATAGAAAAAAAATTCTAATATGTTAATGTATTCAAGCTTCTTTAGTAATTTTCTTTAGTATATATATATATATATATATATATATATATATATATATATATATATATATATATATATATATATTTTTTTTTTTGTTTGGTATTGTTTCTATTATTTTTCTTTTAGGTGCAATTGGTTGACTTGTGATGATTAAGACTTTAAAGTGTGAGAGGAGGATTAATATACAAGTGGTAAAGGAGTAACTATGAGCATTATTATCTCGAGTTTTAATTCCAAGAATTAGTACATTTTTCATTGTTACTAAAGAGGGTTATGCAGAAGCATTAATCCTTTACAATTAGCTAAGTAGTGATCTTTTGCAATCAAGAAAATCCATCATCATATATATCCTGCTTAATTATATGCATGAAATATGATAATTTTAATCCGATAAGAACGAGTTTGAACAATTTTTATTAGATTAACTAAAATTCAAGTATAATTATACAAATAGGAATGACTTATCTCTACTTAGAATTCTATTTGTAAATATAACCAAAACATATAATATTAAAAAGAAAAAGAAAAATATTTTAACATACCTATCTGTACTAAAACACATGCAATAGATCAAACTAAGTATCATAAACAAGAGAAGAAAAAAGGTATCACAGTCTCATCATCACTCATACTATCAAAAAGGAAAAAATGATTTAATATAAGCGAAGTATCCATCATTTGTGCTAATGGATTAAGCTAATTGACATGATTACTACGCATCTTCCCTTTTCTTTGTTTAAAGGAAGTCGGAAATGGAGTCATTGAATGTGCCACCACATCATGCCATGCCATAATGACAGCTTATTTGATGGTAATGTTAACATCATTTGATCATGACATGGAATTTGTGTCATGGCCACCTCATGCCACCATTCATCTTGCCATTAAAAAAGAAAGAGTGACCATTAATTAGGAATATTTTGCCATCACTAATATTCCTTGTTTGGGGGTCAAACAAGAGAAATATTTTTCTTTCATTACATGAGAAATTAAAATGATTATTTTACTAAAATATTTCTACATCATTAGAATAACATATGTGGGTTTTTTTTTGCTCAAATCATCACTATCATGTCATCTTTCTACTAAAATATTTTTACTAAAGAATTTTTTTAACTTTTCTATTAAATAAAGCATAAAAATTTACATGAAATAATCCTAATTACTCAAATCATCATTATCTTGTCACCTTACAATTAAAATATTTCATCCTTTAAAACAATATCAATATCATCAATATCCGCATTCTTTTCTTTCTCTATCCTATCATAATTAAAATTAAAAAATCAAAAATCAAAACAAGTTTGTGAACCTTTGAATGTCATTATTGTTAGAATACTTTTATTACATCCACATATTGTTCTCTGTTCTTTCTATCCTTTACAGAATCTATCATATAGATAAAAAAAAAAATCTATTCTATATATTTTTTAATATTTATAAGGAGTCCTATCAATAAATAATTAATAGAGTCTCTCCGTAAGATTTACTAATATAATATAAGTGAACATGAATTTTCTATACCTCATCGAAAGTTAATAGGATCACATAATCTAATACTACAATGTGAATTGATTATAATATATGATCTGAATTATATGTATAATTTGAAGTTACCATTCTAATCACAATGTAACATCTAAATCAAACTTACTTAAGATCACAGTCGTTGCATTGGGTTGGGCCGTAGGGCTTATACTTAGCCACTCGTACAATAATGCATTAACCAATTGGATGTTCCAATAAAATCGAATCTCTATGATTAATTCATATAGGAAAGATAACGATTATTAATCCTATTATAAGATAATTAGCCACAATATCACATTTAAATGAGTCTCCAAATTTACACTTTGGTACATTATACATAGATTAGTGCTGAAAATTATGTACATATATATATATATATATATTGGAGGATGACTTCTCTTGAGCCATTATTAATGAGAAGTCTTTTGCCTTGCAATCGATCGCACTCACTACATGTATTGCAGTAGAAGCCTATTAAGATGCAAATGGGAGGGAGGCTTCAATCCCTTCCTTCCCTCACTAAGCTTCGATCCATTTCTTGCGAGGAGATGTGATCCTGAAGACGTGCTCCTCGCCGGTGCACTCGTCGACGCGAACCACCCACTGGCTCCTCTTGCCGGCCGGCGGCACCC
The DNA here is from genome assembly GCF_036884655.1 of Musa acuminata AAA Group. Classification (NCBI taxonomy): domain Eukaryota; kingdom Viridiplantae; phylum Streptophyta; class Magnoliopsida; order Zingiberales; family Musaceae; genus Musa; species Musa acuminata. The sequence continues at coordinate 35,963,308 of NC_088353.1, forward strand.
GGCTCACCCTCAGCCCGCCACCGATGGGCAGCAGATCCACCCTCAGCCCCCCCAGGGCGTCGCCGCTCGGACTCGAGCTCTCGCAGAAGGCGTTGTGGCCGACCACGACTCCGCCGCAGGCCTCCATGGCACCGAGCTGCGCCGCCCGGAACACCCGCTCGTGCTCCTCCGACGCGCAGTCGACGAGGACGAAGTCGGCGCCTCTGTACTCCCCCATCAGCAGGTGTTGTGCGTCACCGACGACGAGGTCCACGCGGCCCGCGTCGGGCCCGAGTGCTTCCAGCGAGGAGTGCAGCTCGTCGGGCCCGCGAACGATGCAGGCGATCCGGCCGCCGGTCTGATCCGCGGCGGCGATCAGCGCCAGGGTGGTCGGCCCAGCGGAGTCGGCGCACACCTCCACCATGAGGCGTGCGCCGCTCCCGGCGGCCAATGCCGACACGAACTCGGTGAGGTCGGGCTCCTTGGCCTTGTTTCCCTGCAAAAAACCAACGCAGGAAGCTCATGCAGTCAGCCATTCAAACTCCTACAGCTTGCATCGGACGGGAAAAGCTCAAGTGGTGGTGGCTTTGCTTACCAGTTTCAGTGTCCGGAGGAAAGCTTTGGTGGCATTCTCAGCAGACCAAGCCATGCCTCTGTAGCTTAATTCTCTTCTTCTTCTGCTGCTGCTTCCTCTTCTTCTTTGTTTAGTGATGTCGATTAGGTTTTCTGGGTATCCACAAGCTCACAAACGTGGATATATATATAGGCTACATACCACCATATAATATGCATCTTTCTGTACGGCCTAGTTGGCATGCTCCATCACTGCTTCCTTTGCCTGCTGGTATGCATCAGATCCACTTCACTTCACCTGTTGAATCACGTTGACATGACTCTCTCTCACACACACACACACTCTCTCTCTCTATATATGTATATTTATAGAAGAGACAAAGGAGATCTATGTTAACAGATGTCTTTATAGAGTCAGATGGATCTCCATAAACACAACAATGCATGTGACACAGAACTAGAAACAAGGAAGTCGGCAAGAGAACCTTGTGTAATAGATCGTTAACACATTGACTTAAAAGTGTTCATCCATCTAAATCTTGGTGTAGTGTTCTTAAGCCAGCCAACATCTTCCTTGTCGACATCTTCCTCGTGCATCTGAAACAAGCAGCATGTGAAATTTACGTCTGCAGGAAGAGGGATGGGAACTCCACGGAGCAGCACGTGGATGAGACCTTATTGTAGTTCCTCTGTCATCTTCCTCGATGTTGCCCGTTCTCAGCAGGTTGTTTCATGGAAGACGCTGCTTCTGTATCTCCTATTCTCTATAGTTTGATCTGCACGGAGCACACATGCATGGAGTAAGGCTTCCTCTCCCAAAATATTGATGCATGAGCTGTGATGTCTGCCTGATCCGATCTGATCCGACCTAACCTGTCGCGGACCAAACTAAAATGTTGAGATATCCGAGGCTTTGTCTCATGGTTTGGAAGCATCGGGCGGCAAAACGCACCGACAATTACAGACTAATATTGCAGTCGTACTAAGAAGAGAATAGATTATCCATTGCTTCACACTTCCTCCGATACAGAGGAGCAATCGTAACGCTTGTCGACTATCGTGATAATTATTATTGAACAGAATAGAGAAAAACCGAGACTAATGAAAATGAAGATAGATAAGAAGATCTAATATTGCTTATGTCACGTCTCATCAGTTTGACACGTCGGTCAGTGTCAAACCTAATCATCTTAGCAAACCCAATGGATGTCTTGCGATCGACATAACTATCTCGTAGAACAACTCATTGCTTTAACAATTACTCAAGCTTCTTATAAAAAGGTCCTTCGAGGACACTCCTAAATCCTCCGATTACACTATCAACTTAAGCATCGGAGAAATCTCTATCGAGCATATCCCTAATATAGTTTTCGTAAAATCCTTTATTGAATTTTCTTGTCTTTTGATACTAAACTACTTATCGGTTAGTATTTATATCATCATTCCACATACAAGCTTACATGCCACCAAAGCCTACTATTATATTGGATACTGTTGATGCTGTGTTGCCTTGTCGTTCGATCGCATCGCAGCCAATATATTCATTGGGCTCATGTGAGCACTCTGAGATCAGACACTGGTCTGTGTTCTATGAGACTTGGCTGGTCTCTCAAGGACAAGGAATGGGCTTCAAGAATCTAATGAGTCAATGTCACCAGCAGAAGATGAAGATTTGGATTGAGTATAGATTTGATGTCTCAGTTTATCGGTTTAAAGGATGTTCGAAGGAAGAACTGAATCTAGGAGAGTAGTAGCAAAGTATGGGCACGAATGATTCTGATTGCATTGCATGCCCCCAAGAGGGGAACACTATGTGTCTTCAGTGGATGATTTCATGCACTATGCTTTGAATCAAGTGGAACAGTGTGTCCCCTTCATGTCCTTACAAGAACAAATATATTGGCACATCTTCTTCTGCAGAGGTTGATGTCTTGGATCAATGAAGCAATTTGATTGTGGTTTTGGGCAACAAGAGAAGGTTCAAACCAAAACTTAAGTCTATAACCTAACAAATAAGATTAGTAGGTCTAACTAAGATTTGTTGCACAACAAAGCTGTAATATCTCAATTGTTTTTGCATGTTTAAATTAAATTATTTAAATTTTTATTTATACTTTCTAGTAAAATCTTTTTGGGAATTGTTAATAGTAAGCATTTCACTTCTTCCAAATACAATAATTATCTTATTGAAATTATATGATTATTGATGAATGAAAATATTATTATTATTTTTCTTTCTTTTATATTATTAATTGACTCTGCCATCTTTCTTTAATCCTTTCATGAGGTATTTCGACATCAAAGGATGAGTTAGACAAGTTGTAGGTTTGGATGCAATCTAACTCATGTCGAGAGCACGAGCCCAACCCAAGACTTCTTTCTTGGGTTGGAATCCCAAATAGGATTAGATTTGGATTCGATTTGAGTTGGATAAGAAAAGAGAAGCGAAGGGTAGAGAGAAAGGTAATTAAAAATTGTTTTTATTTTCTTTTTCCTTTCTAAATGCTCCAATGCATTAGGTTACCCAAACAAAATGATTTTAACTAAGACATGAACTCTTTAAGTTACTGATAAGAAATCTAATCTTAAGCCAAAAATCGTATAGTAACTTAAACATTAGTCAAGGTGTAAATTTATTCTCTCTCCAATTTATTTATCTAACAAAATATTCTTCTCTTTAATACTTCCTCCAAATACCAAAATGGTTACTATTTATTATGATTAATATTTCTCAATTAAAAATATATAAATTAAAACCTAAGCTTATCATCGAATGATTCTATGATATAGAGACAAAAACATAATCGATATTATAATATGATATACGATCAACACCTCAGTATTCTATGAATAACATAGTCGATACTTCAAAACCATATGATCTAACGATTGACACCTTGACATAAGGTCAACCGATAGATACTTCAGAGTCATATGATCTAATGGGGGTGACACCTTGACATAAGGTCGACTCGATTGAACTTTATTATATCTTAAATTCGATACAACATAAATATGATTAAGCACAGAGAAATGTACAATAGGTATAACCTAAGAGTTCATTATAAAAGGATTCCCCTTACACTTTTATCAATACAACTAACCCTTTCGGAGAATACTATATGTAAACAAGAAGCATAGGGTTATGAGAAAAAAATCGATAATAAAAAATTTATAAATAATAAAAATAATATTTAAAAAAAAAGAAATATCAATAACAAAAAATTATAAATAGTAAACTTCTAAAACTAATTTAAATATTGGAAGGATATGATGAAAATCTACCAAGTCAAGCGATGACGTTAAATTTCATTAACACCAAGATCTTTGGAATGATGTTTATATAAATAAAAAAACATATTACAATCATTTCAAGGAGTTCAATTCATATTTAATCGTAAACCTTCTTACTTCACAATCAATATTATTGTGCATTTTCTTCAAACAAAAAAGCAGTATCCAAATTCATATACACAGCCTTTTACTAAAAACAAGTATTAAAAAGAAAACAAAAGAAAAAAAAAAACAAAGCAAGCTGAAAACAGAAGCATTTCCGAAATCTTGGGATCATTACACAGCATGCTTCTTGGAATCATTAGATTCTTAGTATTCACATCCCCTGCACGACTGTTGGCCACTGCTTCTCCCACTCACATCGACTGCCTCTTCTGCTGCTGCGGTCTCTCGGAAGTGTTCCTTCCGCTGCAACTGTCGATGCTGCACTCCGTGTTGCCGCTGTTGTACACGCAGAGCACCTTGCACTTCACCACCCCGCCGGTGTACACGTGGAACCCCGGCGCCACCATCATCCGCACGCCCACCGGAGTCAGCCGCTTGACCCTGTCGGCCGCTACGTCCTCCATGAACCGGCCATCGAACCTCGCCCCTCTGTTCGCCCTCAGCGTCGGGATCGCCGGGTGCACTGACCGGGCCATGAGCCGGACCACCCACGCCCCCTTCGCCGACCCGAAGAAGGCCTGCAGCAGCCCCTCAGGCCACGGCCGCGTGCGTCCCACCATCGCCACCACCTCGCTCATCTTTCGGTCACAGAACCGGCTCAGCCCCACGCTGTAGTGCCTCGTGCCTTTGCTGAGAACCTCGTCCCAGCCTAGCCCTCGGACGGCCTCGTAGCCCGTCCGGCTGGCCTCGCACCGTGCCGCCGGGTCGATCAGGTCGGACTCCTCCTCGTCCTCCTCCTCGAATCCGGCGTACAGGACCCGGTTCAGTAGCGCCTCCATGTAGAACAGCAGCCCGCTTGGGTTCCTCCGCCACTGGACCGCGGCCCGGGGATCGTACGGCTGGATCAGCGTCGCGACCCGGTCGGAGGACCGTGAGCCTGGCCCGGCAAGCCGGACCTGCGAGATCAGCGAGCGGGCGAGGTGGCGCACGGCCGTGTGGGCGTCGGCGACGGCGAGGTGGAAGACCTCGGCGGTGAAAGGAGCAGAGAACGGGGGTAAGCCGGTAGCCGGGCCCGGTTGGAGGGCGGCTCCGAGGTCGCGGCAGTGCGACTCGAGGCGTTCGACCTTTCGCTCCAGCTCGGCGAGGGAGTACTTGAGGCGGGAGGCCTCAACGAGGGCTTCATCGCGTTTTCGGGTAGCGTGGACGAGTTTCCGCGACAGCTCCGCCGCTGCGAGGCGCCATTGGTCCTCGTGAACGTCGGAAACTGGTGTGGCTGAAGCGGCGGCAGGGCTCCGGCCGGTGAGGGAGAGGAAGAGAGATCGGAGGCCGCGGAGGCTGGGAGAAGAAGACACCATGGGGTGTTGATGCTGGCCAGCGGCGTTATCGAGGGGGACGACTGTTATGAGCTTGTCACGAGAGGTGGGGCGGCACTTGTTGCAGGAGACGGACACGACCTCGCTCTCCTCCTGGCCTCTGCACCGGGAGGGTCGCCGCGGAGTGGCCGTCGGTGCGCTTGTCGCCGCTGAGGAAGCGGTGACGGAGGAGTGGAGCGGCGTGGGGTTATGCACGTATGGACTTCCGCTTACGGATGCGCTCGATGGCTGTTCTTTAGGCACGACTTCCAGTTGCTGCGATTCCTCCTCTTCTTCTTCTTTCTCATGCTCGGGAATCTGCCAATAAAGGTTTCATGCATGCGTGAGAGCCTCTAAAAGACTGACACAAACGAGAAGAAGAGATCGATTACTCACCGGATCGAATACAGGAGAGCGAGGAGGAAGGGGAGGAGGAGAGGGGAGGGAAAAGGACGAAGGACAGGAGAAGGGAGAGGCCATCGAAGACGAACTATTCTCTTCCTTCCTCTTCTCTTTACGGGACAGTAGCGAGTTAAATGCTGCGTCTAAGACTTCCCCCTCCCACAATAAATTAGCCGCAGACTTCGTTTCCTCGAGTCTCCTCTTTCACTGTTACCGCTACAGAAACTGCCATTGCTGGAGATTCATCATCAGCACGTTGTGGAGAAGAAATGACAAGTAGTTTTGCATATATTCTCCTTACAAGGACAAAAAAGCAAGGCATTGGAGAACTCAGCATGCATGTAAGACCATCACGAACTACCGATTGCTGCAGGAGACTTAGAACACAGATGAACTGGATACATTTGAAGTCTTCAATGAGCGACCATTCTGTCGTTGCGTTGGGTGAGCATTGATTAGTGGCGGTCGCTTGGGATGGCCTTCCCCTGTCACTACGAATTAAATGCTGTTCACGGGAACTCAGTATCTTCTCTCACGACGCCTCGTCAAGCACACTCGGTAGCACTGAGTCATGTGAAGGTCATTCTCAATGCAGCCACTCTTCTTCCTCCAAGGAAGAACGTTGGGAATGGGTAGCACGATACGATCTTGCTTCTCACACCTTAGATCAAGATTACATAGTGGGAGGGCACTGACTGCTCTCTCTCTCTCTCTCAGCTAAACCTGTAAGATTCAATTCTCTGGTCCCGGTCACGGATGAGCATGTGAGCCACATTTATGAACATCTGATGAGAAACCACTCTGTGTTATGGATCCATGCTCTTCGACAATGATCTCTTCTACAAGGAGAACTGTTCTTCTTCCCTTCTCTCTTCCTTCTGTGTCTCTGCAGGTCTTCTGTTATATCAACGAGAAGGAGGAACGGGGGTCTCTCGGCCATGGATGAGCTGACAGTGGATCAGGACACCGAGGAGAGTGGTGCAGACAAAAACAAGTGAGCTGTCAGCAAAAAGCTTTATACAGGCATCGGCAGCTTTGTACAGTCTCCTATTTAAGGAAGTCAGACGCGTACGCCGATCTACTTTTCCCAGTCAACCGAGTGCAGAAGGCTATCCTTTCGTTACACTGCTACTGTGACGAGAGGAGAGAGTAGAAAAGCGATGCTGTAATCGAACGGCATCAGGCATCACCATCTTTGCGAGCGACGGGTGCTTCTCGACCTCATCTCACTCGCCTCCGATGCGTTCTTGTGAAGAGGCATGTCACGTGTAGGCTTGTGCAGGAGACAGAGACAGCTCCACCTCTCGACAGTGTGACTGTGACCGGTGGACACAGCGGTGGCTACGACTGTTCAGATGATCTATTCGTATGTTTGGATTAGGTAGAAGTCAGATGAGCCTTAAAGACTTGTGTTTAAAGATCTTGACACCTCCTTAAGATCCTTCTTTTCCTTCTTACTTTGTCATTAATGATCTTGACGGCTCCTTTAGGTCGGTAGATGCACCTAATTAGGTGTAGGTCATCCATCCACGTAGTTGTAGATATAGCTCGCTAGTCCAATCAAAGGATTCATCTCGAAAGATACAAGTCAAATGAATAAAAGAAGATGATAATTTTTAACTATTAACACTCTTTGGGACGGTCAAGTCTAAGAGAGAGAAAGCTACGTACGATCGAAGGAAGAGAGAGAGAGAGAGAGAGAGAGAGCGTATGTAATATAGCTGCATAGGAGAGGTTTAGATCATAATCGAATCTGAAAATTAAATAGATTTAAAATCGATGAATCGAGTATATTATTAATTGATTTGTTCGAATTAAATTGATTTTAATTTAAAAAAATATTAATTCAAATAAATTCATCACTCTAACCTTTCAAGTCGATTAATCAAATCAATACAAATATTTAATTTTATAAATAAAATATGTTTGTTTTATAAATATTATTGTGTAGCCTAATTGAACTCAGATTTTGATTCAGTTTAATTGAATTAAATCAATTTATTTAAAATATATATATTATTTAAATTTATAAATTATTTAATCGATTAACTAAATTGGATTAATCGATTTTGAATTATTTTGGTTTGGTAGATCCAAATCAATTTCTATTCGAACTATTTTACTTTAATCGAATCAAATCAAAATTATAATTTAATTTGATTTGACCCATTAAGATTTGATCCAAACGGATTTAAACGCCTTCTATAATGTTTGACTACACATTCTACTCATTTTCTCTAATTCGAGAAATTCTCTTGTTATTCTTTTGTGTAAAAGAGTCTTTGGATGAAGATGGACTTCCTATGAGTAGGTCATCATGGCAAGCATACATGGGAAATCGTAATGCATGGTCAAAAAGATCCCTATACAGTGTGGGGATATATCATTCTACAATTTGTGTTATCTAAATACGAAGCAGTAAACATCAACACTCAAAAGGGTAATCTCTCTTAGCGCCAATGTCAAGATGATAAGTCTTACGGTAAGTGATATAGCATACTTTAGCATCCATCTCATCGCATTTAACACATTAGTTGTTATAATAGACTCGATGGTGTTCCTAAGCTAACGTGTTACGTGGAGTCAACTTAGCATAATGAGCCTGAGGCCAGCCAACCACCTGACGTCATCTCTCTGCACCCACTCCGTTAAAGGTTATACGAGGTGGCACAATCATGTATCGGGCCACATAGGAGGCACAAAGCAATGCCGAACAAGACTAAAGCAAGCAAACCAGATGACGCTTGCACCCAACGTACGGGTCGATCGCCTGTGGTGTCAGCGGACATTAAACACCCGCATATGATGATGATTGAGAATCAATAAAGTTGCTATATACGATCGCATATAAAAATAGGTATAAAAGCCACCCTCAAGAATAGCACTGAGGTCAGACTTCACACACACACTTCGACTCTCTCATCTCTAACTCTTGCTAACTTAAGTATCAAAGAGGTTGAGTCAGGAATCCCTCTCCTGACATCGACCTGTATGTAAGAACCTGATAAACGACGAAAGGAGTGATCAAACTGGTGAACCTATGTTGCGACCCTTCAACCTGACTCCAAGTCAGTATGTTGATGACCTTGTGCATTGGGATAAGCTAAGCCATATTAACTCCTCGACTACAGAGTAAACCAGTAAGGACAAGGGCTGCTATACGCTCTCGTTCTGAGCTATCCAATTCAATGAGATCATGACCATCACTCTCGCTTTCCACCTAAAGATGGACGTGAATTGGTACGTCCGTAACTTTTACCCACCCCAATCGAAGACGAAGACAAGATGAATACATTGTTAATTGTAGACTGAGATATCTTTGTGTGTATACAGTGACTTCGTCCACGCAAAAGTACTCATGCATGTCTTCCTCTCAAACTTCTTCTTTAACCTAAGAAACACCAACACAAACAGGAAACTTAGATAAATCATGTCGCCCACATGAGTTGTGTATTTGTGTCTCCTTATTTATGAGATAAACTTATTAGAAAGAATAGAAGATAAAAAGAATTATTGAAGAAGCTTTATTGAAGAAGCTTTAATGAATTAACATGTCCCTCTCTTATTTATACAGATTAGAAGGAAGGATTTCCCTCAACAGAATAGAGAATTTCCCTCAATAGAGTAAAAAGATTTCCTCATATAGTTGAAAAAATCTTATTTGCTATCATGCCCCCGCAAGATGGTACTCATTGTCAACGATACCAATCTTGGATCGATGCAAAACAAACGGTTTACGAGCGAGAGGCTTCATGAGTAGGGCAAGAGTATATCGTTGTTGTTGTTGTTGCTGCTACATGACGACGGCTACAGCAGAGAAGAAAGCTGCAGTAATGTAGAAAGCTATAACAATACTATAGTAGAGGAAGAAATCGCAACAAAGGAGGAAGCTGCAGCGATGTTGCAGTGATGCTACAACAAAGGAGGAAGCTGCAGTAGAAGAGGAAGTTGTAGTAGAGGTGCAACAAAGAAGAAAGCTGCAGCGATGCTACAGTAGAGGAGAAAGCTGCAGCAAAAGAGCAGTAATGCCACAATAGAGGAGGTAGCTGTAGCGATGCTACAATAGAAGAGAAAGCTACAGTAGAGAAGTGTTGGGCTGATGGCCCACATTCAACCCATGTGGGCTTTATCAGCCCACAGCCCACAGCCCACACCCCCTCTTAACCTAACCCTAATTAAGATTAAGGGGGTGTGGTGGCTATGTTTTAGAGGCAGATTAAGGCTATAAAAAGGCAGCAACAAGGCAGATCTTTAGAGCCACGAGATTCCAAAGAGAAGAAGGAGAACAAGGCAGAAAAGGAAGAGAAAGAAAGGGAAGAAGACAAGGACAACGTAGAGAGACTGTTCTCAATCATCTAGCAGTGTTCTCATCTCAGGTTAGATCAAATCTACAGTAGGCTCTTGCTGTGATTACTTGGGCAAGAGATTGAGATTTGTACATTCATTATTCTCGTAGTGGATTATCTCTAGTTTGCAAAGGTGTATTGCTCTCTCCACCGCAGAAGCAGAATATATTGCTGCTACAGAGGTATGCAAAGAAATGTTATGGATGAAAGAATTCTTACAAGAATTGGGGCTGAAACAGAAAAATTATGTGGTGTATTGTGACAGCCAAAATGTCATCCATTTGTGTAAGAACCCAATGTTTCATTCCAAGTCAAAGCATATAGATGTCAGATACCACTGGATTCGAAATGTATTTGAAGAGAAGCAGTTGCAGCTTCATAAAATTTATACAGATGTAAACGGAGCAGATATATTGACGAAGACCTTACCAAAAGAAAGACAGGAGATATGCCGATAGTTGATCGGCATGGCTTCACATTGAGGAGTCATGGGACAGCCTCCCTTATGGCTGAAGGGGGAGGTTGTTGGGCTGATGGCCCATATTCAGCCCATATGGGCTTTATCAGCCCACAGCCCACACCCCCTCTTAACCTAATCCTAATTAAGATTAGGGGGGTGTGGTGGCTACGTTTTAGAGGCAGATTAAGGCTATAAAAAGGCAGCAACGAGGCAGATCTTTGGAGCCACGAGATTCCAAAGAGAAGAAGGAGAACAAGGCAGAAAATGAAGAGAAAGAAAGGGAAGAAGACAAGGACAACGCAGAGAGACTGTTCTCAATCATCTAGTAGTGTTCTCATCTTAGGTTAGATCAAATCTACAGTAGACTCTTGCTGTGATTACTTGGAAAGTTTCAGATATTGTAGGCAGTGACGTGATCCTTGTATCCCAGTTATTCTCTTATGGTTGTTGCTAGGGTTTTGGGCAAGAGATTGAGATTTGTACATTCATTATTCTCGTAGTGGATTATCTCTAGTTTGCCTCGTGGTTTTTACCCTTCACATTGAAGGGGTTTTCCACGTATATCTTGGTGTTCTATTTGATTATGTTTCCATTTTATTCCGCTGCGTATTTTGGTCTTCTAGTATTTGTTCCTATACAAATGTTATTCCTGTTTATATCCCCATCAATTGGTATCAGAGCGGGATTTTGGTGATTTAATTTTTGTATTTGAACATGGAGGCCAGTAATATTTCTCGCATGATTAGTTTGAATGGAAATAATTGGATGACATAAAAACCAAGAATGGAAGATCTCTTGTATTGCAAAGATTTGTATGGACCTTTGCAAGGGGATAGTGCAAAACCTACAACTATGACAGATGATGAGTGGAAGAGGTTAGATCGAAAAACAATTGAGTTTATTAGACAGTGGCTTGATGATAGTGTCTTTCACCATGTTTCTATTGAAATTTCTGCATATTCTCTTTGGAAAAAATTGGAAAGTCTCTATGAAAGAAAAACAGCCGGCAACAAAGCTTTTTTGATCAGAAAACTTGTGAACATAAAATATAGAGAGGGTGCTTCTATTGCTGAGCATTTGAATAAAATGCAGAGTATTACTAACTAGTTATCCTCTATGAAAATGTTTCTTGATAATGAGTTGCAGGCATTGTTACTTCTCAGTTCATTACCAGAAAGTTGGGAGACACTGGTGGTTTCCCTCAGTAATTCTGCACCAGATGGTATTGTCACTATGAGTCAGGTAATAAGCAGTTTGTTGAATGAGGAGTTGAGAAGAAAGAGTTCAGCAACATCTCAGAATGATTCACAGGCACTTATCTCAGAGAATAGAGGAAGGTCAAAGTCTAGAAGCATTTCACGTATGGGTAGGAGCAAGTCAAGATCAAGAAAAGATATTGTCTGCTATAACTGTGGTGAGAAAGGACATTACAATAACCAATGTAAGCAACCTAAGAAGAACAAGAAAAAGGGAAAAGAAGTGGAGTCTACAGAGTCAAAGGATAATACTACAACTACAATGCAGGGTGGTGATTATTTGATTTTGTCTCATTCTGATAATATTTTTTCTTGTGTGTGTCAGGATCTTGAGTGGGTGATTGACACAGGTGCTTCTTATCATGCTACACCTCGGAGAGAGTTTTTTGCTACATACAGGTCTGGAAACTTTGGTGTTGTCAAGATGGGCAACTATGGCACAGCAGACATCATTAGCATGGGTGATATCCATTTAAAGACAAACCTTGGCTGCAAGTTGGTACTTAAGGATGTGAGGCATGTGGTTGACTTGAGGCTGAATTTAATTTCAGTTGGAAGACTAGATAATGAAGAGTATGAAAGCAGATTTCACAGAGGGCAATGGAAGCTCAGTAAGGGTTCTCTTGTTATAGCTAGTGGAAAGAAATGTCATACTTTGTACAGGTTGCAGGCTAAAGCTTATGGTGAGCAGTTAAATGCTACAGAGAAAGACTTCAGTATGGAGTTGTGGCATAGGCGATTGGGACACATGAGCGAGAAGGGGCTGCAAGCTCTTTCCAAGAGAGAGGTATTACCAGATCTCAGAGGTATGCATCTGAACCCTTGTATTGATTGTTTGGCTGGTAAACAACATAGAGTTTCATTTGCTAGTGCTGCTTTGTCTAGAAAAATGCATGCCTTAGACCGTGTTTATACAGATGTATGTGGTCCTTTGAGGACAAAAACTCCTGGTGAATCTGTTGATGTTCTTGGTTTAAGTTGTGCACTTTATTTTGTCACTTTTATAGATGATTTTTCCAGGAAAGTTTGGGCTTATGCTTTGAAGACCAAAGATCATGTTATTAATGTCTTCAAAGAGTTTCATGCCAGGGTTGAAAAGGAGACAAAAAGGAAATTGTAATGCATAAGATCAGATAATTTTGGTGAGTATATGTGATTGTTTAATGACTATTGCAGGTCACATGGAATCCAACATGAGATGACAGTTCCTAGTACACCTCAGCATAATGCAATTATAGAGAGGATGAACCGCACCATCATGGAAAAGATCAGATGTATGATTTCACAGGCCAAGCTACCCAAAAGATTTTGGGATGAGGCTTTGAGGACTGCAGTTGATGTGATCAACTTATCACCATGTACAACCCTAGATGGTGATGTTGTAGAGCATGTATGGTCAGGGAAAGATGTTTCCTACAGGCATTTGAGAGTGTTTGGTTGTCGCGCATTTGCACATATTCCAGACAATGAGAGGTCCAAGCTGGATGGTAAGTCTAAAGAATGTATTTTTCTTGGTTACTCAAATGATCAATTTGGTTATAGGCTTTGAGATCCAGAAAAGCAGAAGGTGTTCAGGAGCAGAGATGTGGTCTTCTTTGAGGATCAAACCTTTGAGGATTTGAAGAAGAAGGCACCAGCCAAGACTTCTGCAGAAGGATTAGCAGATTGTGACCCAATTATTCCTCCAGTATATCAGGGTGATAGGGGAGATGTGCAGGAAAATAGTGTAGAGCCTGATGTTGATTTACCTGCAAGACATGTTGAGCAAGAAGAAGTAGGAGAGCAAGTTCCCGCAGAACCTCAGTTGAGAAGATCTTCTAGACAACGTCAACCTTCCAGAAGATACTCTACAGATGAGTATGTGATGCTTACTGATGCAGGTGAACCAAAGAGTTACTAGGAAGCAGTTGAGAGTGAGCAGAAAGAGAAGTGGTTAATTGCTATGCAAGAAGAGATGGATGCTCTTCAGAAGAACCACACTTATGATTTGGTGCTGCTACCAAATGGAATGAAGGCTTTGAAGAATAAGTGGGTTTTTAGGTTGAAGACTCAAGAATATTGTTCTCAACCAAAGTACAAAGCTAGATTGGTTGTGAAAGGCTTTGGTCAAAAGAAAGGTATTGACTTTGAAGAGATATTTTCTCATGTTGTTAAAATGTCTTCTATTCGTATTGCTCTTGGTATTGCTGCTAGCTAGGACTTGGAGGTTGAGCAGTTAGATGTGAAGACAGCTTTCCTTCATGATGATTTGGAGGAGGAAATTTATATGGAGCAACCAGAAGGCTTCAAAGTCAAAGGTAAAGATAATTTTGTCTGCAAGTTGAAGAAGAGCTTGTATGGGCTAAAGCAAGCTCCAAGACAGTGGTACAGAAAGTTTGATTCATTTATGACAGAAAATGGATACAAAAGAACGGCTTCAGATCATTGTGTGTACATCAAATGGTTTGGTGAGGATTTTATTATTCTCTTACTTTATGTTGATGACATGCTTATTCTTGGGAAAGATATGTCTAAAATTGACAGGTTGAAGAAGGAATTGAGTGAGTCTTTTGCAATGAAGGACATGGGGCCAGCAAAGCAAATACTAGGCATACAGATTTCCCGTGACAGGAAAAACAAGAAGATTTGGTTGTCACAGGAGAAATACATCGAGAAGGTATTGGAAAGATTTAGTATGAGCAATGCTAAGCCAGTTGGTTCTCCTCTTGTAGGTCATTTCAAGTTGTGCTCAGAACAGAGTCCGTCAAGTGATGAGGAGAAGGAGAAAATGCAAAAGGTTCCTTATGCTTCAGCAGTTGGAAGTTTAATGTATGCAATGGTATGTACGAGGCCAGACATCGCATATGCAGTGGGTGTTATTAGCAGATTTCTTGCAAATCCAAGCAAAGAGCACTGGGCAACAGTGAAGTGGATTTTTAGATATCTCAAAGGGAGCTCTAAGGTTTGTTTAAGCTTTGGAGGTGGACCACCTGTGTTAACAGGTTACACATATGCAGATATGGCAAGACATATAGATACGAGGAAGTCTACTTCAGGTTATGTACTTACTTTTGTAGGGGGAGCTGTGCCATGGCAATCCAGGTTACAAAGGTGTATTGCTCTCTCCACCGCAGAAGCAGAATATATTGCTGCTACCAAGGTTTGCCGTACCGGACTGTACCGCCCGGTACGGGCGGTACGTACCGGTCCGACAGGCCAGCGGTACGCGGACCGCTCCGTACCGTACCGACACTGTAGCAGTGTACAGTAACACTGTAGCAATGTACAGTAACATTGTAGCAGTGTACAGTGCTCGGTACGCGTGAGTGTACCGCTCGGTACACCTGGGTGTACCGAGCGGTATACCGTACCGTACCGGTACCGAGCCCGGGTCGAAACGCCGGTACGGTACGGTACGACGAACCTTGGCTGCTACAGAGGTATGCAAAGAAATGTTATGGATGAAAGAATTCTTACAAGAATTGGGGCTGAAACAGGAAAATTATGTGGTGTATTGTGACAGCCAAAATGTCATCCATTTGTGTAAGAACCCAATGTTTCATTCCAAGTCAAAGCATATAGATGTCAGATACCACTGGATTCGAAATGTATTTGAAGAGAAGCAGTTGCAGCTTCATAAAATTTATACAGATGTAAACGGAGCAGATATATTGACGAAGACCTTACCAAAAGAAAGACAGGAGATATGCCGATAGTTGGTCGGCATGGCTTCACATTGAGGAGTCATGGGACAGCCTCCCTTATGGGCTGAAGGGGGAGGTTGTTGGGCTGATGGCCCATATTCAGCCCATATGGGCTTTATCAGCCCACAGCCCACACCCCCTCTTAACCTAATCCTAATTAAGATTAGGGGGGTGTGGTGGCTGCGTTTTAGAGGCAGATTAAGGCTATAAAAAGGCAGCAACGAGGCAGATCTTTGGAGCCACGAGATTCCAAAGAGAAGAAGGAGAACAAGGCAGAAAATGAAGAGAAAGAAAGGAAAGAAGACAAGGACAACGCAGAGAGACTGTTCTTAATCATCTAGTAGTGTTCTCATCTTAGGTTAGATCAAATCTACAGTAGACTCTTGCTGTGATTACTTGGAAAGTTTCAGATATTGTAGGCAGTGACGTGATCCTTGTATCCCAGTTATTCTCTTGTGGTTGTTGCTAGGGTTTTGGGCAAGAGATTGAGATTTGTACATTCATTATTCTCGTAGTGGATTATCTCTAGTTTGCCTCGTGGTTTTTACCCTTCACATTGAAGGGGTTTTCCACGTATATCTTGGTGTTCTGTTTGATTGTGTTTCTATTTTATTTCGCTGCGTATTTTGGTCTTCTAGTATTTGTTCCTATACAAAGGTTATTCCTGTTTATATCCCCATCAACTGGTATCAGAGCGGGATTTTGGTGATTTAATTTTTGTATTTGAACATGGTGTTGAATCTCGGGTTTTGATGATGAAGTCAATTGTCATTTGTTATCTAATCTATGTGTTGAGATAAGTGTGCAGGATTAACTACGATAAAGAGTAAGACAAGCAGCAGGTGTTGCCCCGGAGTCAAGATCAGGATCACGTTGGGAGTTCGAGAGTTCGACGGAAGTTCGGACGGTCGTCGGAGGTTCAGCGTGAACAGATCCGAGAAGTCCAGAAGCTTGCCAAGCGAAGCTCGTCGGAACTCGCCAAGTGGATCGTCGCAAGTCCAGGAGTATGCCGGATGTCCGCAGAAGGATCACCGAGGGTTATCGGTTGATCGACGGAAGTTGGCCGGAAACTCGCCGGAAGAAGCGATTGACGCATTGGAGCAAAGCTGCAGAAGTTGTCTTAGAGTTAATCGTAGTTAGCACGATGATTAAGCATGAAAATGGGAGGTGATCCCATTAGCTTAATCTTGGGGCAATTGGGCCCCTGAAAAGATTCAAAGTGGGCCGAATGGAGTGAACCATTCGGACCCAGATTGCACCAGGAGGTGCAACCGCCCCAGCCAGGAGGTGCAACCGCCTGGGCTGTGGGGTTGAGAGGTGCAACCGCCCCAGCCAGGAGGTGCAACCGCCTGGGCTGTGGGGTTGGGAGGTGCAACCGCCCCAGCCAAGAGGTTGCACCGCCAGAGCTCAAGTTTCGAGCTCTGCCAGGCGATGCAACCACCGAGCTCAGTCTTCGAGCTCTGGCAGAGAGGTGCATCAGCCTGAGCTAAGTCTCGAGCTCTGCCAGGTGATGCATTCACCAAGCTCAGTCTTCGAGCTCTGGCAGAGATGTGCATCAGCCTGAGCTCAGTTTGGAGCTCTCCCAAGTGATGCAACCACCGAGCTCAGATTTCGAGCTCTGCCAGGTGATGCAACCACCAAGCTCAGTCTTCGAGCTCTGCCAGGTGATGCAACCATCGAGCTCAGTCTTCGAGCTCTGGCAGAGAAGAGCAATCGGCTGAGCTCAGTCTTCGAGCTCTGCCAGGCGGTGCCACCTCTCCAGCTGAGAGGTGCAACCGCCTGATCCCAGAATTCTGGGATTTGATCGATTTGATCGTTTTGAGCTCGAATTTTGAATTGGGTTGGGGCCTATAAATACCCCACCCATTCAGCACTGAAAAGATACAGACCAATACCGAAATCTTGATCTTTTCTGTGATTCTAAGAGCTCAAAAGTGTTGTAAAGCCTTTAAGTCTCCTCCTTCTGTTCTTCAAGTTTTCAATTGTAAAGTGAGGAGAGAAAGGTCTGTAAAGGTTGTCTCCTAAGCCTGTCAAAAGGAGAGAAATTGTAAGAGGGAAGTTTGGCCTTCGCCCATTGAAGGAAGGCACCTAGTTGACGTCGGCAACCTCATCGGTGGAGGAAGCCAAAAGTGGAGTAGGTCAAGGCTGACCGAACCACTCTAAATCTCTGGTTTGCGTTTATTTTCGAGCACTTTATCATTACTGCAAACCTCCCTCATCACTACTGCTCTCTGCGCTTTCACGAACAAATTCTAAGTGCTGTTCTTCCAAATCTGCACTCAGACGTAAACTCGTATTTTCATACAGTACAGTTTACGTTTACGTTTGATTCTGCAGAACTGTTTTTCGTGCTTTTACGAACGAGCCTTTTTTGCAGTTTACGCTTACATTTTAATCCTATTAATAACTGCAATCTGTCCTCTGTGATTTTACGAACGAGTTTCAACATTTAGACGCAAAACTGCATTCAGACGTAAATCGGCTTTCCTCGCTCAATCGTCAGATTTCAGTTCACGTTTACATCTTGATTTCAACTGCATACTGCCTTCTGCGAGTATACAAACGAGTTTCAAAGTTTAGACGTAAATCTGCGTTTAGACGTAAATCTGCGTTTAGACGTAAATCTGCGTTTAGACGTAAAACTGCGTTTAGACGTAAAACTGTGTTTAGACGTAAATCTACGTTTAGACGTAAATCTGCGTTTAGACGTAAATCTGCATTTAGACGTAAATCTGAGTTTAGACGCAAAACTGCGCTTAGACGCAAAACTGCGCTTAAACGCAATCTGCGCTTAGACGCAAACTGCACCTAGATACAAACTGCGAATTTGCTTTTGCATCATAATAGTTTTTGAACGAACGCAGCTTTTGGTTTCCAAATTAATATAAGATTTCCGCTGCACTAATTCACCCCCCCCCCTCTTAGTGCTCTCGATCCTAACACATGGAGGCCAGTAATATTTCTCGCATGATTAGTTTGAATGGAAATAATTGGATGATATAAAAACCAAGAATGGAAGATCTCTTGTATTGCAAAGATTTGTATGGACCTTTGCAAGGGGATAGTGCAAAACCTACAACTATGACAGATGATGAGTGGAAGAGGTTAGATCGAAAAACAATTGAGTTTATTAGACAGTGGCTTGATGATAGTGTCTTTCACCATGTTTCTATTGAAATTTCTGCATATTCTCTTTAGAAAAAATTGGAAAGTCTCTATGAAAGAAAAACAGCCGGCAACAAAGCTTTTTTGATCAGAAAACTTGTGAACCTAAAATATAGAGAGGGTGCTTCTATTGCTGAGTATTTGAATAAAATGCAGAGTATTACTAACCAGTTATCCTCTATGAAAATGTTTCTTGATAATGAGTTGCAGGCATTGTTACTTCTCAGTTCATTACCAGAAAGTTGGGAGACACTGGTGGTTTCCCTCAGTAATTCTGCACCAGATGGTATTGTCACTATGAGTCAGGTAACAAGCAGTTTGTTGAATGAGGAGTTGAGAAGAAAGAGTTCAGCAACATCTCAGAATGATTCACAGGCACTTATCTCAGAGAATAGAGGAAGGTCAAAGTCTAGAAGCATTTCACGTATGGGTAGGAGCAAGTCAAGATCAAGAAAAGATATTGTCTGCTATAACTGTGGTGAGAAAGGACATTACAATAACCAATGTAAGCAACCTAAGAAGAACAAGAAAAAGGGAAAAGAAGTGGAGTCTACAGAGTCAAAGGATAATACTACAACTACAATGCAGGGTGGTGATTATTTGATTTTGTCTCATTCTGATAATATTTTTTCTTGTGTGTGTCAGGATCTTGAGTGGGTGATTGACACAGGTGCTTCTTATCATGCTACACCTCGGAGAGAGTTTTTTGCTACATACAGGTCTGGAAACTTTAGTGTTGTCAAGATGGGCAACTATGGCACAACAGACATCATTGGCATGGGTGATATCCATTTAAAGACAAACCTTGGCTGCAAGTTGGTACTTAAGGATGTGAGGCATGTGGTTGACTTGAGGCTGAATTTAATTTCAGTTGGAAGACTAGATAATGAAGAGTATGAAAGCAGATTTCATAGAGGGCAATGGAAGCTCAGTAAGGGTTCTCTTGTTATAGCTAGTGGAAAGAAATGTCATACTTTGTACAGGTTGCAGGCTAAAGCTTATGGTGAGCAGTTAAATACTACAGAGAAAGACTTCAGTATGGAGTTGTGGCATAGGCGATTGGGACACATGAGCGAGAAGGGGCTGCAAGCTCTTTCCAAGAGAGAGGTATTACCAGATCTCAGAGGTATGCATCTGAACCCTTGTATTGATTGTTTGGCTGGTAAACAACATAGAGTTTCATTTGCTAGTACTGCTTTGTCTAGAAAAATGCATGCCTTAGACCGTGTTTATACAGATGTATGTGGTCCTTTGAGGACAAAAACTCCTGGTGGATCTGTTGATGTTCTTGGTTTAAGTTGTGCACTTTATTTTGTCACTTTTATAGATGATTTTTCTAGGAAAGTTTGGGCTTATGCTTTGAAGACCAAAGATCATGTTATTAATATCTTCAAAGAGTTTCATGCCAGGGTTGAAAGGGAGACAAAAAGGAAATTGAAATGCATAAGATCAGATAATTTTGGTGAGTATATGTGATTGTTTAATGACTATTGCAGGTCACATGAAATCCAACATGAGATGACAGTTCCTGGTACACCTCAGTATAATGCAATTATAGAGAGGATGAACCGCACCATCATGGAAAAGATCAGATGTATGATTTCACAGGCCAAGCTACCCAAAAGATTTTGGGATGAGGCTTTGAGGACTGCAGTTGATGTGATCAACTTATCACCATGTACAACCCTAGATGGTGATGTTGTAGAGCATGTATGGTCAGGGAAAGATGTTTCCTACAGGCATTTGAGAGTGTTTGGTTGTCGCGCATTTGCACATATTCCAGACAATGAGAGGTCCAAGCTGGATGGTAAGTCTAAAGAATGTATTTTTCTTGGTTACTCACATGATCAATTTGGTTATAGGCTTTGAGATCCAGAAAAGCAGAAGGTGTTCAGGAGCAGAGATGTGGTCTTCTTTGAGGATCAAACCTTTGAGGATTTGAAGAAGAAGGCACCAGCCAAGACTTCTGCAGAAGGATTAGCAGATTGTGACCCAATTATTCCTCCAGTATATCAGGGTGATGGGGGAGATGTGCAGGAAAATAGTGTAGAGCCTGATGTTGATTTACCTGCAAGACATGTTGAGCAAGAAGAAGTAGGAGAGCAAGTTCCCGCAGAACCTCAGTTGAGAAGATCTTCTAGACAACGTCAACCTTCCAGAAGATACTCTACAGATGAGTATGTGATGCTTACTGATGCAGGTGAACCAAAGAGTTACTAGGAAGCAGTTGAGAGTGAGCAGAAAGAGAAGTGGTTAATTGCTATGCAAGAAGAGATGGATGCTCTTCAGAAGAACCACACTTATGATTTGGTGCTGCTACCAAATGGAATTAAGGCTTTGAAGAATAAGTGGGTTTTTAGGTTGAAGACTCAAGTCTACAGTAGACTCTTACTGTGATTACTTGGAAAGTTTCAGATATTGTAGGCAGTGACGTGATCCTTATATCCCAGTTATTCTCTTGTGGTTGTTGCTAGGGTTTTGGGCAAGAGATTGAGATTTGTACATTCATTATTCTCGTAGTGGATTATCTCTAGTTTGCCCCGTGGTTTTTACCCTTCACATTGAAAGGGTTTTCCACGTATATCTTGGTGTTCTGTTTGATTGTGTTTCCATTTTATTCCGCTGCGTATTTTGGTCTTCTAGTATTTGTTCCTATACAAAGGTTATTCCTGTTTATATCCCCATCAAGAAGGAAGTTGCAGCGATTTGGTGGAGAAACCTGTAATGATTTGCTCTTAGTAGGAGTTGAGGATCGACAGTTGATAGTAAGGCAGCGGCGGACGACCGTACAGCGGACAGAGAGGGGAGGGGAGTTCGGCGAGGAAGTGAGTCCGGCGAGAAAGAGTTTTCCCCTTCTTTGCTCTGCAGAGGCAAGAAATGTGATGAATGACAAGCTTCGATGGTCGAATTATTGAAGAAGCTTCGTTGAAGAAGCTTTATTGAAGATAAGAAGCTTTATTAAAAAAGCTGTAATGTATTAACATATTTCTCTCTTATTTATATATATTAGGAGGGAGGATTTTCCTCGATAATATCGAGAGATTTCGAATGTACCTTGATCCACGCCGGTGAGGAAGAAAGCCTCGCTGATGAGGTCGCCGAGGGGGTCGCGATGGTCTAGCGGACGCAGGTGGGCTGGGGCAGAGCCTCTTCCACGCCGGTGAGGAAGAAGGCTCGTGGGCTCGGCATGGAGCCTCGTCCATAGGCTCCACACCGGTGACGAAGAAGGCTTAGCCGATGAGGTCGTCAAGGGCCCGAGGGTGCGCGACGGGTCGTGGTAGTGTTGTGGACGATGGACTCAGGTGGGCTCGGCCACTTGGGGCCGGGGCTAAGCCTCTTCCACAGCCCGCGTCGGTGAGCTTGCGGCAGAGTTACACGCCGACGATTACAGAGATTTAATGTTCCAAGAAATCCTCCAAGATTTCGTCGACGAAGCAGAGTCCTAAGATTTCACGCCTCCACGTCACCAAACCAAAATAAATAAATAAATAAATAAATAACTAAAACATGATTAGATCCGCCACCAAACCAACGTGTCGGTGCTCCATCGATGCCAACTAATTAGAGCACAAAGAACTAACTATACGTGATGTAGATATGATTCCTCTCCATAAATCTCAAGCCAGTTGGGTATATATTATGATGTATTGATACTTGGTGCATCAATTTCATCTCCCGAATTGGATGACCTCTTCAAGAAAATTAAGGCTTTGAGTAATTAAATAGTTTTTCTTTTCAGAAAGACAAAAAAGTCTTTTGGAGGTTGAAATCAGGTGGAAAATTCTTTTGCAAGAGCTCATGGTGCCATATTTCTCCTCCATTGGCCTGCTGGGTAGAGAGCACAGAAATGATCATGATGAGTGCTGGTTTTTCTGCAAGTTCAATTGGCTGATGCATCTCTTCTTTTCCTTCGCTATGATTTGCAATGCACAATCTAAAATCTATCCCAGTTTTAGATCAAACATCTGCAAATGAAATAATCACACAGCGAGGCATGTGCCTATACTGCAAGACCGGATCTTTGAAGCTATAATTAGATGAGGTGCCTTGATCTTTGTGCGAAGGTGCACTGTTGGCAAGATGTGTTTCGACCACAGCCACAGACATCACTATTAATGTAATTAGAGTGCCCATTGTATACGGCAATATGGAGTACTGAAAGCTTACAACTGCAGATGCAAAGGCTTCCCTGGATAACATGCTATCAGCATGACTACAGCTTAAACCTTACTCATAACCCACATGATTAAGGCTGCCAACAGCTTAAACACTCAATCATACTTCTCCCCATTTTGATTCTTTGCCTTCTCCTGCTCCTTCAGCTGCTCAAGATGACATGAGAATGAGTCAAAAGCAGGGAATTATATATATGTCAACATTCATGACAAATGAAGTGTAGAGCTAAAAGAAGAAGATGCAGAATAATACCTTTGCAAGTTGTCCTTTCTGATATCTGTAGCCCTGCAGTGAATAAGAAAAGGGTTTTAGAACACTGATTCATGTGTGAAATGGGAGGTTTACGTGACTACATGAGACTACCAGACCTTATCGGTTCCATATATGTAGTCACAGTAGGTGAACACCGATGCGAAATTACTGTGACTTCTCCCTCCAACATAGTGATGGTAGTCATGGTACTCCGCACCTCCATAGAATGGGATGTATTTGGTGGGAGTCTGAGGGAAGTCATAGCTGCACAGACACCAACCACCATGTGAGAGGGGAAACGAAGAGCGAGAATGAAAGCTTCGATCAGATAATTCCGACCCATGCAATAACATCTGATTACTCTCTTGAACTGTAATCTTAAGCTCCTACAGCGAGTGTTTGCTCGAGAAAGCCGGGTGTCATCTTTGCTATATGCTTCCTGTAACCGAGTGCTCTTCCTCTGTGATTCTCTCTCTTCCGTCGCATGCAGACACAAGTTGTTCTCGGCAGATGCGCGCATAAAACGTGGAGAATCTTTGGAAGTGATGCAACGCAAATCCAGCTTCGGGTACTCATTCAATCTAAAGTGCATTTCAATAGGAAGGAGGAGTAGGTGGGATCCGCAGCTGAGGACAAAGAAGAAGCGACCAGATCTGACCACCTTCCTAAAACGATAGAATAATCTCATCTACCTCAACACTATGCGTGAATAATTATTTGGTTTTCGCTCTCCACGCTCTAATTGTTTAATGAACACTACCAAGTTGTCACTTAGAACTGCTTAATGGCGCACTTAAGCTTTTGACTTATAACACAACCAAGTTTTATGTTGAAACATCCCTTAATTTTGCTCTATGTTTAGTGGGCTAGTTATATATTAGCACCCGTATAGTTATGAAAGTAAAATATCTAGATCTATTTATCTTTACATCGTCAGTATTACCAACAGAAACATGAAAATAAAGAGTAAAAAATAATTTTAATATTCTAATTTGTGATAGCGAATGACGTCAATGGTGACAAACAGCGTTGGAGGTGGCGGAAGATAATGCCACTAGGATTACGAGTGGTTGTTGTGAATGAAAAAAGTGGTGGCGAGAGATGAGGGACCCTCTACATATGCATCGACGTCGATGTAGTTATCGAGCGACCCTTTCATCACATGACATCTGCATCGGCATCGTTACAGTTGTCGAGCAACGTCGCTCAACAACTACGTCGGCGTTGACGTAGATACAGAACAATCCTCATCTCTTGTTGTCATTCTCCTCATCTATAATAACCATCCGTAGCCCCCCAACGACATCGTTCGTTACCACTAGTTGAGACAGACATTAAAATTACCTTTTTACTTTTAAAGTATAGGGATTGAGATACTAAAGGTATCTAATCTCACTTATCAAATCTAATTCAAAGAAGTTTGAGCTTATTAATACTTTTTTGTTTTATTTAACTCCGTGGTTCCATTATATACTTGCATTTACATTCCCATGTCAAAGTAATTTAATCTTTGATGTTTTCGATGCAATGGTTTGAATGATTACACGATTGAGTTGAGGACACGATTTAAATAATCACACTAAGGTGGGTAGGTAAGGCAAGCTGGGTAGGTAAGGCAAGGTGGTTGATTAAGACACCACGTGAACAGGCATGCATGGCAGATCACGAGGAGCAAAAGATCCCAAAACTAGTGGTCTCAGGCCCAGCCTTCTCGTTTGCTGCCATCGGCAGAGTGTGTCGCTCGATCATGTAATAACGGGACCATATCTAATTTGCAGCGTTATGCATCTCAATGAGAAGACGACGATGGATGAAGGACAGGGAGACGTACCCGCAGTGCGTCTCGATGGCCTCGACGTGGCGGAGGACGAACCAGAGCCAGAAGACGAGGATGTGACAGGGAGCGATGGCGGGGCCGAGGAAGGCAGGGAAGCCGAGGATGAGCACCTCCGCCCAGTGGGCGTAGGGGGCGGCGAACCCCACCGGCGCCGAGAACTCGTGGTGCACCCGGTGGATGTGATCGTAGCCCCACCGGCTGTGCAGCGCCCGGTGGAGCCAGTAGTTGAAGTAGTCCTCCACCACGAAGTATACGGCCAGCTGCGCCGCCGCCTCCCACACCGACGGCAGCGGCAGCCCCGTCCGAATCCCCACCAACTGCGAACAGAAGAAGAAACGAGTCATACCTTCCATCTCCACATCGCCCGTGCGCTGTGCAAATCTGTAGTATTACCGATTTAGACAACACAATGAATTAGAACAGTTTTGGACACGAAAGATAAATCCTTTATGGAGTCAAAGTTAGGACTACACAACCCCAAAGATTCCATTTTTCTTGGGAAACTTGATCTGTACTTGTATCTCCTGTTGCATCATGTCACGTCAATCATCGACGTGTGCTAGAGGCCGGAGTTCTTGGAAGGGATATGTAACACCACCAAATACTAATCATTCTTCAGTATATAAGGTACAGACAATGCTATATGTGAAATGAAGAGATGTATGAACGCATGTGTTGTTGCAGCGAGAATGTTGTCGTTAGGGGTACCTTGATGGTGGGGAAGGAGACGAGCTGGAGAGGGCCGACGGCAAAGAGGAACGTCTTGACGACGTTCTTGTAGCACTTGAGGACGTCGGCGACGGGGACGTGGACCTTGGGCTGGAGCTTGTACTTGTGGATGGCCTTGGGGCGCTTCAGCTCCGCCAAGGCGACGGGGAGCGGGGCGACACTGTAGACCAGGAGGAGGAAGACGATGTTGTGGGCGTAGAGCCAGAAGTCATGCATGCCGGCGGAGTACTGGAACCAGACCCCCTCCGCCGCCGTCAGGTTCCTCCCCAGGGCCGCCTCCGCCTCGCCGATGCTCGTAAACGGCAGCATAGCAACAGAAGCCAAGCTATACAAGGTCGGAGGAGGAGGAGAGGCAGTGGAGGCTTGTTCTAGAGCAGCTGCTGTTATGGTGGTGGGCAACTCTTCTGTGATTTATATAGGCAGAGGCTAAGAAGAGGGGCATTAGTTGGGTGACAAAAAGACAAACAATAATAATAATAATAATAATTATTATTATTATTATTATTATTATTATTATATATATATATATATATATATATATATATATATATATATATATATATATATATATATATATATATATATATGTGACAAAAAATTATTTATACGTACCCCCACCCCCTATGGTAGCACCTGAACATATCTAAAGTAAGATTGGTTCCCTTCTTCCAAGGTAATTTTGATAAATCTAACATGTGATTGACTAACTCCTTCTGTGATTAGGCTAAGAAGACGAGCATTAGCAAAGTGACAAAAATAACAACAACAACAATAATAATAATAATAATAATAATAATAATAATAATAATTATTATTATTATTATTATACAAAAGTGATAAAATATTATTCAAACCTACCCCCTATGTTGGCATTTCCACATATTAGATTGGTTTCGTGACCATCCTTCTAATGTAATTTTGATAAATCAACATGTGATTGGTCCTTTAAGGGAATTATTTGCTTTTGGCTTGTTCACGGTTATAATTTTATCCTTTGGAAGATCATAAGCCCCAAAAGACATTTAAAAGTAGGGTGATTCGACGAGTCCTTGATTTTCCTATTCTTCAATTAATATGAGATTAAATATTTTATTAAATATTTATTAAACGGTTCAAATAATGTGATAGAATATTATGATAGAGGCATACATAGAATAATATCCTTGTTTCTTTATATCCTTAATCAATTAATGATTTGAGGATCAATCACATGTTTGAATAGCTAATCTAATTACGTGATTTGGTTGGCGATGAAAAGAATAGGCCATCGAGCAAGGTGCAACAGTCGATGATGAAGAAGGGGTGGTGGCTCAGGGCAGAGAGCACTTCATCGACAAAGATGTGGAGGGTGGAGTGACCGTGGCCATAGGACGGTGTAGCGGTCATAGGAGAGTGTAAGAAGGGCAAAGGTTGTCTTGAAGTTGGTGGGTGATTGTAGTAGATCATCGTGGGAGGGTGAATGGATGTCGTAAAGAAAATCGTCGATGTAGGGAGGAAGAGGGGAAGACGATTGTGACAAGATAGATCAAGGGAGAAGAGGCAGCCACTTGAGGGCAAAGGGAGTAGTGACACCAATGGAGAGATATCAAAGATGACAAGTGGTGACACTAATGGAGAGATCCCAAAGACAAAGATGCGTCATCCCAAGAGTCGTAGAGGGCAAGTTGGCCATCAGAAGAGAGGATCATATCCTGGATGAAGTGGGAGTGCTCGATCAAACGTTCCCAAGGGCATAATATCCTTGGTATGATCGAAGAAGCAACAGAAATCAACGAAAGGATTGCTGAGCAACCAGCAATGATAAAAGGATTGCTATCGTTCGAACAACAAGGAAGAGAAAAATAGATAAATTTTATTCATATGAGTATTTATACAAGGGAGACAATCAATTACTTAAATTACGTAAACAAATCAACTAATCTAGATGATAGATTGATTGAGAATAAAAAAAATAAAAAAATATTATTTTATGTATATTTCTATCATGATCTTGTAGATGTAATGTATTAATAATTAATAAATATCATATAACAAGTAATAGAATATAATAATTAATAAATATCATATAATTATCATAGAATAATTAATAATTTTTTCTTGGACAGATGTAAGCAGGTAAAAATGAAGTGTTAGCCTCGGGAAACATAACCAAAGAGACAGTCACTCCATATCTCGGGCTGAGTCAAATTAATTCGAAAAGGACGTCCTGCAGGCACAAGTTTAATGCGGCATGCAGACGTTGGGTTTTCTATTTTCTGGTGATTCCCAAATTCCACATCTTCGGCGGACAAAACAATGTGGTTCAAACTACTCCATCACCGTAAAGAAGAACACTGAAACCAGTCCCTTCGATGGTGAAGCGGCATGTCGCTCATCAAGACACGTGATACTCTGTCATGGATTCTGCATCCATCAATCAACAATATTTCTCCCTATGATTTGGTTGGTTCCAAGCTGTCTCACATGGAACCATTGTCATCGGACACGGATCAAACCGGTTGGCCGGACGGGGAAAAACGGTGAACCAAACCCCTCCAATCGGTTCGGTTCGATCAACCGATCGGATCACTTATAAAATAAAAAAGTAATTATTAAAAACCAATTTGTAACATAATTAGAGATACAGACGCTAAATTGATTAGATCATTTAAATTTTGTTAAAATAGTTATGCCTTTTTATTTATAACAAACAAAGAGAAATATATATACATTTAATTTTTTTATCATAAATTATGTGGTTTGACCGACAGACCCACCGACTCAACCCAACCAATAGATCGCATGGAAAGACTACACAGTTCATGAATTAAAAAGGGCATGCTGTCCAACGTTACGAATTAAATAGGCCACATGCGACGCACGAGACATCATACCAAGTAAGTTCACAACAAAAATAGAAAGTAGCTAAAAATGGATGAATTTTATATCCCCTTACCAGAAAAGCCTGCAGATAACTGGCAAATAAAGGATGGCAAGAAAAATATTTCCTGGTGCATATTTCCAGTACAAAGCAAAACACTTATTTGCATGCGTTGGTCCGCATCTTTACGTTACAAACTCATCTCCCAATGAAAGACTGCAGTGTGTAGAACTAGAAATTATTCCTCAAGCAAATCAACTTTAGTCCGGTAAAAAAGGAAAGCCGAAATCAAAACTAGGCAGTTTAACATCAGGCTCTTCCGTTTTAGTAGGGCTCCACAGGTGCTCGGAACTTAGCTCCCGCATAGACGGCTGCAGCACCAAGCTCCTCCTCGATCCTCAGCAACTGTGTTCACGGCACAAAAAGAAATGTTGTAACATGGCACATCAATCGCTATGTAGAGAGGTATTCATATTATAATATGGCGTGATGACTTTACCTGGTTGTACTTAGCAAGGCGCTCAGAGCGGCACGGAGCTCCAGTCTTGATTTGGCCCTGTTTAAGAATCATCATCTCTCAAACAACAGAGACTTGTTGGAGAACAAACGCTGTTTCTACAAAAATCATATGGTTCAGTGACGATGAATGTAACATACCGTAGCTAAACCAACCGAGAGGTCAGCAATAAAAGTATCTTCCGTCTCACCACTATAACAAGAGAATACGAGTGAGAATCACCTACAGACGCTAATAAAAATTATACACAAGCTAAAAGCGTACCTCCGGTGGCTAGCCATCACTCCCCAGCCAGCATGTTTAGACATTTTGACTGCTTCAATACTCTCAGTAACAGACCCGATTTGATTCACCTAAACAGCCATGCAAATAGAATAACATTATGTTGCAAGAGGGGATACCTCCCAATGCTAAGAATCTTACATGCCATCAAGAAAACTATTAAAGCCAGGTTTTAGTAAGGATTCAAGTCTGGTACCATGGTTCATACCAATGCATGAATAATTACGGTTCTTGAAATCCTCTTACAATCGTTCATACCAACTCTAAGAATGGGTATAATTTACTGCATCCTTTCTCTCAGCACATCTTGGACTGTCCTGATTGCAGGTTCTAAGCAGCCAGCCCAACTGGTATATTTAATCAGATACAACCTCTATGTTCATCTAACTTGATTTTTTTTCCCTCATCCACAATCCTACCAGATAATTAACCTCCTAGTCCCTAAACAAAGGAACAACGATAAAATCATTAGACAATACCTTCAAAAGAAGCGCATTGCATGACTTCTCCTTTATCGCCTTGGCAACACGCTGCAGAAGTAAATTGAACAAAAGATTTCAGATCTCAAATAGGAATATTCTAAAGATACATAAGATTTTTAATCTTTTCCTAATAGAAACTTACTGTTGGGTTGGTAACGAGAAGATCATCTCCAACAATTTGCACCTTATCTCCAATCTCTTCTGTCATCTTTGCATAGTGGGTCCAATCATCCTGATCAAATGGGTCTTCAATTGATACGATGGGGTACTCACTGACAAAAGATTTGTAGACATTTTTCAGACTGTCTCCAGATATTTTTTGAGAACCATCATTGTTCTGCAGTAACAGAGATTTTAACATCACCAAATGTAAAAATAGGCAAGAAATGAAACAAACACGAGGGAAACTTAAGATAATCCTAAGACTTAGAGAAAAAAAGTACTTTAGTTAACCAACAAAAGCATTCTTACCTCCTCCTTGAAGTTGAGATCATAAGTCTTATCCTTTTCGCTATAGAATTCAGAAGCAGCAACATCCATGCCAATCACAACCTACAGAAATAGACAAGAACAATCAAAAGCTGAAATTTAGAACTCAAAACTTGCAAGGGAACACATGTACATGGAAATAAACACAAATTATAGTACATACTTTGCCGGTATAACCAGCTTTAGCTATGGCTGTCTTCAAAAGTTCAAGACCTTCCTTGTTCTCCTGGAATTGAAAAATGGATACATATGTGTGAGATCACCCCCATAGATGACAGACAGATATTTTTAACCAAAAAAAATTCTGACTTCAACTAAAAAAATTCTGACA
The DNA here is from genome assembly GCF_036884655.1 of Musa acuminata AAA Group. Lineage (NCBI taxonomy): Eukaryota > Viridiplantae > Streptophyta > Magnoliopsida > Zingiberales > Musaceae > Musa > Musa acuminata. The sequence continues at coordinate 35,993,878 of NC_088353.1, forward strand.
GCATGAATGCAATGTGTTGCAGGGCAAGGTATAATTAAGCATTCATTGCCTGATGTTGTTTGCCAACTAAAGTAGGCATGAGGTCTCAAATATCATTAACAGTGCAAAAATTAACACTAAAATTACTAACCAACAAAAAGTAAAAAAATAAAATCTTAGCCAATGAGAACTTGAATCCAGCTTGATCCTAAAATTTGGCAGCCTGAATTTCCACTTCCGAACATATTCATAAAGTTTAGAAATCAACAGCAAATGATTTGCCCAGGAGTATCCAAGCTTTAGAATTAAAAGCATGTATGCTGTAAGAGACTCGTACGTGTATGGTTAGACATCGACACAACGTTAGAGGAGATTTCTATCTAATAAGCCACAAAACCGACTTCAGAGGAGCAATGAAAGCTATGGCAGCAATTTGTGAAAAACCTAGACATGGCAAACAACTGTCGTGCCTAAAATATTGCTTCCATTACAACAATCCTAGATGGTTCCGGAACAACTTTAACAGATAAGTAGTTAAGTACCAAATGCAACATTACCTTTAAAACCAGAAGACAAACTATATATACAAAAATATAGTTCACAAAGAGTTTATCAAGTAAACACTTGGTAAACTGTTGCCCTCACTTATTAATGCACTTCAAAAAGAGAAACAAATGTTGCACTAACTTTATTATCAGAAAATCAAACAAGTCGCCAATAAGAACTTTTTCAGTTATTACCCTGTAAAGAAGCAAAAGTGTATAATATTGCAAGCATTAAAAAATACAATATGGGGTAATATGAGTTGAGATGTTACTAATAAATATGATCATTAATGACTTGCATAAATATAAAATAAAAGGAAAAGTGTATTTTTTACCTTTTATCTTGCCAAAAAAATACTTTGATCAACATACCTAGACTTCAATAAACTTTATCTGCTAACTTTTACAAGATACAAATAATCAGTCACAAGGCTTCAGTGACATCCTTGCCCACGACCATACAGCAGCAACAAATCGGCCATACTTGTTGTCAAACTAACCCTAAGATTAGAAGAGAAAATTGCATTTGCACCAAAGCTGATGCATTGCAGTTGAAACCAGAAACACAAAAAAATGCTGCAGACTGAAAACAGAATGTCCTAGTGTCTTCATCACCTAAAATAATGGAAAATATCAACACAGAGCAAGTAGAAGAAAGGCTGTTAAGCTCATGGGGTAAGGTTGCAACTTGCAGGCTCACTCCTGATACCCGACATATTTGCTTGCTTGGCTGCTACTGCTCTAACCAGAATATACCTGACTGATAATATATATTACAGAAACATAGGACACTCTAGATAACTGCATCTATGTAGACTCTATTTAAACATTGTTGCACGAATTATGCCACATCACAAATTTAACGGAAAAGGCAGGAGGCAATCATATAAGAATCAAAATGCACAGCAGACCTGAATGTTGGGAGCAAAACCACCCTCATCTCCAACATTAGTGGCATCCTGTCCGTACTTCTTCTTAATGACAGCCTAAAAAAAGAGAATGAGTGTCAAACGATGCTCTCTGAATCAGAGTTTAGAAATTGGAAAAAATACTATGTTACAAACCTTCAGATTATGATAAACTTCCACGCCCATCTTCATGGCTTCCTTGAAAGAGGAGGCCCCCACCGGAAGAATCATGAATTCCTATTATAATAACCAAAGAAAAAAGATAAGCATAATAACTAATATTATATGCAACTGCTCAGCACATAGCTCATGGGAATAATAACCTGCATGGCCAGCTTATTCCCTGCATGTGATCCTCCATTTATAACATTGAATGCAGGCACAGGCAAAACTAAGTTCTTGTTTCCAGCAAGATTTGCAATGTGCTACATTTCAGGGAGAGAAATACATATCAGACAATAAGAAGTTTAACCAATTACTACCAATTTCACACAACATAATCACTTTACAAACCTGATAGAGAGGAATCTTCTTCACACTTGCACCTGCTTTGCATAAAGCAAGTGATACTGCCAAAATAGCATTGGCACCAAGCTGAAGCAAAAACATCCAACCAGGATGGTGAATCATGGAAAAAGAATACAGCATGTATAAAATAATGTTTCAATAGCAGAATATTACCTTCTGTTTGCACCAGCCCCACTCATTTTGTGTGCCATCAAGCTGCTGGACCATGAAGTTATCAATCTGAGCTTGCTCAGTAGGATCCTGCAACGTTATGCACATGAATGTTGGTTATACTACCAAAGTGCAGTTTAATCTAAAGTAAAAAATAATCCAAATAAGTGCACCAAACGTATAGTCTCTTGCATACCTTGCCAATCAGTGCTGGAGCAATTATAGTATTCACATTCTCAACAGCCTGAGCCAAAAATAACGTTTAACACTATTGTCTTCTCCAACTTCATACACAATAGGAATCAAAATCCCAAAAACATTAACAAATATGCTAGTTTTATTTTTAAAATAGGCTATAAGCTTCAGACATCTAAACCAAAAAGATGAATACAAAATTAGTTCTACAAAAGAGATTATTAGATCCTATCACAACTAGCTTATGCAATTGTTAGGGTGTCACTCAAAAGATGGTAGAAATAGTTCAAATGCTGGCGAGAGGATACTAAGACCGAAAAACAAAAAAAATATCAATGAACAAATGTTAAAATAGTTTCATGCACTCTTAGGGTTACTACTCTTGAGATAATTTTCGAACCAGTGAGTTAATACTGTAAAATCATATAGGTTGTAGATTAATTTGATTGATCTAACAAGAGTCTATTAAAAGTCATGCCATAACATTTATAACTTGAGAAATCACTTGAAGGAGAGATAGAACTCTTTCAAGCAGAGAAGTCGAAACATAACCTTGAGGACACCCTTCCCAAGGTAATCCGATCCACCATCTCTCAACTCCAATGCTTCGTATACACCTTAAATATCAAAAAATTTCCAATTAGTGTGTTCTTAAAGACATAAAACAAGCAGAGGAAAACAGCTATTCAACTATAGCACTCAAAAATCGATAATCCATAACCAGAATAGACTAGCACGATCACATAATGATTATATTATTTTCACCACTTGAGATGTGCACAATAAACCAGCTTACGCAAGCAATAGCCAAATACGGTAAAGTTATCGTGTTTATCGAAGATCGAAGCCCTCGAACAGATCTTTTCATGAAAGACACCACTTTTGTATACCAAAACGACATAATCTTTGAAACAAACAGAAATAACGAAAGATCAAAGAAATGATGTGCGATCATTTACCCGTGGATGCACCACTGGGGACAGCAGCCCTGGCAAAGGTCCCATCATCACAATGAAGATCCACCTGAAACAAACACGACAACCGCTTTCAGAGAGAGAAGGGGGAAGCAGAAAAAAAGGGTATGAGTGCTTTTTCATCAATTCCCAAGCAGATAAATCAGATCTGACACAAGAAAATATAATTATTGAGGCATCCTTCACTGCATAAGGAGTCACAGTCAGAGATCTAAAAACCCTAAATCCCTATGATGAGTAGGAGGAGGAGGAGATGGCGGATCGAAGCGAGAAGGATACGGATCTAACCTCGACGGTGGGGTTTCCACGGCTGTCGAAGATCTGACGGGCCTTCACGGACTTGATCGTCACCATTTTTTCCCTTTCCCTTTTTCTCGCTCGATCGGGACGGAGAAGGAAAAGAAGCGATGAGGCAGAGACTGTGCGTAGGTGAAAAGATGTGAGGCCGGCGAAGCATTTATAGACGGACGGATGATAAGCCGAGCCAGGAAGAGCCGTTGGATTCGAGGAACGCGATCCACGTATTTGACCACAGTTATCGATGATTTTTATGTCCTTTTTCCCGGCTTTTGTAATTTTCGGGCTTCTTTAAGTGTTTATTTTTGCAAAGCATTTAAATTATATGTTTACCCTCATAACAATTTTAATACACGGAAATCACTAATTAAGAATCTCCACGGTAATTATGAGTGCTTTGAGATTAGCGAGCGTATGTGATCGATCCTTTAAAGAACCACTAGGCATTTCATCAAATAAGAAGAAAATTGGGTTTATTGGCAAAAAAAGAAAAGTGGGTCCTATTAAGACTAATTATTGTGGCACGTGGGATGCGGATGCGGCGAATCCGCATCGCATCTTTGACGCAGCCCTGAGCATATTCCTTCAAAGTAACCAACGAGATATCGATGGCTTACCGATACATTCCGAACCGGTATGATCTATTCAGAGAAAAAAATCGAATGACTGTATATTTTCTTGTCGTTACGTGTAACGGTACGAGAAGCACCCGAAACCGTTACGGAGACCATAACGGTGCTTAATGTCAATACTTCTCCTTTGCTGCTTTGGAAAAAGTCAAAATTGAGTCGTATAATTTGTGGCGCTCATGCACAGATGCGGTCAACATAGTTAGGCGAGTCAACAGAAAACAGAAACAAGAAAACAAAAACAAAAAACATGGGCGGTCGCAGAAAGAAACCAGTGGCCGACGCTGAAAGTTCCACGGGTTTTGCTGCATCTCGAAGCTGGAAGCGATTTGATTTCCCACATGTGTTTTCATGGGCCAGAATAGATTTCCATGGTCTCTTGATCAGTACTTTTTTATCCACGATGTCATATGTTTTGATAACGAATAAATTATTCATTTTAATTATGATCATTAGATTTAAAAAATTTATATTAAAATTTCTATAATTAAATCTTTCGATCTTTATATTTAAAAAAATTATATTGAAATTCTTATAATTATAAAAATAAAACATTTAATCTCGTTTACCCTGTTAATTTTACTGACGAAAGATATAGATCAAATTAAAATTATATTTTTTTCTTATCATTTTTTTGTTATTTATTATCGTATCGTTCTTGTTGATCATAACCACAACACTTGTATGTTATTACTATTTAACATTACCCCCTCAAAAGAGATATTTTGAACTAATTTCATCAATGGTTTAGTTTTGATTCGGGATATCATTATTTAATTTAGTTTATCAGTTTAAACTGAGCCGAATAAATTTTAATTAAAGAGATATTAATCTAAATTGATTATTCCAACTCCTTAATCGTTCAAACTGATTAATTAAATCATCTCAAAACTTAATATTAGAAATGATGTGAGCTTAATTTTATAAATCTTTTCATGTCGTCCAATTAGATTAAGATATCTGATTTAATTGAATTGAACCGATTTATTTAATATATATATATATATATATATTAAATTATGAATTAATTAATCGAACCGAATTAATAGTCGTGAATCAATTAAATCTGAATGTTCAGAGTATTTTGCTTTAATCAAATTAAATAAAAAACCGATTCAGTTCGGAGCCTTAAACGGTTCGGTTCGAACCGGTTCGCCCGAGTCAACCTCATCCAAGAAAGATGCAAATCGCTCGAAACAGCCTCTGCACGCGCTCAAATCCCATCATCTCCAGCGACTTCAAGAGAGAGATCGATCGACGCCGGCCGGAGAAGAAAACGAAGGTAGAGATGGCCGCCTCAACCCTCTCCCTCCTCCCAATTCCCACCAAGATCGCCTCGTCCCTGCTGCCGCCGTCCAACCCCCGCGCCGTCCGCCTCTCGAGCTCTCTCCTCGCCGGCTCCATCTCCCTCGCGCCGCCCTCGCTGTTCCGGAGGCCGAGTCTCCGCTTCGCTGCCGTCGTCTCCTTGCTCCCCACAGCGTAAGCCCCCACTTCATTCCTTCCATTGGTTCATTTCGATTCTTATTAGCTCATCTTTGGATCAGGAAACCGGAGAGAGCGTCGGCGGAGAAGATGCCCAAGTAAGCTATAGAGGTCCCTGGTCTTTGTTCTTGTTGTGGCTTTCTTTTGATGATTGGTTGCCTAGTGCTTCGATAAGGGTTGTTTTGGGTAGTAGTAATGGAATTAGTAATGAATGGGACAGATGGTCGTCGATGGCCATAAGGGCCTTTGGCATGGCGGAATTGGAGGCGCGGAAGCTCAAGTACCCCAAAACAGGGACGGAGGCCCTCCTCATGGGCATCTTGGTTGAAGGTCAGTTGGATCTCTGACTTCCCTTCATACTTGTGTTATCAAATGCAATCTAGTAGTTGCCTTTATTTCTGCAAGAATTACTTGCTACATATTCTTTGAGAAAAAAAGAAGACATAATCATCTTGCAACTCTTCCTGCAAGTCATGTACGTTGACAATTGTTGTGGAAATATTTCGTTGCTATCAGAATGCATTTTTTCTCTCATTACCAAACATGCATCTCACATGTTTGTTCAAATGTTAGACTGATTATCTTTTAGGATATTTATGTTGGTCAAACACTGCATTGCAAAGCATGTATATTACCGCATGGTATAATACTATGTTGTCATATACTAAGTGTCCAAGTATGTCAACTAGCACATGAATGGGGATGGTTATGTACTGTGCCAGCCCATGGGTGGCAAAGACTCAGCACAAAATATATTGATACTCAATGTTGTTACTTCAAATCCATGATTTAGCTTCAAGTCTTGGTTGTTTTGACAATGCAATTTCTACTCAGGTGCCAGCCTGAAGTTCGTCTAGTGGCACAAGTATATGCACTACATTCACCAATGTTTGAATTCTGAGTATGAACTCAAATTCTTTTGGGTCAATCTGGCCATTGGCTGAAACAGACAAAAAATGTTTAAAGAATCTTGTTCATAGTTTTCATTATTGAGTTTGCTGAGTTGATTTTGATCACGGATAGAAACTCAGGTTTGGTGAATTTAAAGCAGTCGTGAAACTAGATAAGTAGTAGTTTCAGGCGATTATGTTATGTTTTACTATTTCAATTGTAAGATATTTAAAAAAATTACTGCATTAATATTTTGGAATAACTAAGTTTAGTATCAAATAATCCATTTAATACTTATGAATTTACTTGATCAGAAGAAAGAGTGAAAGAGATAATCCATTTAATAACTAAGTTTAGTATCAAATAATCCCTAGATCATGATTTTGTGAAGCCTCAGCCATCTAGGATGTCATATATTGTTTTATTGGAAATCAAGATTTCAATGCCTTAATCAACATCTTTGTCTAGTGTCAAAGGTCAAACAAATACTTTCAGACTCTAGCTTGTGGTTGACTTCCATAAAAGATCTAAATGTAGAGGTTAAAACATCTAAAAATTAAGGGTTGTTAGTCGTTTGTTTCTTACTCATGCTTATTTCTTTTTGTCTTTTTGTTTAATTTAGGTTTTCCATTTTTCAGTACTTGCAAAGCATATCATGTGAGATTATTTGTCTTCTTTCGAGACGAGTTTAGCTAATTGGTGCTTTTCGTTTGTGATTGAAAGAAGCTTAAACACTTTGTTAAGTAGCAAAGGTATAGATCTCCTTAGGAATATCTATCTTTGGTTAAACTTGTTAGATGATCTTGGTTAGTCTGAGTCTGAAGAAATATGGAAATAAGGGATGCATTGAATTTAAAAACCTATTAAAAACTAGTCAAATAACCTGAATCAATATCAAATCAAAGAATATACAGATTTTTTTACCAATAGCTTCTTACATGAGTAGAATTTAGGAGATGTCAACCAATTAGTTATAAATATGAAAGGTTGATTTGTTTTAAGAATGCACTTAAATTTTTTTGATAATGCATTAGTTGTCACTTTTTCTGTCTCAACCTGTACAAATTCTTGCCTCTGCCAAAAATAAGTTTATAAAGTGTAGTAAAACAACACAATGTGTGTTTTATCCCATATAACTTAACTATGGTCTTGCTTAATGGCAAACTATATCTGTATTAATATGTTTGGTTTGTTTGTATGCATGTCACTTGGCTTCTGCAACAAAAACTTCTTAAATGGAACTGAGAAAGCAATCCTGTGGTTTGTGCAACTCCAACCGTAGGCTAGAGAAACAAATGTTGATATCTTGCACCTTGATCCTATTATTCGACGGGATAGATTATTTGTCAAAGAGGAGAAGCAATGAAAATGTAGGATAATGTTATTATCGCTGTTAGATCTAGCTAGCTCTTCAGCCCTGTCTTTTTAGGGAAATAACTTTGTATGCTCACTTCATGAGTGATAGCTTGCCAATTAAGCTTCAAAGATGGGGCTTACATTCTCTATTCTGAGCTCCATTTGCATGATAGAATTGTTCCTGTGTGCTGTCTGATAATGTAATACTATCTCCTGATTTGGTTAGTTTGTAGCTCATTTAAGAATCCTTAACTAATGGATGTTCGTTAAGTAATTAATGTATGCTTGGTCTTTCTCTCAGGAACAAATGAAGCATCAAAATTCTTACGTGCAATTGGAATTACTCTTTTTAAAGTGCGTGAAGAGGCTGTAAAGTTACTGGGCAAGTCGGACCTGTTCTCTTTTAGCCCTGAGCATCCTCCCTTGACTGAATCAGCACAAAGGGCACTAGATTGGGCTGTTGATGAGAAATTGAAATCTGGTTAGTTGGTTAGTTTGAACTTTGATTTCTTGTATTACTTGATCCTGTTTTATAATTAATTTATATATGTCACCATAAAGTGAGCTTCCTTTGACTGTGTTTGCCTGAACCTGCCCAGAGCATCAAGCAGGAAACTGATGCTGAGTTTCTTAGGCATCACTTGGCCTGACTCGACTATGGTTAACTTTATGCTGACAGCTTAAGGACCTAGTATGATCCTTGTGACTAGCCTATAAGATCACATACAGTTTTTTGTTTTTTTCATTATTTTCTTGCAATGTTCTTAAATCATTTTGGTATGGAAGTTCCTGCATGGCTGATTGGGTTAGGTTGCCTTGAATTTGCATTCAATAGTGATCAACAACTTGTATGTATCATTTCATACCTTTTTCTTAATCCATTTTTGCCACTGTTCTTTATGAGACTTTATCTGTTCATAAAGTTAATCAATTGGAATTTAGCGTCCAGGCTCTGAGCCAGTTACAATTATGTTACACTATAGTTGGTGAACGGGTAAATTTACGGCGTGTGGTAAAAGTAGTTTAGTGGAACGTGTAATTGTGGATTTGAAAATTGTTGATTCTTTTAAAGTGATCAATTCTTTCTCTGCCAACTCAAATCCAGCCAGGCTTGGATTAAGTTTTGTTATAATGGTAGCAGGTGAGGATGGAGAGATAACGACTGCACATATGCTTCTGGGCATATGGTCTGAGAAAGAGTCAGCTGGTTACAAGATATTGGCTTCCCTAGGCTTTGATGATCAGAAAGCTAGTGAGCTGGCTAAGTCTGTGAGTATCTAACCTGTCCTCTTTTGAGTAAATTCACATGGCAGTTTGTTCTTAACAAGATTTGGCCTTTGCTTTCAGGCCAACAATGATGTGGTCATGAACTCCCGATAGATGTTGTATAACACTAAGAACTGGTTCAGAGCTTTGACATGTATGCCAACTAGAATTTCCGCCTTTTCAAGGAGCTGATTGATTCCTAGCAATTCAGTTTCAGCAACTGCAAACAAGGTTAGAACATGGCCTTTCCTCATCATGGTGGTGGGCAGTGCCTGTTTTAGTTTCCCCTGGATTCAACACACATTTATAATGCTTGATATGAATGCTTCTCTCAATCTGGTAACCCACTACTATGGGTGAGGAGACACTTTTGACTTGGTATCTGGCTTTGTTGCAGAAGACAAACTGTAATTATTTCCCCATTGTAATTCTACACCAACCATCCGTGTTATTCTTGCAATTGACTTCATCGTTGGTGGTCAAGATAGCAGCAACTGTCGTGTAGGCACCGTTGGATGATGATGATGATGACAGAGTTAGCTTCTTTGATGTGGGCTCATCCGTTGGATATGGTGCCCACCTAACTAACGTGTAACATGTTTCCCTCTCTATCTCTCACTAACGCATGCAACATATCAAGACAGACTGTATTATTGCATCGAGTGGAAGCGAAGGTGTTGGCCAACAAACAAAAGGTGCCATCGAGCCACCAACATCGTTGTCGAGTCGAACCGTTCCTCCGTGAGTCGGGTAGAAGCTTTGACGAATTCTGCCCTCTACAGGGAGAAGGATGAACTATTCGATTGGGCCACAATGGTGAAGACCTCCTCCAGCCCATGGGCCGTTGTCCCTTACACTGAATACTCCTTGGTTCCCAATCGACGCAATAATATGTGCGTGGCATCATCAACTCGCATCTACATGTGTTACAAGTTAAATCGATCTTTTAGACAGCAGCAGCACTAATTATTCTCTAGTATAAAGAAAAGTAGCTGCATCACATGATGTCCATTTCGAATATTAAGAAAAAAAGAAAAGAAAAGCATCTACGCAGCAGCCCAACGCCACGCGAGATCAATCATATTCTTGGGCGCAATTTTGTACGAGTGTGACACGGTTACGCACATGGAAAGCCTTGTGCACCAGATCTAAAGCCCTCTCCAGATCCGGCATCGTTTCCTCTCCGACCCGCCGCCGTCTACACCCATCTCCCCTCCCCGCCGCCGCCTCCTACCGCCCTCGTTTCGATCATATTCTGGGGGAATGGCTTCTCCGGAAGCCGATTCCCGCCTCCCCCTCGTCCTCGCACCCGCCCTCGAGAAGATCGTCAAGAACGCATCCTGGCGCAAAGGCCACTCCAAGCTCGCCCACCAGTGCAAGTCCCTCATCGATCGCCTCTCCCACCCTCCGCCTCCCCCCTCCCCTTCCTCCCCTAACTCCTCCTCCTCCCTCCCCGGCCCCCTCCGCGACGGCGGCTCCGCCGTTTACTCCCTCGCCGACTCGGAGATTTTCCTCGCCCCCCTCATCGCCGCATGCTCGTCTGGCTCCCCCCGCGTCGCTGAGCCCGCCCTCGACTGCGTCCAGAGGCTCGTCGCCCACTCCTACCTCCACGGCGAGGCCGACCCCGCCGGCGGCCCCGACGCTCGCCTTCTCGCCCAGCTCATCGATGCCGTCTGCGGCTCCCTCGCCCTCAGCGGTGGCGGCGATGACGCCCTCGAGCTGCTCGTTCTCAAGACCCTCCTCTCTGCCGTCACATCCACCGCGCTCCGTATCCACGGTGACGCCCTCCTCCAGATCGTCCGCACCTGCTACGACCTCTATCTCGGTAGCAAGAACCCCGTCAATCAGACAACCGCCAAGGCGTCGCTCATCCAGATGCTCGTCATTGTCTTCCGCCGAATGGAGGCCGATTCCTCCACCGTCCCCGTCCAGCCGATTGTCGTCGCCGAGCTGATGGAGCCCGCCGATCGCTCGTCCAACGCTGCTGCCGCGGACGTCAGCTTCGTGCAGGGGTTCATCACCAGGATCATCAGTGACATCGATGTGGTGCTGAACCCTTCCACTCCGCTGGCCCGTACTGAGTCTGCCAGGAAACACGACGGGGCGTTCGAGACCACGGCGGTCGAGAACACCAACCCTGCTGACCTTCTGGACTCGACGGACAAGGACATGCTGGATGCCAAGTATTGGGAGATCAGCATGTACAAGACAGCCCTGGAGGACAGGAAGGATGAGCTGGGGCCGGAGGGAGTGGTGGACAGAGATGATGAAGCAGAGGTTCAGATTGGGAACAAGCTGAGGCGTGATGCCTTCCTGGTGTTCCGGGCCCTCTGTAAACTCTCCATGAAGACTCCTCCGAAGGAGGCAGTGGCTGATCCTGCACTCATGAAGGGAAAGATTGTGGCTTTGGAGCTGCTCAAGATTTTGCTAGAGAATGCAGGAGCTGTGTTTAGGACTAGTGAGAGGTACTTGCTTGGTCACTACTGTTCCACTTCATGTTCTCCTTTTATGTGCTTCTTTCCTAGTTTCTACCTTTTCTAGTAAGTTTCTGTTTAACATGTGTAATTTGCTAGGTACACCTATGATCCTAATAGAAGTAATTACTCTATCATGCATATCAGATATTATGTCAATGCAACTACTAGATAATCATTATATTTAAAACCCACCAAAATAAATTTCTAGAAATCTTGTTACAGTCTTTTAATAGGTGAACAAGTACCATTATGTAAATCTTTATTCTTCTCTCTACATGCTTCTACTAGTTGTCTCAATAAATAAATAGTTTCTGGATTGATATTTCAGGTATGAAACCAATTATAGGAAATCTGTCTTTTATTTTTCTTTTCATAGCACCATTTCATAATTTTTATGTTATTAGTTAGTTTCTTTGATAACTGGAGCAATTTTGAATGTCTTCCTTATTAACGAAAGTCTTCTCCCACATTTATCAAACATCTATTAGTTCTCAAAATACTGTTGAATAAGCTAATCAATCAAAGTTACAAGCTATCCCATTGATCTTTGAATCTCTTTTAAACTTTAATGGGACTGTCATCTCTGACTTTTTGTTCTTTTGGGATCTTCCTTCACCTAATTCACTTTACTTTTACAAACAAAAGTATGATTTCTAACCTATCACTTATTTTCTAATTTTCTAAAGCTAAATTCTGCATAGAATGTAACATAATCCATAAAAATAAATCTTCAATGGGATTGTGATTAACTTGATGACCTGCCCAAGGACAAGAAGTTTGGAATAGGTTTTTTCCATGTGTCGTCGATTTCGGTGGCTTTTCAACTGATCGTTAATTTGCTATTAAAAATCATGCTGCATCTTAGGTAGTCTCCAGTGTCACCTGCTTTGCAAGTTGCAACTTGTTTGAGGAAAATAGAACTTGCATAAGTATATAGCATGAGAATTTCGAAGTAGTTTACATGGGTGAAAGATACACTCAACTTTCAGATTCTAATTTCCACATAAACACTGTGCATTTTTTTGGCAACTGATGTTACATTCTGCTGAGATGATTGTATGCTTGTATTCAACTTCAACCCTTGATTAGCATACATTGATTGAGTACTTTAAAATTGAATGTCAATATTCACTGTTATTATTTCTTGTCTGTCAAATTTTACATAGCTTGTTTTCAATATCATATTAAACTGGATTGACATGCCCCAACCTGATGAAATTTCCTTCAATCAAGCAGGTTTTTAGGTGCTATTAAGCAGTATCTATGTTTATCCCTTTTGAAGAACAGTGCTTCAGCTCATTTGATTGTTTTTCAGCTGTCGTGTTCCATTTTTATGAGCTTGGTATCAAGATTTAGACCAGGATTGAAGGCAGAGATTGGAGTTTTCTTTCCGATGATTGTACTTAGAGTTTTGGAAAACGTTGCTCAACCGATTTTCCAGCAGAAGATGATTGTGCTTCGTTTCTTGGAAAAGCTTTGTGTAGATTCTCAAATTTTGGTGGACATATTCATTAATTATGACTGTGATGTTCACTCTTCAAATATTTTTGAGAGGTATGTGTTCTTCATTTTGATGTGTTTGGCACACAAGCTAACATTGGCAGAATATAATCATAAGCAAATGACCATCTGCATTTGTTTCCCATTTTCCTTGTTTTGTTAGGATGGTAAACGGTCTGCTTAAAACTGCTCAAGGGCCTCCCCCAGGGGCTCCCACAACATTGGTACCACCACAAGATGTTACAATGAAGTTTGAAGCTATGAAGTGTCTAGTGGCAATTTTGAGGTCAATGGGAGATTGGATGAACAAACAATTGAGAATTCCTGATCCTTACTCCCAAAATACAGAAACCGCAGATGGCAATACTGGTGGTAGTAATGAACTTCCTCTGGGAAATGGCAACAGTGAGGAGCCTGCTGAAGTAAGTGATTCTCACTCTGAAACAGCAAATGGAACCTCAGAAGTTGCATCTATTGAGCTGCGTAGGGCTTACAAACTAGAACTTCAGGTGCTCATCTAACATGGGTTTGATTTTTGTGGTAATTTTAATGCAACTATCTAACATGAGTTTGTTAAGTTCTTTTAATGCAATTATAAATTGCAGGAAGGTATTTCACTTTTTAATCAAAAACCTAAGAAAGGCATTGAATTTCTTATTAATGCAAAGAAGGTGGGTGACTCACCTGAGGAAATAGCTGCTTTCCTGAAAAGTGCATCGGGCTTAAACAAGACTTTAATTGGTGACTATTTAGGAGAGAGAGAAGATTTATCCCTGAAAGTCATGCATGCATATGTGGATTCATTCGATTTTGAAGGGATGAAGTTTGATGAAGCAATCAGGTGTTTCCTACAAGGTTTTAGATTGCCTGGTGAGGCACAAAAGATTGATCGCATCATGGAAAAATTTGCTGAGCGCTACTGTAAGTGCAACCCTAAGGCTTTTACAAGTGCAGATACAGCTTATGTGCTTGCTTACTCTGTAATAATGCTCAACACCGATGCTCATAATCCGACGGTGAAAAACAAGGTCTATCCTTTGTTTGCAAAAACTCATTATATGCTTGAATTTCTGTAGGTTATGGAGCAATAATGCAAATATTGTTGTTTATGCAGATGTCACCAGATGACTTTATAAGAAACAACCGAGGTATCGATGATGGAAAGGATCTGCCAGAAGAATATTTGAGATCCCTGTATGACAGAATTTCCAAGAATGAAATCAAGATGAAAGAGGATAATTTGGCTCCTCAACAAATACAATCTTCAAATTCAAACAAGATTCTTGGCTTGGATGGCATTTTAAACATTGTGATACGCAAGCGACATTCATCAACAGAGACTAGTGATGATATGATCAGGCACATGCAAGAGCAGTTTAAAGAAAAAGCTCGCAAATCTGAGTAAGTGTTCAAACAAAATTCAAATTTTCCTATAATAGTTTGATCCTTGGTTTTGCCAATATATTAGCAGGTTAATGTTAAAATTTGTATAAAATATATAGTTCAAGTTGCTTTATTTGTGAATATAGGTCAGCATATTACTCTGCAACGGATGTGGTAATTTTAAGGTTTATGATCGAGGTATGCTGGGCCCCAATGCTTGCTGCCTTTAGTGTTCCTCTTGACCAGAGTGACGATGAAACAGTCATATCGTTATGCCTCGAAGGATTTCGTAGTGCGGTCCATGTTACAGCAGTAATGTCTATGGAGACTCAAAGAGATGCTTTTGTTACTTCACTCGCAAAGTTTACATCCCTTCATTCAGCAGCAGATATCAAGCAGAAAAACATTGATGCTATTAAGGTTTGTTTTTAAGTTCCATAGGTTTTTATTTTTAGTCGAAAAAAATGCTTTTTTAAGAAACTTTTCTCTTAAGCTTATGTACTTTCAGAGTATATGTATATATAGTTGCATGTGTTCCTGAGATTGAACTCAATCTTTGATGACATTTACTTATTATGGTTTGCTCCTTGATGTTGACCTTTTTTTTTCCTTCTCATAGTTTCTTTTTCAAAATAGCTTTAGATGATGTTAAACTTTATCAATGGTGCTCTTATTAATGCTTCTGGTTGTATCCTACAAGACATTGATTTCTTCAAATTGCATTTACCAAATATGAGAAAACCTTGATGTCTATATGGTGCATATTTTAGATTGTAGACACTAACTTGGAAGGAGAGCACATAAGCACTTTTCACCTGATGTAGACAGGTCAAGTGGATCAATCATAGACATACTCAATTTTTTGTCCTGTAATATGAATTCTTTTTTATTATTACGCTGGGAAAAATATGATGAGCATAACATTTTAAGCTTCTTTTCGTATGTTCTTTTTTCCTTGTTAATGTCCTAAACTTCTAAAAATGTATAATATTATTAGTCACAGCCATGAGTGGCTTAAAATCCAGAGATTGATGAGTAACATAATACCAGAAGATGATGCTGGCCCTCAAGAAAAATAAAAAATCTTCCATTATGATGCTATCTTTAGATAGAAGGCCATGGTAACAAATAAGTTTTAAGATGACTATTTGTTGGTTGGATCTGGTGAATTACAATCTCGATGTTTGAGCAGCATTATGAGCAGCATTATGTTTTCCCAAGTTCACAACATGCATATATTGGAAGTATTGTTTAAGCAAACTAATTAAAGCCTCAAGTCATGTACCTTTAGAGTATAATCTGTTTCATCTTAATATAGCTTGTGGCCTGAGCATGAGATCCTGGGTACAATCTTGGTCTTCTCATTTTTAAGATATTAAAGATATTTATTTTAAAGTCCAGTAGAGGAACTATGGCTTGTTATACATTGATAATCTACATCACTGTTCAGATAAGTTATGCCTTGCTTAGAGCAATTTTAGCAAGTTGTTAACACAGTATATAGTTAACTAAGAACATCATCTATTTACTTATAGAATCATTGTTCAGTATATACTCTAATTATGGGTGCCTGCAATGAATCTAGCATTGAACATCCAGAGATTTTTCAAATGAACTCATCTCCCATTTCTATTTTAGATGACAAAGCAACATGACATGGGCTGGCATACAAGTCTACTTTTCATAAAAGTAGAGAGAGAGAGAGAGAGAGAGAGAGAGAGAGGGTTTTATGCAATAACCTTGAACCGGAATTGAACTGCATGAAATGGGCTGGTCTGCTGTCTGGGGCTTTGTTGGACCGATGCTTACTGCTTGGTTCATACCAGTCCTGGTGGTTTTTCAAACCCTGGTCTTAGCAAGTACAAGAGATTCAGCAATTCTTAATCGACAACTCCACATTTTGACCCCAAGGTTGATCCTTATTTTGGTGCCTCTTAAAGTTCTTTCCATATATAAACCATTCTAACAGAACAAGGAGAAAGCATTAGGTTCAATAGATATGTAAACAAAAAATAAATCTAAGCCAACATCAAGGAAGATTCAAGACTGGTTTGGTCTGAAGGGTACAGTTAATAGCTAGCTAAAAGGTGACTGTCCATCAAAAGTTTTGTTAACTCACTGGGTCCTGTCTGCCGCTGGTACCGCCATGCTAATACACATGTTGAGTTGCACCTTCATTTTTTTTCTTTTGCTGCATTAATCACTGCAATTTGGGATAAAGAAACCATCAAGATTAGTTCTTTGACATTTGAGTTATCTTTTTGTATGCTTGTATGTGAAATAATTGGAATGTATGGGTTCTATCTTCTCACAGTTTCTAAAATCTATTGCATTCAGTTAACTGCAATTTCAATGGCTTTCTGAAGCTAATTTTCAGAAATTAAGATGACTTATCCTTTTTGTAAAATGTTTCCAGGCTGTTTTATACATCGCAGATGAAGATGGTAACTACCTTCAAGAAGCTTGGGAACATGTTTTGACATGTGTTTCTCGATTTGAACATTTGCATCTTTTGGGAGAGGGAGCTCCTCCGGATGCCACATTTTTCACAATACAACAGACTGAACTTGACACATCTAATCAAACCAAATCATCAATCCTAACTACAACGAAGAAAAAAGGACCTTCATCTGTTGTTGCCAGAAGAGGTACCTATGATAGTGCTGGGGTCAGTGGTCAGGCTTCTGGAGTTGTTACATCTGAACAGATGAATAATTTAATTTCCAATTTGAACTTGTTGGAACAAGTTGGAATTGCTGAAGTGAATCGCATATTTGTACGAAGTGAAAAGTTAAACAGCGAGGCAATAATTAATTTTGTTAAAGCCCTCTGTAAGGTTTCAATGGAGGAACTACGCTCTGCATCTGATCCTCGTGTTTTCAGTCTGACAAAAATAGTCGAGATCGCGTAAGAAGTTACCCTCATTTTATTCTTTATGTAGAATGCATAAGAATTACCCTTATTTTATTATTGATGTTGCATATATCAATTTAGCACCTGTTTGATTGATTTCTTTTGTACAGACATTACAATATGAACCGTATCAGGCTTGTGTGGTCAAGCATTTGGAGTGTGTTGTCTGAATTTTTTGTTACCATTGGCTGCTCTGAGAACCTTTCAATTGCAATCTTTGCAATGGATTCCTTGCGTCAATTGGCTATGAAATTCTTGGAGCGAAAAGAATTGGCCAACTATAACTTCCAAAATGAGTTCATGAAACCATTTGTTATTGTTATGAGGAAAAGCAGAGCTGTCGAGATCAGAGAGCTGATCATCAGATGTTTCTCTCAGATGGTGTTGGCTCGTGTTAGTAATGTCAAGTCTGGGTGGAAAAGCATGTTCATGGTACTTATTTTCCTCTTTCTGCTAATTTTAGATTGCTGGAAAGTTATCATGGCATTCACTTGTTGTATGACTTAGATGTTGTATTTGTCTTATTGAAGTTGATCGAGTTAACAAACTGAATGGTATATATTGCAGGTATTTGCAACTGCATCATATGATGATCACAAAAATATAGTCCTTCTGGCCTTTGAGATCATTGAGAAGATTTTACGGGATTACTTCCCCTACATAACTGAAACGGAAACAACCACCTTTACTGATTGTGTTAATTGTTTAATTGCATTTACTAATAGTAGGTTTAACAAAGACATTAGTCTCAATGCAATTGCTTTTCTTCGGTTCTGTGCGGCTAAGCTTGCAGAAGGAGATATTGGTGCTTCTGCAAGATACAAGAACAAGGAGGCTTTTGCGAATAATGGTCCCCCTTCACCACACATTATAAAGGATGAAAAACAAGATACTCCATTGATCATTGACAAGGATGACCACCTACACTTATGGTTTCCACTTTTAGCAGGTGGCATACATTTTTTTTGCTTATTCTATATGATTAAAAACACATCTATGATACTTATGTGTTTGGTTTTAATTGCTAGTGCTACATTTAGGGAAGCTGTTTACAAGTTAGCAAATAATATTGTCTCAAGGATCATCCTTTCTTTCTTTTGCAGTTTTATCGGAACCTTTTATTAAGCAATATTTTCTCAAGGATTCTCTTTTCTTGCTTTTGCAGGTTTATCGGAACTCACTTTTGACCTAAGACCTGATATTAGACAAAGTGCCTTGCAAGTGCTATTTGATACATTACGAAATTGTGGTCATCATTTTTCATTGCCCTTATGGGAGAAAGTGTTTGATTCAGTCCTATTCCCTATATTTGACTCTGTAAGACATGACGTTGATACCCCTAGGGGAATTCCACAAGGACAAGGGTCAGAAAATGATACGGAAGAGCTCGATCAAGATGCTTGGCTTTATGAAACATGCAAGCTGGCTCTTCAGTTAGTTGTGGACTTGTTTGTGAAATTTTATGACACAGTAAATCCACTTCTGAAAAAGGTTTTGACATTGCTGACAAGTTTGATTAAGCGTCCTCATCAAAGCCTTGCTGGCATTGGCATTACAGCATTTGTTCGCTTAATGAGCAGTGCAGGGCCTTTATTTGTTGAGACCAAGTGGGAGATTGTTGTTTTGTCTTTGAAAGAAGCTGCTAAAGCCACTCTCCCTGATTTTTCATATATTTCATCTGGAGCTCATCTTGATAATGCAGCATCAGACAATGGGAATTCTCCTCTGATGCAAGAGAATGGTGAATCTAGGGGATCAATAGATGATGATTCAGAAGGCCTGAGAACGAGAAATTTATATTCTGCAATTGGTGATGCCAAGTGTCGTGCTGCCATTCAATTACTTTTAATCCAGGTCAGTGACTCTCTCCCTATGATGGCATTTGCTACTTGATTATGGATCTTGTTAGAAAATGGGAAAGCATCTTAATCTCTGAGGTTAATAAGCTTTACAAGGTGGGAGAACTGATCACCTACCCTTCTACTAGATGTACTTAGTAACTTGGAGAAGATAGAGAAATGATATGAGGAGGGAATAAAGACAAGAAGGGCAAATAATAAAGCAAAAAACAAAAGAAAGGCTGACGCTCTAATGGGAAATAAGCAAGGATATTAGGTAATATGACTAGATATTATGAGAAACTAAATGCTATATTAGTTTTGTGCAACAGTTCAACTACAATTTCATCTCCAATCATTTTCTTTTGATTTAGGCCTCAAAATAATATTCATTTATCATGTTATTCATATATGCTTAATATATGAGAGGTTTTTGACTATTTGATGGGTTTGTTTCCTAGATATTCACAAAGCAATATTAAGTAGCTCATATACATTTGTTGACTTTATTTATTCATGTATATTCACAAATTCGAAGGCACAATTGGATAATGTTTTCTGCACTTTAAGTTAAGATACAAACAACTGCATACATACTATGGATTTTTATGGTACTTTAGTTTATTGCTTATGTTTAAACTATTTGATATGATACTACAGCACAATTCATGATGAGGCCCCATGTTCATGTTATCAGCATTTTTCGGTGCTTGCCAGTTGGAGAGTTTTATTTGTAACAAGAATGTTGGCCAGTTAAATCAGATGGGCAACCAGAGAGATGGTAGCTAAATGTGCAGTCTGGCTTAGTATTTGCTAATAGCTCAAGCTTGACCTAGGCTGGATTGGTCTGTACAACCCTGTTAAAGGGGTCTCAAATTTTCTTACATCTTCTCCTCTCGTACCTCGTCCTCTTTCACCTTCTTTTCATGCCTGTCATTACAGTGATAGTGTCAGGGTGAAACTTCTCAGGTTCCTTTGTACTCCTTGACCTCACCTTTAACTTCCATTTCTTGAATGATACTGTGGAAATTGGTCGGATCTGCTAATAGCAATCCATTTTGGCTGAATTTGGTCAATTTTCAGCTAGTTCAGTCAGTGCTTTGACAGTCTAGCCTAGAAATTGTCCAAGATTGGTTCATGCTTAGTTGATTTTCAGCTGGTTCCAACAGGGTTATCCTGTTCTGGAATCTGCCACCTTTTTTTTCGCTGAGAACAAACAAGGTGGAGTACAAGGGAAAATAGGTAGTTGGAGGATGAGGATATATTGAGAATAGCAGGCGTCTAGTAGCCTAATTTAATGGGGTGTCTCTCAAAGAAGTAGGATGTTGATCGAGGACGAGGGTTTGTCAAGGTTGCCTTTGAGGATGGATAAATGATGGGTTGCTGGAAAAGGTCATGTAGGCCAAGTTGCCAAGCTGATATATGGTTGGCATTTTTGAAAAGGTGGAGTCAAAGCCAGCTAAAGCAGGTGAGGTGGAGAGAGAATTTTAATATTAAATTCATCTAGTCTTTTCTATTATCATTTGGGAAAAAAATTTCAACCCTTTTGGTTGCTTAAGGATGCAGACAAATGGAGGGACAATTGTAGATCGTGAAGCAGCATCCTAACCATGTGCATTAGGAAGCTACTTATTCTAATAGAATTTGGCATACCTTGTAAATATATGCAAACTACAGCTTTAATCTTTATCAAAATCCAATTCACAAAGGTTGGATTAACTGATTCTCTTGTCTATTTCTGTTCATGATTATGTGTATTGTTCAACTTAAACAATTTGATCAGGTAGTGCAGGTTGTTACAAACTGGTATTGATGTGGAGTGGGCCTATCACCACAATTGCATATGTATGTGTCTCTCCTTGGACATGATTATAAACATTAGAACTGAGCAGTGGACCTACCAATTAGGAAGATGCTGTTCTCTATAACTAAATCAATTAAAAATTGCAATAAGGGTTGTTTTTCTCATTTATGTCACAGAATGATCACTTGTCTTCAACTTAATAAGGGTTAGGTGTTTTCCTTTAGTTTTCTTTGTTGTCGTTGATAAGATCCCAGGACTGTTGAATGGACTCTGACTTATGCAAAGTCATCTTCTAAATCAAATTCAATTACTTTTGAGTAGGGTTGTTAATTCCAAACCAAGCCTGTTGGGTCAACCCGATTGGACATGGACCCGACTTGTTCAAATTGAGACATTGTCTGGTCCAAGTCACGGCCTAATGACCCTCTCAGTCAGGTTTGGCTTCTGGTGAGGCCTTCTTGACCCATTTTGGTGTTTGTAGGTGAGTTAAACATGATAAGTGTGGCCCAGCCTATCATCTTTCTTTTTCTTTCTGGGTAAAACTTGGATGCTTACGTCCTCACATCTGCTCAATCAAATGTAGCTACTGAAGGTACCTGTGTTGGTCAGTTCTGCCATCAGTTTAGGCTGGAGGTTCACCCTGGAAAATCTTGCAGAGGGTCAGGAGGGTGAGGTCCTAATCTGGTGACCTGGATAGGACCTGACCTGATCCAGGTAGGACCTGGACACTGAATGGGGTTTGGATTGAGCCTGATCTGGACACCTCTAGAAGAGGGGGAAAATATTCAAACACAAGGAGGCCTCTCCTTTTTTTAGTCGGAAAAGATTGGGATAAATGGAGGTGCCAAGACGCTAATTAGTTTGGATTGGGCCTGATCTGGACACCTCTAGAAGAGGGGGAAAATATTCAAACACAAGGAGGCCTCTCCTTTTTTTAGTGGGAAAAGATTGGGATAAATGGAGGTGCCAAGATGCTAATTAATAAACTGAGTCAGTTTGGGTCAACATGCCAACCTGCTGGGTCAGAACCAGGTTGACGTATCAAGACCTGCTGGCAGGTTGGTTCAGACTCAGTCTTTATTACCCAAGCTCCCTACTTAAAAGCACCTCTTCTTTTAAGAAGATGCCAAACTCGAGTTCTCCATTTTCTCATTATCGTTCATATATATGATTCTGATGTAAATGGAATGTGCTGGGTGATAATTGATCTTGTTTGCAGTTATATGACCTGGTTGCTTTTTCCTGTATATGTTGTGCATATTAATATATATAGCTGTGGTTTCTCTTGGCAGCTTGCATCTAGACGTATAAAATGCATACTTTTTTTTCTATGACTTATTTAGAATGGAGAGTCGAATATGATTCATGCGTGAATTTTTACTTGAGGGTTTAACATTTGCAGGCTGTGATGGAGATATATAACATGTACAGAGCACAAATATCAGCTAAGAATGAACTTTTACTTTTTGAAGCATTGCACGCTGTGGCATGTCATGCACACAAGGTGAACAGCGATGCCGACCTAAGATCCAAGCTACAGGAGATTGGTTCCTTGACCCAGATGCAGGATCCTCCATTGCTACGCCTTGAGAACGAGTCATACCACTTATGCCTTGTTCTGCTTCAGAACAGCGTTGTGGACCGACCTCTGAATGGTGATGTAGAAGTGGAAGCACACCTTGTTCAACTCTGCAGAGAGGTCCTGGAGGTGTATCTTAAAGCAGCTAAAGGGCAGCCCGTTGTAGCTTCAACTGGCACTCAACCTCGAACTCACTGGCTCATCCCAGTTGGTTCTGGCAAGCGAAGAGAACTCGCAGCTCGGGCACCCGTCGTTGTGTCAGCTCTGCACGCCATATCTGGACTGGGTGATACCCCCTTCAGAAAGAACCTGGCCTTGTTCTTCCCCCTTCTTTCATGTCTGATAAGCTGCGAGCATGGGTCTACTGAGGTACAGGTCGCACTAAGTGACATGCTCAATACATGGGTAGGTCCAATCTTGCTTCGGGCATGTTGAACACGGTATGATGATCTCAATTTTTAGGGCTTTGAGGTGGATTTATGTCAGTTTACTGGATGCTGTTTTGGCTGTTCATTTTTCTTTTTGCCTTCGGAACCTCGTATGAACAGTGTACCAGAAAGCAGAGATGGGGGGAAGATTTGATGTTGTAATCTAGTTTTTCATTCTGTAAATATGTTGCTGGTGGAATGTATTTCATTGTTGTGATGTTTTCCACTTGTTGATCCCTTACTTGCAATCATGAATGATGATTATTTCTGGCATTTCTGCTAAGATAAATCATTTGTGAGTCAAAATTGGCTCCATGGGTTTTCATTCCACCACTTAAATTCTGATGCCCTGATTTAAGAAATCTAATAATAATAATAATAATAATAATAATAATAATAATAATACTATGATATAATAATATCATCTGTGTGATGAATATTTTATGCTTTTTGATTTTGTTTATGTTTTAGCCATCAAGGTTTGTAATAGGTTTGATAATAACAAAGATGTTTGATGTAATATTTATGTTTATTTGGTTTCGTTCATGTCTTAGATGATATATTGATTGAGTTTTATGGTATTTTGCCTTATAAGCATAGCTTGTTGCTTGTGCGTGATTGTCTCAAAATATTCTCAAACTCTTGAAACGATTGGGTTTCAAGAGTCTTTGATTGTATGTAAATTGAAGGATATTTAATGAGAAAGTGATAAAAAAAAATATCAATCATCTAAAAACTCTTGAGACGCTTCCGTTGCATGTGGCCAGAGGGAGTTTGGATAGTGTCCAAGGATAGGTTGTTGCTCGATTTTACGATAATATCACGTAGGTATCTAAGGATAGGTTGTTGCTCGATTTTACAATAATATCACGTAGGTATTTGTGCACGATGGTATATTTTGGATCTTTGTTGATGGTATACTTTGGATCTTTGTTGTTTGATTATGCAATAATGTCATGTAGATATTTGTGCGTGATGGTTTATCTTCGATCGTTTTGTTATAAGATCGTTTAGAACTTGTAAAGTTTATCTTTACATATTGTAATATCTTTTTAAGTATTTGTTTTAATATTTGCACATAAAATCTTGAGTTTACACATTGACGGAACAACGACAACAATTTGCTTGTGAGGTTACGAAGAGGTTGATCTAACTATATGACTTAAACGTGACAATTCGATATCAAAAATCATAATTATATAACTTTGATTTTATCGAAAATCACAATCCCGATATCAAGAATAATCACATGTCCCTTTCTTTTCAAATGCGCACCGCAACCTCTTGGATCAACACGGAGCTGCTGGATGTGATGGGCATAAATAAATAAATAAATAAATAAATAAATAAATATATATATATATATATATATATATATATATATATATATATATATATTCTCATGTCTAGTCTCCATTGTGAATAAATTATAAGAAATGCATTTAATGTTATTTATATAATTAAATTCTGTTTATAACATAACATGGAATATTACTTGTACCAACAGCTCGGCCAATCCATCAACACGCACAATGAACTCACACATTATTCTCAGATAAAGCTGCACTCGACCATTAATTCTCTTTCAGCCATCAAGCACAAATTGCATCAGCTCTCTAAAGCTCGTCAGTATCCATGCCACAATAGGGGACAGTAGAGAGCAGTGAGATGATGTATGAAGAACAGTTCATTTGATTGAGAAAAAGTTTCCTTGAAGAAAAGAAAAAGGGATAATAAACCAACTGCCCAGAAAAAGTTACTACGACCTGCGAGTTTGCTATGCAATCATATGCTCTTTTTGTCTTGGCATGCTAACACAAGTTTCAGACTACAAGCAGGCACAATTTTTACATGTACACTAATGTTACACTTGCCAGCCAACTTCTTTGGGTTAATGACATCCAACGACATCAGAGGTAACGGGTTGAAGACGATCCTAAACCCTGCTGCAACAAAGTTGGTGACAGTCTTTGCCTTCAACACATAGTTTTGGTCCCTAGTTCATGGTTGAAGACGATCGAGAGTAACGGGTGATAGAAAATGCACGGTTGTGTCACAAAAAGAAACCTTCGTCATAGTCTGGATCGATCAGGACCTGAAAGGACAAGCTACATCCCCCATAGTTGGCTTCGCGGTTGAGCTCAGCTGAGAGCATCAAGTGGAGTCGTCTGAGCTAGAACTAGAGGTTTCGGTCCCACCAGCATGTGGTCCGGCCACTTGGCTTTCGTCCTCGCTGAAGAGGGATTCATTGCCCTCATTGCTCGAATGAGACAATGCGGCAGAGTAATAATCTGAAACGGCAGCTCGGCTCCGCCTCTTCCTACCCTCCTCCATCACACCGGTTCCTCGTAGCTCAAGTCGCCTACGCTTCCGCGCATTGCGTTTGCGCTTTGGAAAATCTTCTCTATGTGAGTCCACCGCGTTGTCTTCTTCCTTTGAAGCTCTGGTCCTTGCTTTTTCATTTTCAGATTCAATTGTTGCCACGTCAGGGTCAACCTCGGCCTTCCTCCTCTTCTTGCTTGAATTTGTCTGGAACAAACGATCCATTCCGTTCAATCTTCAACAATTTTTTTGCAAGCACACAGGAAAAAACACACACACACATCTGGAAAACATGATTTAGCTCGTCATGGAAATTCATATGGAGGGAAAAAAAAAAGCACAAGATGGTGTCCATGCAGCAAAATTATCCATGTTTAACAAGAGAGACTTTTTTTTTTATAAACCAGATACTGTAAATCAATAATTAAAAAATATTGATGAAAATTACACTCGCATGGTGTATTATACCCGCAGATTGCAAATGCATGATGCCTGAGGCATTATGAGATGTGTTGCATAGTTTGATGATCCGGAAAAAGCGGTTAAATATCAGGGTGTTTTTGGTAATATGAAAAGAGGCTTCGAACTGGAATTGGAACAGATGTCTTGCATTCCTAATGTTTGTAAAGTCACAATATTATTATGATTACATTACCATAAGAAATATGATTCCCTGTTAATTGCATTCATTACCCCTACAGGAATTACTCAAGATTCCGGGTTATAATATCTACTGTTTCCATACCTCCCTATACACAGAGATTTTCTTTCCCCTTAACGTCACTTATCTTTTTTACCTGTCTTGTCCCTTCTCAGATGGGATCCAAGTGAGAGAGCTCAAGCTGTGACTATGATGGCAGGGGCAGAAAGATCCTTTATCAAACACCACAGCATGATAGATCACAAGCTGTGGCTATGATGGCATTCCAATCTTGATCTGTGAACCAAGAACACTTCTGGGGGCTTCCCTAGGCAGTAAGACGGGGAACGAAATAAAATGAAGACAAAAGAGACAAGTCACAATCCCTCAAATCCAAAACCTTGTCGACAGTGGCAATCCCCTTTCTATGTAGTGTCTGGTACTGAAAAAATTGGCGATCAAAAGAATACAGGCCTCCAAAGTACATTCTCCCATTAATTATCCTGTCTATATTCCGACAAACAAAAAGCCCTTTGATAAATTTGGACAGCAGAAACTCATACTTGGGATGGCATTTGATACTGTGTTTAATAACATGTATCAAAAGCATTAATCTAGCAATTTCCCTACTGGCCTAAGGAGGACACAAAAAGTCTTTTGCATATTATTAGATGGGAGAAAAATCTTAGAGAACAATTTCTGTATTCAAAGAGCACAGTAATTAAAGCTAAATCTGGATTTCCTATAAGATAGGAATAAATCAAAGCAATCAAAGAGCGATGACCATAGAATGGTCTAATTTTCAGTGAAAAGAAAGCAACATCTAGCCATTTAAAAAGATAGGAGCTGAAGCAAAATAGCATGCACCATTCCTCTATTTGATGGTTCAATACCTTAGGACCTTGATCTATTAGATGAGCCCATTCACTCCTGTTCCTCAGACAATCATGGACCGCATGTAAATAACTCGGATAAGCATACCGCTCGCCATTGGGTTTTCTTAAATCATGCCAATGCTGCAAAAAAGAGAAGAGGCACATGAAACAGGACGGTAAAATGGCCACCATGAAGTTCCACTAAGGTGATAGAGATATTAAACCATACCGGGCGAACAGCATTGCACAGCTCTTCATACCTTATGTGCTTATCTTTACTCATAATCTCATCTATCAATCCTGCAGGTTGATGCTTTAAGTGAATTTGCATCACTAGACAAATGACACAAGTTGTTTATGAAAGAAATGAAATTGGGAACCTACCAGGCAAAGTGCGCACAATAACACCACCTTCATCTCTCGGAATATCCCTAGGTGAGCTGCATGCTATAGAAGTAATATGTTCACTAACCTCAGATGAGGAAAAAGGATCACTTTTTTCACCTTCACCAGAGGCAAGAGAAATATTCTTTATTAACGCCAAGTCAGGAGGTCTAATCTGTGATTCCTTTTTCTTCTCTGATGAGATGGATGATTGCTGATGTCTCTGGTCTGGAAAAGATGACAACCTACCCTTTTTCCTGCTCTCATCATTTAACTCTTGAGAATTGCGGGTAACATATTTCGATGCATCTTCTTTGTTTTTCCTTCTGAATACCTAAAATTAACTAAATCAATGTTAGTAACCCTAAACTCAGTTTGAAGATAATATTTTGACAGTTCACATAGGAATAGGCATTGAATATACAGTTAAAATAGAAGTTTAATAGAAGAAGCAGTCTCACCGAGACTTGATCCTTTCCCCCAGAAACAGAAGGGCGTTTGGAAAGCACACTCATGCCGGTGGTGGGGGTTGACTGTATGCCAGCAGCTTGCCGCACACGTGGCACCCTGGGAACTCTAGGAGAGCTGTTTAATTCTTGATGCAGCAATAGTGCGAGCTGACAAAAGATGAAAAGAAATTAAGAACCCTGGATAAATAGACTGGTAGCTACGTGCAAGTTGTCATCTTACCTCTTCATCACTTAAAGTCGTGGTAGCATTGCTTGATGCAGATGGATGCATAAAAATAGAGGTGCTTAGAACTTTTGAGGAAGTGTATGGAGCTGACTGATGACTTCTTTCAGTTCTATGAGACAGGTTTGTGGAAGTCTGCTTTATTTGAACAGAAGCTACTTGGGACTGCAATGAACCAGCAACATCATGAGTGCGTAAAACTGCTGTTCTGTCCTCTTTGCCGGAAGCTTTTGAAGATTGAAAAGGCAATTCTTCTTTTGAATCTGATACCAGATGCTCAGAGGCAGAATCATAAGATGTTCTACTAGTTTTTGATGGCCTAGATCCAGAAAATAGGGAAACTTTTGACTGACCTTTTGCCGGATTTTCTAAAATCTCTCCCATATTTTCTCCAGCTGGAGTTGGTGCACCTTCTTTCTTGGCAGCAGTATTTGTGCTCACCTTTGCTCGTGCTTGTTTGGTTAAATGGCTTGCCTTACCAGCTGAGGATGTAGACGTACTGGAAGACATGTTTGTACATGGAACAGATAGCTTGGTGACAACTGGTGAAAATGAAGTTGAAGAATCCTTTATGACACCTACTGCCAAATTAACTGCATCAGGAATTAAACTATTCAAATCTTGCAATCTTGAGTTTGTAGATTCATTAAAATTTTTTGTACCATGTCCTATCTCCAGTGTGCCTTTTTGTTCTGCTGAATTCTCCACTTGATTGCAATGTTTCAGAAGCTCACCAGTTCTTGAAGTTATACTATCTTTAAATTCATTACACTCTCTGCTAACATCCTGAGACCAATGTCCATGAGATGGAAAACTAGATTTGTTTTCTTGGTCCTGAATACCCTCAGATAACTGATTCAATAATTGCCCATGTTGTTGGCTGTCTATAGCAGGCAACTTTGCAACTGTACAAGGAGCAGTGAAATTTAAATTCCCTGTTGACAGGTCATCAGCACCTTCAATTTTCACTTCATTTGCATCCATTTTTGTGCTTAATATCACTGCATCTTTTGAGCCTGAAAGTACTGGCTTGTCTAGCAATTCTTTACAACCATTTGCAAGATCAGCACTGGCAGGCTTTGAGGTTCCTGAGTCCATCACAACACTTGAAGAAACCTTAGCTAGACGCCCTTCAAAATTGCTCTCATCCTTGGGTTCTTTCATGCAGTACATGGCTCTGCTACTAACCTAAGTAAATATTTCAGTGGAAGCATGATTTATCGTCCAAAGCATCACATATTTAGCAGCAAAATTTAATGAAAAAGGAATGTCCAGTAGCAAGTCTAACAAAAAATTGTGCAACTCAGCAGAAAGCATAACCAAGAATAATTAAACATTTAAGTTACTGAGAAAAGCAACATCACAGAGAACATTGAAGAAAACAGAAGATTGAAAGGTCACAGACAAACTGTGCCTATCTACCAGTTAATAGTTGAGTAAACCATGAAAGCATTCTGCAATGCCTTAGTAGGTTGCCTTAAAGTCTAAAACATGATCTTACATCCAAGCATTCAGCAACTAAGCACAATCCTAAGCCTACATAAATTAATTTGAGACTGACTAGTAAGTACCAAACATGGGATCTTAACTTAAAACTTTTTTATGCAATGTCTAAATATAGGCCAAATATAAAAGGTAAGACGAATGTGAATACATCATACAAGCATATCTTTGGAGAGAAACACAGGGAGAAGAAAGAACCCCTTTCTCGAAGTAGCAGGCAATATTTTGTCAGTGTGGAGTCTATTTCTGTCTGCAATGTCCCAAATCTAGATAGGTTATGAAATATATACATCATGAAATATCTAGGTAATTTCATTTTAACCCAAACAGACTGATTTGATTAAGATATGATGTATAACATCATGAAATATGTAGCTTGTTTCATTTTAACCCCAATCTTGGACCTCTATTGTTTTTCCTCCCAATATCCTTTATAAAAAACTTTTTCGCTGTTCTATCACTCTGGAAATTGCTTGATCAAGTTCCTCACAGACTCCATCAGCACAACATGCACTACATCCTCTCTCTCTCTCTCTCTCTCTCTCTCTCTCTCACTCACTCACTCACTCATTCACTCATGCAAAAATCGACTGTTGACCCCTTCACTCCCACAAACTTTGTTCAGAGACACATAAACAGTTTTTATTTAAAGCCATGATTTGCAAAGATATTGAAAAATTTATTGTTCCTTTCTGATTTTAACTTGGAGAAGATAATTCTAGGTATCATCAAATATCTCCCTTCCCCTACATATCAATAAGAATAAGCTTTTTCTAAATGATTAATCTTCTCAAAATTTTGGAATCTCTGTGATTGTACATTTAAATTTAAAAACGAGTATCACGAAATTATCATTTCTTGAATGTTCATTTACAGGATAGTCTAATTGGACATTAATCCTCAAACGAATTGTATTTAAATGTTCTAAAACACATTATTTCAAGATTGTTTTAGCCCTTTGGTAATGATTTCCATGAATGTTCTCACTCTTCTGAATGTCTCTCTCTCTCTCTCTCTCTCTCTCTTCTCTATATCAGAAATTACCCAGCCAACATAAGTCTACTGAGTGATCCAATTCACATTGTACAATAAAGATAACATCCACTATTTGGGTCAGCAATAAGAGAACTGAAACTTTTGTTTTTATTTCTAATAAAGTTCTCTTAGATCTCTCTTTACTTCTCCTCAAGACATTAATTCTAGTCAACTCACCCCCTCTTAACCAGGCAATTACCATCTTAAAAAGGTTTTCCTCATTTTACTCACTTTTAGAACTATACCTAATTATTCATGAATTTATCTTTTTTCATCCTTTCTAGTATTCCTATGCGTCTATCTCAACATTCTTTCTCTCCACTATAGGGGATGCAGGTAAACTTATTTGAACAGTTAACCAGCAAAATATTAAGTCACGCTTAATATTTATATAGATAAAAGCATCTACGATAAACAGACATGATACCTCATCTGTACTAGATTCTTTTGCAATTTGACTTGTGCCACCTCGAGATGCAACATCCATTTTTGGAGAATTATCACTTTTCTCGGTTTTTACAGTTTCCAGCTGGTCAACTTTCTCAACCTTCACCTCTCTCGCTATCATACTACTATCAGCAAGTAGGTGCTTGGGCTTGTCACTGTGACCCATTCCTTTTGGCTGACCAGCAAAACAGGATGCTGAGTGTAATTCTTCTGTCTGATCTTCACTTTTTGGACCTGGAACGCTTGCCTCTTCAAGCTGGAGATCCTTGTCCTTTTGGAACTCGAATTTCTTCATACCAGTGAAAGGTACAGAACCTGGCAAATTGCACAATCACGACAGCCAGCAAGAGAAGTATCAACACAAGCATTAGCATCTTACTCACACAAGCTGCTCTGCAACAAAAAGAGAGCAATGAATGCAAAGATACCAACCTCTCCTCTTAGTATCACTTGCAATTTTCTCAGCAGAACTCCTAGCCTTCTTCTTACCGGTCCAGTCCTTTGTTTCTCCTGGCTCCTCCCTCCTCTTCTTAGCAACATTTGCCTGCCCAACTGTCCGAAGCCTGCTCCTATCCTTCTTTCTGCAACTCAGGGATGAGCGGCTGCCACTTGAGACTTTCCCTTCTCCCTCCTTGATGGCCGCATCAAACTTCTTCATCGGAACATAAGGAATGATCTCCTTGGAGAGGGAGAATAGCACATCAGCCCCTCTGTTGGCCGGGTTCTCGGCCTCCTCCTCCCCCTCTTTCTTCTCCTCGTCCTCCTCCCAACAAGGGAACTCCCTGTATCGGAAATTGAACTTCTTGGGCACGTACCCGGTGCACTTCCAGAGCTGCGACGTGAAGATCGATGAGAGGCCTCCGAAGAGGTTCGGCTCGCCGCCGGGGACCCCCTGCACGTGGACACGGTCCTCGAGCGGAATCTCCGCCCAGAGACGGCGCCGATGGGGCCCAGCCGCGGAGTCGGCCGGCTGTAGCGGCGGAGGGGGAGGTGGCGGGCAGACATCGGTCTTGGTGGGGAGCTCCACGAGGAGCTGGGCGACCTCGGTCTCCTCGGTGTCAACGGGGAGGGGGAAGTGCCCGACGGCGGCGGCGGAGGCTGAGCGGAGCCTCCGGGCGGCGGCCTTGCAGTTGTGGCAAGCGAAGGACGCCTCGCCGCGGACGTAGCGGGAGCAGCGGGTGTGCACCCACACGCCGCACTCGTCGCAGCTCACCATCTCCTCCCCGTCGTCGAAGGTGACGCCGCAGGAGCAGTCCACCGTCCACGACCCGTCGCCCCAGTCGTCCGGGGGCTCCGCCGGGGGCAGCCGCTGCGACCGCCCCTTCATAGCGTTTCACCCTCAGCCGGGGGGAGCAGCGGGGGACAGGAAACGCGACCTCAACCGGTCAATTCTCCTTCATCAGATAGCCAAAGAGAGCGAGAGCGAGCGGGATCCGAATCTTAATTCGGAGAAGACGAAAGGGGAAAAGGGGACGAAGAGATCTAGCGAAGAGGTGAGATCGAGGAGAGCGCTGCGAGGCGCTCTTGCTTGCTCACCCGCCTGCCTGCCTGCCTGCTATCGCAGCCCGGCTCTTCTCCGAGGGTAGACAAAGGCTGCCGCAAGAAGAACCCTTCCTCACCGACGGAACAGTCGTCGTCGTCGTCGTCTGCTGCTGCTTGTCGCGCACAGGGGGGGAGAGGGGAGAGAAAAGAGGGTGGCGGATTCGGAGATGTGTTATTATGTGCCATTTGATGAGGGGGCTTTGGAGTCCGGGGTTTCCCCTCGGCCACGGGCAGCACGGGAGCCGAGTTACTTATGGGCCGAAACAGACCAGGCCGGTCTGGCCCAGTATGAGCAGGGCCGGACCGGTCCGGTCCATTTAAATTGGGCTCAAAATGACAATGTGCCGAGACGTAAGTCCAAACGTCTCTTTATTGAGAGTAAAGCATCCCTTAAAACTATTTTAATCTCTCACATATAATATACGTCAGACATAAGCATTAAAGCACCTCCAAACATATTATACATTTAACCAAAGATAAGATTCAAATCATCCAAACATATTATATTTGGATAAGATATATCTTAACATCATATTATACACAAGATGCATTTATTCAAAATAAATATTAAATCATCTGATCCACCATAAGTATCAGGAAAAAAAATATTATTTATATCTAGAGTACTCGTATCAAATTTTGATGTAAATAATAATTTTTAAATTTTTGATAAGGATAGACGAATCTTATCTAAAAACATAATAAAGACAAATAATATGATAATTAACTGCATTAGCCAATCGAGAAATTTGATATGGGGAGTTTAGATAGCATAAAAACAATATGATGTCAACTAAGTATACCACATCAACATACCTCAAAGATAATCTTATCATCAACCGAATTAATTCATGAGTTTGGGTCAATACTCACGGAATGAACATTTTCTCTACTTAGACATCATCACGCCACATTTCCACCATTGAAATCAACACCGCTAACAATTGCAAACCTCTACATGAAAATGGATTACCGAAATCAAATCACCATCATTTGCAGCTTCAAGATGATCTACGCCTTCTCTCTCTAATCCCTCTAAGCTACGGAAAAGCTCGTCTATCTCACATCAACATCTCGTACCTCTCCTACACAAGAGGACTATCACATTAACGGCTCCAATCCGATCCTTCTATATGTACCCATCCGCCTTCCAACTCCGATCCGATCCTTTTATATATATACATCCCCCTTATTCTAGCAACGTAATTAAATAGAAATCATAATCAAATATAATACCTAGATTTATATGGAAAATATCTCCGGTAAAATCTATGGGATAAACTATAGATAATCGAATAATGAATATACAAAATTCAGAGTCTTTTACCTAAACTCCAAGCAACAATATCAAGAGAATAACTGAGATATAAGAATTATGTCACTGTGCACAATATCTAAATTCTTCCCAAGTAATTACAACAATAATCTACTATAGATCTAATCTAACATGAGATGAGCTCTCCACGTTGTCTTTATCTTCTTCCCTTTCCTTCACTTGTTTTTCTGTCATTTTCTCATCTTTTTTGAATCAAGTTGCTACTACAGTTTTATGCCTCTATAAATTTTCTCCCTATTTTCGTAACCACCATACCCCCCTTATTAGATCTAAAGTTAAATTAAAATGAGGGTACGCTATGGGCTGTTAAAGCCCACTAAGGGCTAAACTCATGGGCTGTTAGTCCAACAACCTTCCCCTTCAGCCCATAAGGGAGGTTATCTTATGACTCATTAATGTGAAGTCATGCCAACCAACTGTCAACATGCATTTCTTTTGATAAAGATCTTTGTCAACATGTCTGTTTCATTATCATCTGTGTGAATTTTCTGAAGCTAAAACTACTTCTCTTCAAGTATATTTCGAATCCAATGGTATCTGACATCTATATGCTTTGACTTAGAATGAAAAATTGGGCTCTTACACAAATGAATGACACTCAGACTATCACAATTCATCATATAGTTTTCATGTTTTAGTCCTAATTCTTATAAGAATTCTTTCATCTATAACATTTCTTTGTAAACCTCTATAACAACAATATATTATGCTTTTGTGGTGGAGAGAGCAATACACCTATGCAATATGGATTGACATGACACAACTCCCCTTGCAAAAGTAAGTATAAAACCTGATGTGAACTTCCTCGTATCAATATCTCTTGTTATATCTGTATCTATATAACCTGTCAACGTAAAAGGTCCACCTCCAAAGCTTAAATAAACCTTAAAGCTCCCTTTGAGATATCTAAAGATTCACTTCACTACTGTCAAGTACTCTTTGCATAAATTTGTAAGAAATCTGCTAGTAACACATACTGCATATGCGATGTCCGGCTTGGTACATACCATTACATACATAAAACTTTCAACCGTTGAAGCATAAGGAATATTTTGCATTTTCTCATTCTCATCATCGCTTGACGGACTTTGTTCCGAGCACAACTTGAAGTGACCTGTAAGAGGAGAACCAACTGGCTTTGCATTGCTCATACTGAATATTTTCAATACCTTCTCGATGTATTTCTTCTGTGACAACCACATGTCCTTCATTACAAAAACTCACTCAGTTCCTTCTTCAACCTGTCAATTGTAGACATATCTTTTTTAAGAATAAGCATGTCAACAACATAAAGTAAGAGAATAATAAAATTCTCATCAAACCATTTAATGTACACGTAATGATATGAAGCCGTTCTTTTGTATCCATTTTCAGTTATAAATAAATCAAATATTTTGTATCATTATCTTGGAGCTTACTTCAGCCCATACAAGCTCTTCCTCAACTTGTAGACAAAGTTTTCTTTACCTTTGACTTTGAAGTATTCTGGTTGCTCCATATAAATTTTCTCCTCAAAATCATCATGAAGGAAAGCTATCTTCATATTTAACTGCTCAACCTTCAAGTCCTGGCTAGGAACAATACCAAGAGCAACACGAATAGAAGATATTTTAACAATAGGAGAAAAAATCTCTTCAAAATCAATACCTTTCTTACCAAAGTATTTCACGACCAATCTAGCTTTGTACTTTAGTTGAGAACAATATTCTTGAATCTTCAACCTAAAAACTCACTTATTCTTCAAGGCCTTCATTCCCTTTGGTAGTTACACCAAATCATATATATGGTTCCTCTATAGAGCATCCATCTCTTCTTGCATAGCAATCGACCATTTCTTTTTCTACTCACTTTCAACTGCTTCATAGTAACTCTATAGTTGACCTACATCAATAAGCATCACATACTCATATGTAGAGTATCTTCTGGAAGGTTGACGTTGTCTAGAAGATCTTCTCAATTGAGGTTCTATGGAAAATTACTCTCCAACTTCTTCTTGCTCAACATGTACTGCAGGTAGATCAACATCGAGCTCTACGCCATCTTTCTGTACATCTCTCCCATCACCCTAATATACTGGAGGAGTAACTAGGTCACAATCTGCTAATCCTTATGTATAAGTCTTGGTTAGTGTCTTCTTCTTCAAATCCTCAAAGGTTTTATCCTCAAAGAATATCACATCTCTGCTTCTAAACACCTTCTGCTTTTCTAGATTCCAAAGCTTGTAACCAAACTGATCATATGAGTAGTTAAGAAAAATACATTCTTTATTCTTACCATCTAACTTAGACCTCTCATTATTTGAAACATGTGCAAATGCACGATAACCAAATACTCTCAAATGCTTGAAGGAAATACTTTTCCCTGACCATACATACTTTGCAACATCACAATATAAGACTATACGTGATGACAAGTTGATCACATCAACTATAGTCCTCAAAGCCTCATTCCAAAATTCTTTTGGGTAGCTTGGCCTATGAAAGCATACATTTGATCTTTTTGATGATAGTGCGGTTCATCCTCACTATAATTGTATTATGTTGAGGTGTATTTGGAACTGTCATCTCATGTCGGATGTCATATGACCTGCAATAATAATTAGACAATCTTGTGTACTCACCACCATTATCTGATCTTATGCATTTCAATTATCTTTTTATCTTCTTTTCAACTCTGGTATGAAACTCTTTGAAGATATTAATAACCTGATCTGTGGTCTTCATAACATAGGCCCAAATTTTCTTAGAAAAATCATCTATAAAAGTGACAAAATAAAGTATACTATTGATGCCAGGAATATTAACAAACCCACCAGGAGATTTTATCCTCAAAAGATCACATATATCTACATAAACACGATCTAAGACATGTATTTTTTTAGACAAAGCAGGACTAGCAAATGAAACTCTGTGTTGTTTACCAGTCAAACAATCAATATAACGGTTCAAATTTGTACCTCTGAGATTTGATAATATCTCTCTTTTGGAAAGAGCTTATAGCCCCTTCTCACTCGTATGTCTCAATCGCCTATGCTACAACTTTATGCTAAAGTATTTCTCTATAGCATTCAGTTACTCACCATAAGCTTTGGCATGCAACTTGTATAAGGTGTGATATATTTTTTTTTTCACTAGTCATAATAAGATAACTCTTATTGAGCTTTCATAGTTGCCCATCTTGACAACACCGAAATTTCTAGACCTGTAAGTATAAAAAACTCCATCTATGGTAGCATAATAAGAAGCATATATATCAATCACCCACCCAAGATCTTAATATATAAGAAAAAATATCATTAGAAGGAGACACAATCAAATAATCATCATCATACACCATAGTTGTAGTATTATCTACTAACGACTCTACTTTTTTTTTATTTTTTTTCGCTCTTTTTTGGTTGCTCGCATTGGTTCTTATAATGTCCTTTCTCACTACTGTTATAGCAAATAATATCTTTTCTTGATCTTGACATGTTTCTACTCATGAGTGAACTACTTTTGTTCTTGGACTTTGACTTTCCTTTGTTCTATGAGATAAGTGCCTGTAAATCATTGTGAGACATTACTGAATTCTTTCTTCTCAACTCCTCATTCAACAATTTGCTTGTTACTTGACTCATTGTAACGAACAAACTTCTAAACAAGATGTTGGATGTAATGCTTATGTCTGTCCGTTGTCTTTTGGCATGTTCATGCCTTGTACAGCAGGTAGAGGGGCGCCCGAAGGCTAAATAGTCCCATGTTAGTTGGGTTGGTGGCCTCTTTAGGCTTGTAAATAAATGTTGTGTCATGTGGACACATGCGAGAGCTTTTCAGTCTATAATAGACCATTTTACCCTTTGTTATGCCACTATTCAGAGCTTGTAAAGTCTGTTTGTAATCTGCATTGTCTATGAAGTGTTTTTCGGACATGTTTGCTTGTGGATCCCGATTGAGGCGTTCTCTTTAACCCGTTCTCTCTTTTGTTGGTCCTAAGGGACAATGGGAGGCTTCGGGGAGGCTGACCTTTGCGGACGGACGCGCGAGGGTGCCGCACGCCTTAGGCAAAACCAGCTAAGGTCGTGACATTATGGTATCAGAGAGGGACAAGTACTCATAGAAACACTTGACATGCAAACGTGGGGGACCTAGCGGGGCTGCGTTGAGGGCAATCAACACACGCGCGACCGTTTGAGGGAAAACGGGCATGGAGTTGTAGGGAAAAGAGTCGTTCAGAGGAGCGAGCATCTGAGATTGGCATTCAGAGGAATGGCCAACCCTTCGCGCAAGAGGCACCACGAGAACAGGCAAGCTTTGAAGAATTTGGAGCGCACAAAGGTTGGGATGGCTGAGTTTGAGCTACGGCTCAACGTTGGCAACTTGACTTGATGGTGCTCGAGGCAAGCAAGGCGCTTGGCAAAGGATGAGACCATGCAAAGTGGAATGAGTTGCTCAGTGACCGAAAGAGTTGTGCAAAGCTCACAGAGGTGAGGGGAATTGCTAACTCGAAGAATTTGGTACTCATGCATGGGCTTGTATGCGGACGATGGAATGTTCGTGGCCATCCCAAGGCGGCCGAGACTCAGCGCCATGGAGCATTGAAACTTTCTCTTCAGCATGCAAAGGATACGTCCGGAAGAGGCTGAAGTGTGCAACGAGTTCAGCATGTTGCTAGGCCTTGAGGGGTGCAGCGGTGGCTGTATTGACGTGGAGGCGCAATCTAGCAAGTGCGTTTGCAGGAGGCAAGACATTGCACAGTTTGTTCAGTAGATCGGAGTAGTCCAAGGGGATGGTGGTCTCCGAAATGAAGAGAGATGTTGCTCCAACGGGGTAGTTATCTAGGAGGGATAAGTCCCGGCTCTCCAGAGGGAGAATCATGTGAGACGGACCTCACATGTTGAGGAGGAGTACCTCAACAAACAACAACTCCACGAACCTCGGTGGACTGAGCAGGCGGCGAGGAGTTGTCGCATGATCTCGTCGAGAGAATGCATTGGTGGATGCATTGCGAGATCAAGTGGGGGAGCGGCCTAAAACAACTTAAATGAAGGCACACTTGGAGTCGATGTGGAGATCGAACTCAAGGGAGGGTTGACTCGTGGAATGGTGGGCGCGAGGGCCACCTTCGACTCAATGCAAAAACGAGGAGCGGAGCAACTTGGGTGTAACTTGGCGAAGTACCCAAGCCGCATGAAGGGAGCCAGCATAGAAGTTGGAACATGGAGCAGAGGCACAGTGCTTTCCTTAGACAGAGGTCAAGGACATGAACTCTTGCAGAGGCAAAAGTAGGATCATGTTGTTCCATGGGTCCTTCTTTCTGACGGAGCGGACTCATCTTAACTCGGAGAAGCATTTGATGGAGGAACTAAGGCGACTTAATTTGCGGAGGCGAAGTTGGGTTCAGAAGGGCCTTAGCACGGGGCAAGAGGACGCAGAGGCGGGTACTCTTGAAGAATATGCCACAGTGTTGCCATTTGAGTTGCTATGAAGGAAGCAGTGCGCAGCGGAGATTGTGCTGGTAGGGGCAGAGGCCCAGGATCCAGACAATGGTGCACAGATTACAGTGAAGTCGGTGGACTTCGAGAGCTACTAGGCGACGGACTGTCCTAGAGCGGTGCTTCATCTAGGTGTGACCCAGGAGTGGGTGGATGAAGGTCGATTGCCAAAGGAACGAACAAAATCGAAGGTGGAAGGGACCCTGCGATGTATTGGCAGAGGCCACACATGGAGGGTTCACAATTCGAGTTTATTCCACAAGGATCAGAATGCAATGGAGATGTCACCAGGAGGCGACATGGTGCAGCGGATCGTGGTGGAACAGTTCGTGGCAATGCGATACACACAATCTGTCCCGTGAGTGATGAGATCATATGGAGGTATGATCGGGAGCTACTGGGAGCTCCGCTTTGGTGAACAACACGACGGCAGGAAGGGCTATGGATTCAAGGAGTGAAGGCCATGGTACCGCAGAGGCGGGTCTTCCGGGCGTGCACCGAATTTTGCATCGGATGAAAACCTTGGTCATTAGCATATGGGGGCTGGGTTCCACCAAGGGAAAAGTTCGAATGCAAGTACCAGTGAGTTCCATGGGAGAGACTTGATCATGCAGAGGTATGATCGAAGCAACTTGAGAGTTGGACTGCTCCAAAGCTCATATTCGCTTAAGGGAGCCCGACAAGTCAGAGGACAAGGTCGAGTAAGCGAACGTTGCTACCAAGGAAGCTAAGGAGAACAGAATCGGTGCAAACTCTACAACGTGATGGCAGAGGCCATGCATGGGAGTTGCAGTCTGTTTTTCCATCGACCAAACGGACTGCTTGGAGAACACAGAGGTGTTGAAGCAGGGGGTCGAAAGGGGCGAGGAAGCGACGACGAGTCCAGAGGGACTTAGCTACCCAAAATCAAGCATCAGTTAGAATGGAGGTGGACTCAGAGGAGTGCCACGGAGACATCTCTACTGATTGTGAAGAAAAGGGATACAGAGGCGAGGCGACGGATAGTAGGCCCATGGGCATGGCAGCGCCATGGTATCGCAGAAGCGGGACTTCCGTGCAAGTCATTGATCCCTTGCTCTCACGGAGGGAGAGCACTTGGTCGTGAAAGGGGCCGAGGAGGTGGAGCATGCAGAGGCAATCTCCAAGTACCGAGACAAGGCTGAAGGGCAGAGGCCAAGAAACTTCGTAAGACCGGTGTCAACAAGTTTCTCATCAAGATAGCCGTAAGTGAAGGACTTCGGGTCATGCAAGAGTGCACGACGAAGGAACGAAGCAGGCAGTACGTGGTGCTGTACCTTTGCTACTCAGTGGAGTAGGCGGCAGGGTTGATGGAGAAGACGGTACAATCCCAGAGGCGACCTCATCTATCAGAGAATTACTCCAAGTTGGGGTGAAAACTTCCTGCATTCTAGAAGTTCAATGGCATTGAGAAGGTGAATCACAGTAGCTAACTCAACGCAAGGAGTGCAAACACTTCAAGTGCTTCAGAAGTGTGAGCAAAGAGCATGCGAAGACCAGTAACTAGCTCGATGCATGAAGTACAACCTCGAGGAGGCGGGCGAAGTCAAAGTAACCTTTGCCTTCTCAACTCTTAAGAGAATGGGCGAAACCGAGTACCCCAGTTCTCTTATCTATCCAGCAGAGGAGCTATGCACAAGTTCAAAGACCCTTCGAAGATAATGGAAGACAATAGTTATCAAATCCTCACCAACGGTGATCAGTGCTACTGAGAGTAGATCGTCCGCTTCATTTCCCAACGAAATGCCAATCGAAAGCGGAAGTGATGCGAACCTACTTGGATGTGACAACTAACTGAAAGAAGAGTCAATGAGCAGATTTTGTGGAAGAAGGACCCAAAACTTCAGAAGTTTGTGAGACGATGCTCGTTAAAGCTCCAACAAGCATCCACCCAGTTCAAGCAGCATGTGGAATTTTTAAGAGACTGGCGCAGTAAGGATGGTCTTTTCCTTCATTTGGCGGATCCGTAGGAATCAACAAGGATCAACACAACTCAGCCAACCCCACACCAGAGTCAGAGTCATTGGTGAGTTGAAGCAGCATGACGGATCAAAGATTCGACTACTCAAAAAAAAAAAAAACAACAGCGGAGTGCAGCTGGAAGCCAGGAGGCGCATTGCAGTTGGAGCGGAAGATTGAAGACTCAGCAAAGGCGAAGAGTTGCAGTGTTCACAAAGGCTTCGACGAGGACGTCGAAGGGATAAGTGGGGGAGAATGTAATGGACAAACTTCTAAACAAGATGTTGGATGTAATGCTTATGTCTGTCCGTTGTCTTTTGGGCATGTTCATGCCTTGTACAACAGGTAGAGGGGCGGCCGAAGGCTAAATAGTCCCATGTTAGTTGGGTTGGTGGCCTCTTTAGGCTTGTAAATAAAGGTTGTGTCATGTGGACACGTGCGAGAGCTTTTCGGTCTGTAATGGACCATTTTACCCTTTGTTGTGCCACTATTCAGAGCTTGTAAAGTCTGTTTGTAATTTGCATTGTCTATGAAGTGTTTTTCGGACATGTTTGCTTGTGGATCCCGATTGAGGCGTTCTCTTTAACCCGTTCTCTCTTTTGTTGGTCCTAAGGGACAATAGGAGGCTTCGGGAAGGCTGACCTTTGCGGACGGACGCGCGAGGGTGCCGCACGCCTTAGGCAAAACCAGCTAAGGTCGTGACATCATGGTGATAACACCATCTGGCACAAAATTACTGAGGGAAACCACACCAGTGTCTCCCAACTTTCTAGCTAAGAATTGAGAAGTAACAATGCCTATAACTCATTATCAAGAGATATTTTCATTGAGGATAACTGGTTAGTGATACACTGCATTTCATTCAGATGCTCAATAATAGAAACATCATATTTATATTTTAAGTTCATAAGTTATTTATCAAGAAAGTTTTGTTGCTAACTGTTTTTCTTTCGTAGAGACATTTCAACTTTTTTTCAAAGAGAATATGTATAATTTTCAATATAAACATGGTGAAAGACACTGTCATCGAGTCACTATCGAATAAACTTAATTATTTTTCGGTCTAACCTCTTCCACTCATCATCTGTCATAGTTGTGGGTTTTGCACTATCCCCCTACAAAGGTCAAAACAAATCTTTGCAATATAAGAAATCTTTCATTCTTGGTTTTTATATCATCCAATTGTTTCTATTTAAGCTAATCATACGAGAAACAATACCAACCTCCATATTCGAACACAAAAAATTAAATCACCAAAACCTCGTTCTGATACTAGTTGATGGGATAAAAAGAGAAATAAACTTTTGTATACGAACAAATACTAGTACGCCATAATACATAATGAAATTAAATAAAAATCACAATCAAATATGACACCAAAATTTATGTGAAAAATCTTTCCAACATGAAGGATAAAAATCATGGGGCATACTAGAGATAATCCACTATAAGAATAATGAATATACAAATCTCAAATTCTTTTGTCCAAAACCCAAGCAACGATCTCAAGAGAGATTACATCACTATATATAATATCCAAATTCTTCCAAAGTAATCACAGCAAGAATCTACTGTAAATCTGATCTAATATGATATGAGAATACTGTCCGGATGATTGAAAACACTTCCAAGGTAATATCAATGTCCTTATCTTTTTCTCTTTTCTTCACTTGTTTTTCTATCTTTTTCTTTATTTTTTTAATCAAATTGCTACTGTAGTCATATGTCTTGTTACTGTAGTTTTTCTTCTTATTTTCACAGCCTATTTTCACAACCATCATATTTTTCTTATTAGATATAGGATTATATTAAAAAAGAGATTGAGCTATGGGTCATTAAAACTAGACTGAACTCGTGGACTCTCAGCCCAACGTTTCTTCTCCTATGTAAGATCTCTGCGTCTACATTGCCACTGCATTCAGGAATGCTTAATAAAGTTGACCTGTTGGGTGTTACCACAGCAACTCAACTGAGAAGCATGGAAGTGATCTAATGTCCTGCACTAGTGCAGATTAGCTCACCAAATATGATGGTGAGTTGCCAACCTACTGATTTGGAAGCTTCTCAGCAGCCACAAGATTCGTTGTAATCTTTGACTTGGCTGCTGTCCTCGATCTAAATCCATTTTTCCTTCAGCTTCTAGAAGGAAATATGTTGTCGACAAATCCCAATTCTCATGTGTGATCTTTCTCACCACATCTTGTCTCATGCGATTTAATAGGTAGAGGACTATGAGAAGAAGGTTAGGCCAACATCTTTTCCCTGTATCTCTACTTTTTTGTATTCCTTAAATCACCTGTAATTTGCTGATATAAACTGAAGTTTTCATCCCTATCACCTCAAAATTAATTATGAAATCAATTCTTGTTGATGTGATCTACAAATGATAAGAAGTCCAGAAAACGAAAGACATTCAAACTTATGCATCTAATGAGGAAGAACAAAAGAAGAAGAAGAAGAAAACAGTCAGTTTGAACAACATAGAATGCATTTCTGATTTGTATATCATCTAACATTACTTCCTGGGAGAGAAACCCTTTGGCTTATAAACAGAGACTTCCCTTCCCAAAGAAAGAACTTAATTCAAGAGGTCAGCTGGCATGATGATGCAATGAATCCCTTCTCAAAGAAAGAATATATTTTTTCTTGATTTAGGAAGAGATCCCTCCCCAGGTTTATTTAAGAAATCACTGCAATGCAATTAAAAACTCCATTTTGCATAGAAATTTAAATCATACAACACAAATATC
The DNA here is from genome assembly GCF_036884655.1 of Musa acuminata AAA Group. NCBI lineage: Eukaryota > Viridiplantae > Streptophyta > Magnoliopsida > Zingiberales > Musaceae > Musa > Musa acuminata. The sequence continues at coordinate 36,037,977 of NC_088353.1, forward strand.
AAATTTCATACACTGACAGGATGAGCATACACATCTGATCAGTATAAACTGGCTCTACACTAAGGTGAAGGCCATCTGATTAGTCCTCACCCTTTTATAATATATGTGATAGGATATCATAAACAAAACTGGAATGTGTACATGTCTAAATAAATATACATAAATATTGAATGAATGGTTAACAGTGACACATCATCCTCCAAGTGTCATATGGAGATCCAAGTTTGACCAAACTGTAACACATGGGTTGGAGTTTTGTGTCCCCCATTGGTAGGCAATGTAAGAGCCTCTATATGATAGGGGTTGAACAACGCATGTGAGAGGTTGACATGTCACTGGGGATTATATATGTAATAATTATATGTGTAATAATAAATTTTAATCCATAGATTTCCTAATTCTAATTATATGTGTAAAAATATTTTTTTATTTTTTTTGTAACATATCAAAATAGACATTAATTCGAGTTTGACTCGACTAAATTTGTTTGGAGTCCTCTATGCTTTAGACGTTAAAAGGTTCCTAAAAAACTATTTATTTTTATTTTCTTTTAATTTCAACCATTTATTTTTCGAATTAAAATAATAAAATAAGATAGACTATTGAAACTAAATGAACGAGTTAAACGAATCCTTTATAATTTTTGGAATGATATAAGCTTCCAAAAAGTATATGGAAATTCTTTACCGAGCCAAAGTCATTAAATTAATCTTTTTCTGGAGTATTCTAGTATATTCCTAAAAGCTATTTATCTCACTTTTTTAATATCAACCATTTATTTTTTTAATAAAAATAAATAGATATTTGAAATCAAATAATTTAAATTACTAATTTTGAAGAGACCATTATTATCTTTTCCACGATGAAAAGGAAGGATCCGTAGAATTTGTATCCTTGATGTTGAAAAAATATATAATCTTCCAAAAAGAGTTTATAGGAAATCTTGACTATTGAGTCAAAGTGATCGAATTAATCATTTTGTAGAATCTTCTAACTTGTTTGTATATTAAATTTTGATGCTACAAATGGGAGTTTTCTATTTAGTATGCAAGAGAATAAGATGTAAATATTCGATGATATTAAATGTTGATTGAACTATTATTGTCAATCTGATGTAAATATTTTTCATACTAGACTAATGCAATCCAAAAACTTAAGTTTAAAAATTATTAGCTAAACTCATATATAAATCATTTGACTCTCTTAATATTTTTTTAATTTTTTTTTATCTCTCCTTACACATAAATAATATCTTGTAACAATATAAACAAAATATTTTTAAAGTAATTATATTTTTTTCTCGTAAAGCAATCATTGTTTTTTAAAAGATAAGATTACATTTTTACAATCGACCTCCGTTGCCTTTAGCCATATTTATTATTGGACTTTCTCCGTGCATTAAAGTTGTTGACCTCGATAAAGGAGAAGGATGTGATTGGCTTTTCCTTTGTCCTCTCGGTATGATTCATTATGTCAAATGTTGCTCGCATAAATCCACCTGCTACTTCACCCTCATAAGCATCGCTGGCTCTTTTGTCATGAAATATCTTTCTCTCACGGTCACTCTTTTGTCATGAAATATCTTTCTCTCATAGTCACCCTCATAAGCACAAATCCACCTGACCCTCGTCTTTGATGAATCCTACCCCCATCGTCACCTTGAAGACTCATAAGATCTACCCATCCCTTTCTTCATGAACCTCGATAAGGCTCCTTTGCTACCTTGTGACACCTCTATTGTCAATCCCTCACCTCATGACTTCTCATGTGACCTTCGTACCCTTATTTGATATTTTCATGCTTCTCTTGTTCTCAAACCTGTCATCAAGTTTTGTAATGAGACTGGTGTCTAATAACTCTTCCCCCCTTGCGGTATTTATGATCAAGCATTCAGATTAAGAGCGAGCAAGTGGTGATGGCATCCAAGAAGAAGTTGAAGTCTATCGCCATCCTCTCATCTCATTCACTAATTATGAGATGGAGACTAAAAATAAAACGATAAAAATGCCATGAAAAAACATTCTCCGAGAATAAAATAAAAAACAAGCATTCTATGAAAAAATAATAATAATAATTTACGGTGTTTTGAGAAATTTAATATATATATATATAGCATTAATTATCTTCCAACTGTGTTGGAAACAATCAAACATTGATACCTCCTTTGCGGCTGACTCAGCCAACCCACACACGCATTATCCAAATCCAGGATAACGTATACCGGCGGTGTAGCATACCGCCACCCTTTCCCCTTCCTATAAATGTGCGGCTTCCGCCTTCTTTCGCTCCGATCGCATCGCAGTTGCCTCCGCTTGTATTAGACTAACCTAATCAGTTCCGCTCCTCATCATGTCCCCTTCCTCCCTCTCCTCTTCCCAATTTCTCGGACTCCGCATCGCCCCGCCTCCCAACACCACCGCCGCCTCCCTCTCCCCCCGGTCCCCCTCCTCCCTCCGCTCCCCTAGGGTATCCGCCGCCTACGCCGCCGCGGCCGAGTGCCCGCGCGCCGCCCACGCTCCTGTTCCCGCTGCCGTCGCCAACCCCTCCTCTCTCTACGACGTCCTTGGCGTCTCCCCCGTGGCCAGTGGCCAGGAGATCAAGGCCGCGTACCGGCAGCTGGCGCTCGCGTGCCACCCGGACGTCATCGCTACCGGACGCAAGGGCGCGTCCGCTGAAAAGTTCATGCGGGTCCATGCAGCCTACGCCACCCTGTCCGACCCCGGCAAGCGCGCCAACTACGACCGCGAGCTGGCGGCGGCGGCGATGCTCGTGCGCCATCGCTGGCCAGCGGCGCGGACCTACGCCCGGTCCACGTCGTTTCCCCGATACGGCCGCCGGACCTGGGAGACCGACCAGTGCTGGTAGAAGTCAAGGCCCCAAGCTCCCGGCGATCGGTTTGATCCCGAATAAGGAGATCGTCCCACAGAATCTGGAGGCCAGATCCGATCTTTAAGCTAAAATCCTCACTTTCAGCTTGTAAATGGAGCTTGAGGTATCATCCAAGCTTCCATGGCTGCACCTACTGATTTGCTTGTTCCTGATCTGCTGCTGCTTGTAAAAAGTTCAGATTTTGCTACCTCCTCATCTCTTTGATATCAATACTTAGTGATAGTAAAAGAGAAGAGGAAAATTAGAGATCTCGATCTCTGTTGTTGTTGGTGGCATATGATTGTCAGCTTGTGACTTTGCACCTTGGATTTGCTGAGCTGTTCTCCATCTCTGTAAAGTTATATTCTTTGACTGACATACCCAAGAAATTCTGGTCAGAGTTAGCAAAGCTTGTCTCTTTAAATGGTTAGTGTCCATCTAAAGGAGTGCTATGTCTGCTTGGAGCTTGCAAGAGACATGCTATCTTCACCTTAGAAAACATTCTTTATCCAAGCAAGGTTTTGCAAGTAGTGTTTGAATACACATCATTTGATTAGTTAGAAACAAAGACAGCTTCAATTGATAAGGAGATAGATTTTTGGGAAAATCAATGAACTGAAAAGATCAGTGTGTTTATTAGTGGGCATGCAAAAGAACAGGACATGAGAGAGCCTTTCTTCTGGAGTAGGAACTATGACATGTTACATATAGATGATTGAGTGCCAGTGGGATGCTAAGGCAAAACAGTTTCATTTCACCTGAATTCTTTTGTTACAAGATTTATAGGCTTATGTTCCTTTTTCTGATTTCAGATTCAGCTCTCTCTACAATTTTCAGTATTGGATCGTCAAAGATAAGACTAAGCTACTAATGGTGAGCGAAGAGGAGCCACAAGTTCCTTGGAATAAATGGATGCAAGTTGAGGTTTATCCCACCTTATTGGTTCTTTAGGTGTGGCATCTCTTTGACCTCCAATTCTGCAACAGGTTTTCCATTATAGCCATGGACTTTATCCAACATACAAGTAGCATTTTTTGCTTAAAGAAATACAACATCATATTCTGATGATCTAGGAAACAGTCTTTGGTTTTGTTGTAGATAATTAATTCATTTGTCAACCAAGCTGCATTTGTTACACAAGAAGAAAGGCAAAACAAAACTGCATCTGGGGCAGTGCCTTCCTGAATTAATTTATCTTGTATTGCAGCCTTTGAACCCCCTCTCTTATTAGAAGGAGATTTAATGATGTGTGCTAAAGTTGATGCAATATGTTAAGACTTTAGATGCTAGCTAAATCCTTATTCTTAATGAAATAGAATTCTTATGTGGAAATGGTTAATAACTGGACAGCAGTTGATAATTGTTGATGTTGGGTCAGAATTATGTGGTGTATGCTTTTAATGGACATGAAAGGGACGAGTGAACTCTACAATAATTTGGTCCATAATATTAAATGTTGCATAATAATAGCTTTCATTTTGGCTGCCATGTGTGCATGCAACAAGATCTAATTCAGTTCTAAATTTCTGAAAATTTCCCTGACTCTGATCATGTTTAACTAAATCATATGAATTGCCTCATAGAAATCAAGCTAACTGGACATACAGTTCCCTGTTATTAGGAGGGTTCAACCTCTATGCTAAAAGTTAACAATTGTTTGCTGAGATTGCCACTTCAATGATTTTAGTTTGCTTCAGAACTACATATCATTACTTCAATTGCAGTTAAGTATATTGTTCTAAACTGAAAAATTGCAACAGTAGTCCGATTGATAGCATCACTGCCTGACATTCTTATCAGCTGCAGTAAGAATCTAACTCAGATTTACTTGGAACATGTCAAGATTATTGATGTATCAGGTCTTCTGACTCCAGTGACTATATATCATTATTTAATCCTCGACCGAGTCTTCCAAAATCTACACGTCGGTATTTGGAGCCAGGAAGCATATCCACTAAAGGTCTGGAAAACGAGTGTGGAGGGACTCCATTTTCCTAAAGCCGGAAGGATTGACAAGGAAGCACCCGGCGTGTGCTTGGAAGAAGTCATATCCTCCCTAAAAGCAACGAGAAACAAAGACGAGTAGTGAATGTGACGGGGTGAAAGAGGGTTTGGAGACTTGGTCCTTTCAATCTCAGCACATGGTGGACTTTGGTGTTAGGAACACGAGGACGACGAAGAGGGGCCACGCTTTGCTTCGGTTCTCAGCTGAGAGGGGTGGGTTCTTTTGCTTGGGGGTGATCGGGAAGGAAGTGGCGATGAGCTTCTGTGCATCTGGATCATGGCCATGAAGTGTAGGATAAGCTGAAGGTTCTGTAACTTGCTCCAGGAACATGGAGGCCCCGAGCACTGAGACCAACATGAATGCCTTGGCGGCGAAGGCCCGTGGCAGCTCGCCAGGAACATCATCGAGGTACCATATAATATCTTTTATAGTATTTTTTAATTAATATTTATAATTTATTTTTAGTATATCAATCGAACACTATAAATATTATTTTTAAAAAATATTATAATAGTTAAAAATTGATTTAAAAAATAAGTAAAAAAATTTGACAGAATTTTTTGAGAGGTATTTTAGGTACTTTTCAAATTAGAGATATTATTTGAAGAAAAAAAAAAAGATGAAGTATATTTGGGAAAATCCTCAAAATATGAGTATGTTTTTAGGGAAATCGTCCAATTTACAATCAATAAATCATTCTAATTAGGTTTAGAATATTCTCGAAACAATTCAAAAGCCTAAAGGGAGGTTTCTCCTCCTTATTTATAATATTAACCAGCAGCCGAACATCAAATTGATACTCCCAGTTTAATAGACTGTTCTATCTCTATTTTGATCGCTGAAAGCTTAGCTTTCTCGCAGTTTCCACCGTCGGATCGAAGGACGAATATAAGCTTCTCCGTCATCCTCTTGCATCTTAAAACAGCCATCATTACCTGTTTCCAGTTGATTATAATATGACTTTACAACTCTCCAAATAAGACGAAGCCATATAAATAATGGAAACAAAAAGAGATCTTACTGGTCATTTCATTTCGGCCTTCTAAATCAATCAGAGATAATATAGAAGGTACGTTAACGGTGCCCCAAAGCACAAAATTATCTCCTACTTAGAAGATAGGGTGTTGTGTGTTGGGCTGACAGCCTACGAGTTCAATCCATGTTGCGCTTTAACAGTCCATAGCCGACATCTTTTTTAATTCAATCCAAGATCTAACAAGGCAAAAAAACTACTGTAGCAACTTGATTAAAAAAAAAAAAGGAGAAAGAATAAAAAAATAAGAGAATGAAAGAGAAGAAAAAAGAACGATACAGAGAGACTGTTCTTAATCATCCAAGCAGTGTTCTCGTCTCGAGTTAGATCAGATCTACAGTAAATTCTTGATGTCGAGATTTTGGATATTGTGCACATTAACATAATCCTTGTGTCCTAGTTATTCTCTTGAGATTGTTGTTTGGGTTTTGAACAGGATTTTAAGATTTGTATATTCATTATTCTTATAGTGGATTATCACTGGTTTGTCCCATGGTTTTTACCTTTGGAGGGGTTCTTCACGTAAATTTTGGTGTCTTGTTTAATTGTGATTTTCATTTAATTCTACTATGTGTTATGATTTGCTTGTATTTTTTTTTTATACAAAAGTTTGTTTCTCACTTTATATCACAGCAATTGTGAATCAAACTCACCATCACATGAAAGCAACAATAAATCGGACATATATTAAATTTGGTACATTAACCTGATTTGTTATTTGGATCCTATTAGTATCGTAATTTTTATATTTAAAAAATTATATTAATTTTTTTATAATTAAAAAAATAAAATTAATAACTTCATTTGTTTTAATGTTGTCAGTTGCATTGATGAAAAATAAAATACGTGATATCATGTGTTAGGTCGGCACAAAAATAATAAATAAAAAAATTATAATTATGATATTAATACAATTAAAAATATAATGTATAACATGTAATTAGTCCACTTGTTAGCACGTTCGTAGGATGGAGCTGATCATTGTGGACGTTCACATCCCCTCCAAACCACTGTTGCATCGTTTCGGCCGCCTTATCCAATCAGTACTTGTAATCGTATGATTTGCCACTCCACGTTATCCACAAAATATAATCCATCTCTTCACTCGATTCAAACCACTCTCCCCAAATTTCTCTGCCTGTTTAGCTAACGTCGATCGCTGTCACGGATAGGTACAACTAACACACCGGTGCTTCTTTGCTCCTTCATCTCGTTCACTATATATGGCCATCTCCCTCTTAGCACACTTAGAACATCAATTGCAAGGGTCAATGAGTAGGTTCTAACAGTTTTGTTCTTGTAAGGCACCTTCCACTGTTGGTGAATCCGTGTGCTCCATCGTCTTGCGTTGCCTAACTTCTCCTTCTCCTGTCGCGTGACAGAGCTCGGAGTGGCGCTGCCGACATCTACAGGAGGATAGGAGGGTTCCCACCATTTCTCTTCCACTTCTTCTCAAGAACTGTGCTCTCTAATGATGTTTGGATTCATGGCTCCTTTGTCTGTTCTTGTGTTGGTCTTCTTCTCTGCTCGAGGTATTGAAGTATCAGTTGGAGCTGTGTCATCTGTCTCTGTTTTGCTTCTGTGGTTTGGAATTGGTCACGCCTGTGTTTGATTTTGATTTCAGGTTGCTTGGCGGCCTCGTTCACGTTCGTCAACAACTGCCAGTACACTGTGTGGCCTGGCGTGTTGTCGAACGCCGGCAACGCGGCGCTCTCGACGACGGGGTTCGCCGTCGAGGCAGGCCAGTCGAGGAGTATAGAAGCGCCGGCAGCGTGGTCGGGCCGCTTCTGGGGCCGCACCCTTTGCGCCACTGACTCCACCGGCAAGTTCAGCTGCGGGACCGGCGACTGCGGGTCGGGCAAGGTGGAGTGCTCCGGCCGCGGGGCGGCCCCTCCCGCCACGCTGGCGGAGTTCACCCTGGGAGGTGGAGGGAATGGGACGGACTACTACGACGTGAGCCTGGTGGACGGCTACAACTTGGCCATGCTGGTGGCGCCGCAGGGCGGGTCGGGGGGCGGCGGGTGCGTCTCCACGGGCTGCGTGGCGGACCTCAACGGGGTGTGCCCGTCGGACCTGCGGGTGGTGCTGCGGTCGGGAACAGGCGCGAGCGAGAGCGTGGCGTGCAAGAGCGCGTGCGACGCCTTCGGGTCGGCGCAGTACTGCTGCAGCGGCGCGTACAGTAACCCCAACACCTGCAAGCCGTCGTCCTACTCCCAGTTCTTCAAGAACGCCTGCCCCAAGGCCTACAGCTACGCCTTCGACGACGCCACCTCCACCTTCACCTGCTCCTCCGCCGACTACCTCATCACCTTCTGCCCCGGCACGGCCTCCACCAGGTAAACAGTCGAATTAAAGACAAGAGATGAGCAAAATGATGCAGTTCGGAATTGGAATTCGTGGCTCTTTTCCGCAAGACAACGCGGTGGGCGTGGCCGATCGATCAACAACCAATGATTTGTCTTCACCCCTTTGCCTTTTAAGCATGACGTGAGATCGATCGTCTTATGGGCCTTTGAGCTGTGAGACAACAGCAAATGGGGGGGGGGGGGGGGGGGGGTCTTTACCAATAGATAGTACACGTTAGGTTGATGCGACATTACAACGAACACATGCAAGCATAAAGAACAGTAGATAGTAGGCCGTCATGTCAGTCGAAATGGACAGGCCACATTACCCTCACGTAACGCGTTTGTTTCTCCTCAGCTGCTTCCCATACTATATTCCTTTCGAGTGATGCATTGATAATGCCGATGAGGTGTTTGTTTATTATGTTTCACAGCCACAAGTCCACTGACCACAATCCTGATGCGACCGGCGGCTTGCCGAGGAACGAGGGGCTGCCATCCAACGACGGCGGAGCCATGGTGATTCTAGGCGGATACGAGTTCGGCCAAGCCTCACCGAGGGCGGCACGCGAGGCCGCGCTTGCCACCGTTTCGCTTGCAGCTCTCACCTCCCTACTTGTGGCTGATTTGCTGAGCCTTCCATCCATCTCTTGTCGTTAGCGACGGGGACAAAGAATGATTCAGCTGGTGTTCGTCGTCGGTGTCAGGCTGCTCTATCGCCCACTTGTTTGTACACATATTTACATGAATTGATGTGTGCGTGGCATGCATTAAATACTGCTCTGTCATCGCTACAAATTTGCTGGCGGATGTATGATGCGGATCGGGTTGATTGCAATCGGTTCGGGCCCGATACAGCTCGGGGACCCGAAGCCTGGATTCGGGTTGGCGCTTTGGCGGAGCTCACTGCCTGGACTAAACGGATCGGGCTGCATCGATCGAGGTTGACCATGCGACGCTGCATTGACCAGGACGATCAACCTGACCTTGTCAAAGGTCAATAGTCAACGTAAATTTTTCCCTAACTACTGAGCATTTGTCGTGGAGGAGGAGAGTCAAAACATTTCCTTGTTTTACGCATGATACTAAAATATGATGGTGATGAGAGGAAAAGTCAAGTACTCAATAAGCTTGTGGAGTGACTCGTTTAATTTTGCATAGGATGCTCCTATATAGGAGACTTCAGTCAATAATATTACATAGACTATTTATATGTAGAGACCAATTCAATCATTAACATACAAGTATGTGTTCAGAGGCGCGACATGGCCAAGACATGCTCCTGCTGCGGCTCAACCTGGCGCGTACCGTGGTTGGGAAGATGGGTTTTGCTGCTCCCATGCGGCGGCCTCTCCGCCACCTTGAAGCGCTTAGCCATCTCCCTTAGCTGAAACTTTTGGATCTTTCCAGTGGAAGTCTTGGGCAGCTCCTCCACGAACACCACCTTCTTTGGCACCATGAAGCGTGACATGTTCGCCCTGCAGTATGTTATGATGGCTTCCTCCGTTGCGGTGTTATCTCCACCGCCGCATTTCTTCTTCAGCGTCACGAAGGCGCACGGGGTCTCGCCCCAGCGCGGGTGAGGCATCGCCACCACCGCTGCCTCCACCACCATGGGGTGCTTGTACAGCACCGTCTCCACCTCCACGCTGCTGATGTTCTCGCCTCCTGAGATGATCACGTCCTTGGACCGGTCCTTGATCTCTAGATACCCGTCCGGGTGCACCACCGCGACGTCTCCGGTGAAGAACCACCCGTCCCTCAACGCCTCGGCCGTGTCTTTGGTGTTCTTGAAGTAGCCCTTCATGATGCTGCTGCCGCGGAGGACGATCTCCCCGACGGACCGGCCGTCGCGAGGGACGCTCGCCATCGTCTTGGCGTTCTTGACGTCGACGTCCGCGAGTGTGAGCACGCTGATCCCTTGCCGCGCCTTGAGCCGCGCCCGGTCCTCGGACGGTCTCTGGTCCCACTCCGACCGCCACTCGCAGACGAGCGCCGGCCCGGTCGCTTCTGTCAGCCCGTAAGCGTGCGTCACCTTGAACCCCATGCGCTCGATCTTCTCGAGCAGCGGCGCCGGGGGTGGGGCTCCGCCGGTGAGCACCTGAACGGGGGAGGCGATGGGACGACGCTCGGACAGACCGGCCTCAAGGAGGATGGTGAAGACGATGGGAGCACAGCACATGTGGGTGACACGGTGGTCGGCGATGGCTTGATACATCTCGCCGGCCGACGTGTTGCGGATGCACACGTTGACGCCTCCGCGGGCGGCGACGCCCCACGTGAACGTCCACCCGTTGCAATGGAACATGGGGAGTGACCAGAGGTAGACAGGCTCACTTCCGACCCCCCACTGGAGAAGGAGGCTGATGGTGCTTAGGTACGCGCCGCGGTGGCTGTAGACCACCCCCTTGGGGGCGGACGTGGTGCCGGAGGTGTAGTTAAGGGCGATAGGATCCCACTCGTCCTCGAGCTGGGGGAGTTCCTCAGTCGGGTTGCCGCTAGCGACGAGCTGCTCGTACTCCAGCTCTCCGAGCCGAGTGCCGGTCGGTGTGTCGACGTCGTCGATGACGACGACCAGCGGCATCTGGGGAGTGTCGGGGTCGGCCATAAGAAGCTTGAGGGCGTCTACGGCAAGGGGGACGTACTGGTAGTCGACGAAGAAGACCTTGGCCTCGGAGTGCTTAAGGATGGTGGCGAGGTTCTTGCAGTCGAGACGAGTGTTTATGGTGTTGAGCACGGCGCCAGCCATGGGCACGGCGAAGTGCATCTCATACATGGCCGGAACGTTAGGTGCCAAAACCGAGACCTGTTCATGTATACCAAGTCAGAAACTTCCTGCAGCTTTAGCACGAGAAGAAAGCGTAAGGAGATGATCACATAAACTTACCACATCATTCTTGGAGATGTTCAGCAACCGGAGGGAGGAGGCGAGACGGCGGCAACGCTCGTAGGTCTGCTTCCACGTGAAGCGTGTGCGCTGGTAGACGACCGAGGTGCGGTCGGCGTAGACGCCAGCTGCCCTTTCTAGGAAGGTAACGGGGCTGAGGGCGACATAGTTAGCCGGGCACTTCTGCAGGCGATCCATCACTCTGTTTTAGATCTCAGGAGTGAGAGAGGGGGGGAGGTGGCAGAGGTTAGAGACGGACGCAAAGGGCTCCGATTCCTGGGGAAGAAAAGGGAATAGTGAGCACACGAGGAGTCGATGAGGCCTTTATATAGGCAACGACGCAGGGAACTTGTAGCGAAATTGGAGGGGAAGTACATGCGAAACCATAGTGCATCGTAAGGGATTGACCGTGGACTGTTGACCAACGATGCTGTACACCGCATGTGATACGACAACTGACTGACTGATTCAGCACTGAAAATTTTCAGGGATCATGGACATCTCGCAAGCGTGAGGCCACATCACCCCTGGAATCTTTCAAGGTTCTCCCATCCATCTTCTTCGTCTTCTTCTTCTTCTTCTTCTTCTTCTTCACTTAGTTTGGTCATCCGCTTTCGTGATAGCTTTCAGCAATGGCTTTTGGACTGAAAAGACTGGTGGAATCCAGTCCTCCCCACAAAGATAAGGCGTGACTCCCTCCGGCTAGACCATGGAGAGATCTGCTCACCTTTATCTGATGCACTGGCCATCAACGGAGGATGGCAGAAGACCATCGTTCCTAAAGAGGAATCAATGATTTGAGGCATCGCTGCACTTATTTCCAACACAGTAGCAGGACGACCAATCCATTCGGGCTGGTGGCATCAATGCCAAGCTTTTGAGAGAGAAAAGAACAGTGTCCACTGGTTAATCTTTTGCTGCATTACAAGTAAATATGCTGAACGGTGGAAGCTCAATTAAATTTGCACCCCTCAATTAAAACACTAAAGGATACTACAGTTTGCATGCCAATGATTGCTACCTCAGCAGCCATTGATGTTTCTATCCATGCTTTCCTTGCTACACTTAATATATGTTCTCTGTCAATTATAATTACTTGTTGAATCATGATCTCTAAGGATTAGGTGTGACAGTGTGAATCAAAGTAACGAGGAAACACGGATTCCTATTATAATATATGTTCTTTGTTCTAGTAGTTGGATTTGGGATAACCTGGAAGAAGTGAAGGAAGAGAGTGTAGACTTAGTTTGCCTGGGAAGGAGGAGGAAGTTTCATTTCATGGCTATAGAAATTGACCTGCGAAGGATTACATTATGAATTCAAGTTTTCAAGCTTGAAGACTTCGATAACTAGTTGGTGAGTTGACTTCAATTTTTATGCTCGTTTGAAGTCAAACCCCGGGAGTTGAAGTCAACACGCTGGTTGGGTTGTGTTGTGAGAGGCTTCTAGTAAACGGTCATGGAGGTTCACACAAGCTCAAGGAAAGAACAAGGAATAATAGCACTACCTCGGAAAACTTGTGGATGCTTCCTCAACATGTTTAAGAAGACAGGTCATTGGTCAAAGTATCTTAGAACATACAATTAAAGCTCAAAGTTCTTTTTTTTATTTTTTTTATTTTTTGGACATCCATAGCAATTAGATTATAGGATGAAAAAGTTTGTGAAAATACATAAATATATGCACTAGTCAAAGAGATTGAAGAAGACTTAAAAAACAACTTTAGTATAAATTATAAATAAAAATTTTAATATTTTAAATTTAATTAAAATTATATTTTTTTATATTTCTGGATGACAATAACGATAAAAGATTTATACAATCGATCCTAAATATTTAAGATATTTAATACTTATAACTTTTAAGTATTCTTCTCTAATATTAAGACTAAATGTGAACAGTTCACAAAATCATAATGTGAAATGGGAGTTGAGAGAAAAATCCACAAATTATGATGTGAAATATTCTACTTTAATTGCACCATGGCAATCAATGTGAACACTAAATCAGTCAAATTCCAACAAAATTGGTCAGTTGACTATCTGCTTAGGTGTCAAATCATGACAAAGAACTATTTCCTCAATAGACTGATATGGCTAACCACATGTGATTAGGGGCAAAACATTGTAAAATGAATCCTCTCATGAACAACATTACAACCTCTTTGCCAATGCTTTTTCTTACATGAAAGGATCATCAAACATTGAGAAAACCCATATGGGAGCAAAAACTGAAATTATATAGAGGTTTCCTGTGAATTGTTTTCCTTGTATGTGTAGCCTAACTAGAAAAACTAATTCCTAATTCCAAGTTAGGAATAAAATAATATAAATCAATTAATTTGTAAAACCAAAAAATTAATTAAATCTTTCATAACTAGCAAAGTCTCTCTTCTCTCCTCTTGTATTTGAGGATGAGTAGGTTTCCTATTCATCCTCAGGATATTGTAAGAGAGAATGATTTTCGTAGAGACGAGAGATAGGTTATCCGACCATCCTTTATCTTCTTTTATTTATTTTTAATATTTTTTATTCTTTGTTTGTTCATGTTTAACATGTATTTTTTATTTTTTTATTATCTATATTACTGTCTTTACACGGCTTTTCTAAGTAAATATCATAATATTCATGTTTTAGATACAAATTTATGATATTTTGAGTCTATGATTTTTTTTATTGTTTAAATAAACAATTACAAATTTTAATTATTGATTAAATGGTTCCTATTTAATCTTGTATTCTCTCCTATATTTCATGTTAAAGTATTAAATCGATTAGTTTAATTTTTATTAAAAAAATATTAAATTTAAATTTAAATTTAAAAATTTCAATCCGATCTAATTATAACATTTTGATTCGAATGAAAAGTCAGGGATAATACAACACCACAATCTAATAAGTTTTTATGTAGGAATGCAATGTCAAAATATAAATAATTAACCTACATAATATATTTATTATATATTTCGATCCATAATCAATCTACTTATAAAACTTTCATAACCTATTCAATAAATTCAATAATTTATTAAGAATTCATAATATTCTAGTTCAAATAACATATATATATGTATATATATATATGTATGTATATATGTATATATATATGTATATATATATATATGTATATATATATATATGTATATATATGTATATATACATATATATACATATATATATATATATGTATATATATATATATGTATATATATATATATATGTATATATATATATATGTATATATATATGTATATGTATACCATATATAATCTAAATATATAATAGTACATGATTAAATTCATTCATACTCATGCATTATTGAAATCAAATATACAATAGTGCATGCTCTCTAAACATCTTTCAAAAGATATGTCATTGGTTAAGGATGTAAATTAGTGTTAACTTTATTCTTACTCAAGCATCAATGAAATCAAAGCCCAGAGTGTTCTTGTAGCCCCATTTGAAAACTCATGACCCAGCAAAATTATATGAATATTTTCAAGCTATGAATACCGAGAAATCAAAATAATTACATTATTATTTTTTTATTTTTTTTTAATAAATCGGGAATTCCCATTTCTGGTTAGTTTCTATATTATTTTAAAAATATTTTATCACATGAATTATATCATTACAAAGCTTATTGAGATAGAAATCTAAGACATTCTATAGAATTCAATTTAACATTTTAATAAAAAGTTATGCTCAGTTCTATCTATAGCTCTCCCAAGATTGGAAGAAGGTTGTTCTCACTTTTAGAGTTTTCCTTTATGGTTTTTAATTAGGTTTTATTTATTTTAAATCATAAAAATAATTAAAAAAAAATCACCCCAGGCTTAAACGATTGTTCCAAATCTATCACTATATATACCTAAACTTCAAGGGTATAACCTACATTCAATACAAGTCTTTTTTTTTTAGAGGTATTATCATTCTCCTACAATACTATTTCTCTTTGGTAGATTTCTTAGACTGGTGAGTTCATAAATCCTATATCTTTAGGTAGATTTCTTGGATGGTAATATCCATATTCCTTGAATATTTTATTTAAGTGATTAACTTGTTTATCTACCTTCTATCTATTCTACTTAATTATCTATCCAAACTTGTCCATCCCACATCATTATATCATAAGGTGAAAAAGTTAATCTTCATATATATATATATATATATATATATATATATATATATATATATATATATATATATAATTTATTTAAGAAAAGGATAAAAGATTGAATAGGAGATAGAGCTCAGCTATCCAACAACAGTCAATGCTGCCTCATGACGAGCCCACTGTGAGGCGCTTAGCCCAAAACTCGGCCCATTTAAAGGCCCATTACCGAAGTAGTCCAAAACGTAGGGTGGGATGACATGGGCCGCTGACGATCGTTTCATCCACGTCCCGAACAACAAGCGGAGATGACAAGGACGTCGATCCCACGTCACGTGTCGACCAAACCAGAAACAGCGTCGGCTCACTCCTCCCTATCTTTCTCGATTAGATCGCAGCATTCGTGTTTGTTTCACCGTACGGTACTCACCCGCACACATTATTGCAGAAACCATAGCCTGCAAACCCGGCAGCAGCTTCTCTGCTCCGCCCGCTGATTCATCGCAGGATATAAGGCAATAGATGGCACCGATTCTGAGGTAAGCGGCTCCCTACAACCCCCTTCGGTTCTGTGCCATTTGATCTGCCTCGGAAGGGAAGATTGGGGAGGAATGGGGTGTTGTGTGTGTCATCTGACTGTGATGGTTCTTCTTCTTCTCTTTGTGCTGCCGGCGCTCAGCTCGGAATCAGCGGTGACCGTCGACGTGCACGCCGCGAAAGGCTTCGTGGACTCCGGCCACAAGTACTTGGACGTCAGGTGCATGCCCGCCCGCCCACCTCTGCTCGTTTCATTGGCTAATTTGGGGCTCCTTCCTGTTGTAATCTTGTTCCTGTTCTGCGTGGTGCAACTTATAGGACGGCTGAGGAATTCAAGAAGGGGCATCCATGGAACGCCCTAAACGTTCCTTATGTGTTCTTCACCCCACAAGGCAAGCTCTTGGTTCTTGGTTCATAGGATTCTTTCTGGCATCGTAGCAGTCTTTTGAAGGATTGTTTTGGTCATCGTGGATCAGGGAGGGAGAAGAACCCTGAGTTTTTGGGACAAGTGTCCTCGATCTGCGACAAGGATGATCACATAGTCGTGGTAATTCCCTTTGACATCCTCTGATTTGCAAAAGCTCAAGATGTTTCACCTCTCTCATTCTCTCTCTCTTTGTGCGTCTTACTTTTTGGTATCTTGAAGGGATGTCAAAGTGGAGTGCGATCTCTGCAAGCTACAGAGGAACTTATCAAAGCTGTAAGTAGCTCTCATATTTGTTTTGCTATCAATTTGTGATTTGGGAAAGGGATTGAACTCAATGAGGTCATAAATTGAAGCATTAAGGATGGGTTTTATCCCCTTTTTTTTTTGTCAGATAGAATCTTAGGATTGTGATCTTTATATCAATGAGAGGGGTAGAGGTCAAATAGTAGCAGGGAACAGAGCTTGTAAATCAATTCAAATTCTTGTCTGATGTGAGACTAAACTGAAATGTTCCATATGGTAGATGCAAAATGCAGTTAGACAATTTGCATGTATAATGAATGAATGGTCTAACATAACTCTCTCCACATTCTGAATTCTCTTGATTGATTGAGATGATGCCCCTCAACATGTTATAATTCCAAAAATCAATAGTGATCATCAACTATTGTCTGATTGAGATTTTTTTGTTAGCATAAAGTATCAGGCTATGTATTACTGAAATATTGTGCACTTGTCTATTTATAATCCAATAAAACATAAATAAAAATTCATTATTTCTCAAAGACAATGTATTCATAAGACTGTGAAAATTAAAGAGGAAAGAGGTGGGGACAATTTTGTGGACTACGGTGGAGAAAGAGAGGACTAAAGTTCGAGTTGGTAAGCATTTTTGGAATCTTAAGTATATTCAAATTTCTTAGTGAATTAGGATTAAAATTTAGATCAGGGATTCAAGTAAAAAGAGTCGTTAGAGAATTAGAATTTATTCTTTTAAATATACATCGAGTTTTAAGGTTTTGGTGAGAGGGAGAGGTAAAGACACTTTGGGTGCTCCTTAGGGTTTCTTTTCGATGGATCCAAAAAAAGTTGAGAGAAGATTTATTTTGGGTTTATGTGAGAGGGGTATCTAGGGGTTTCAGGGTTGGGTTTAGGCTTTTACTCAAGGAGAGTGATTCCTTGTATTGATTTTTTTCATATAGTGAAAATTTTGATTTTTTTCGTGAAGATAGACAATGAGTTACCGAGTTATATTAAATGTTTGTGTTGACTTTATAAGTATGTCCTTTATTTGTTGATCTCTAGGTTTCTCTTTTGGGTTTTGAATTTCTCCTCTCCTCTTTTGGGTTTTAACTTGCAATGCAGTTTACGAGGGCATTATGCGACATTTTAGATCACAAATCAGACTTATCAAACATTCCCCAAATTCTATGTATAAAAGCCATATCCATTGAAGTCCAAGTACCATTAGACACGAAATGTTAAACCACTTGATTCATATCGCTAATGATTAAGAAAGTCAGATGATTTATATTGAGTTTATTCTTTGGTACATCATTTCAACTTAAAAAATTTAAACTTAATTGTATCAAAGAATAAACTCAATATATATTATCCGACTTTCTTAATCATTAGCGTTCGGTGAAGATCGAAAGGACTATGAGTAAATTCATATCGCTAATGATTAAGAAAGTCGGATGATATATATTGAGTTTATTCTTCGGTACAATTAAGTTTAAATTTTTTAAGTTGAATTGATGTCCAATCTTACATATATTAATCTTAATAAATGACTCATTTGTCGCCAGTTTAGCTGCTAAATCGAGTTGATGCATGTCATTGTATCTTGATAAATTAAGGTCGTTTTTGTGTTGCAGGGTTTCAAGCATGTAAAGAATATGGGAGGGGGTTATGTTGCCTGGTTGGAGAATGGGTTCCTCGTGAAGGCTCTTCAAGAAGAGTTGTAGTTGCTCTGTCAATTTAAACATTCTCTGTATGTAAGTGATGTGATCTGAAAAATGGTGTTGTATTATAAATCACAATACGTTAAAATGTAGTAACGAAACCAATAACTATGAGTTGGATGAGATTGTTCTTTTGTGAATCACAATTTGTTTGAATTCTTATCTTGCAATATACAAATAAGAAAGTATTTTAAATCTTCTAAAACGTCATATTTGCTGAAATTTTCTTGAATTATGATATCACTAATTTGAAGCCTTGTTTTTATAAAAAGATGAATTTAATCTATTTCACTAGGTGGAATCATGAATCGACTCATGAAATCTACAAAATTGTATCGATGATGTTACAAAGTTTTTGCTATGCTTGAGTTATCCAATGAGTTTTAGTGACTTTGGAGTGATCTCCTATGCTTGAGTTAGTAAATGAGTTCAGATGTGTGACTTCTCCGATATTGATTGGGTGAATCGAATGTATGGTTGTGGATATGTTCCTTCTATGCTCGAGTTAGTAAATAGGTTCAGATGTGTCACTTATATTGGGTGAATCGAATATATGATTGTGGATATGTTTCTCCTATGCTTGAGAGTTAGTAAATGAGTTTATATGTATGATTTCTTCAATAATGAGTTTATATGTATGATTTTTTCAATAGTGATTGAGTGAATTGAATGTATAACTTCTTCGATAGTGAATTGTTGAATTCGAGAATTATAAACTTGCTTCATATTTCATTTATCTATCCTCTATTAAACCAACCTCAGGATTAGTAAAAGTAGTGATGAGGAGTTGTTATTATACATACCCATATCATTCTACATTTAGAAGATTAGTAATATCCATATAAAAGTATTTTAGTGATATAAAACTCATCATCTCAATCAACAAAGAAGGTGAGGAAGCTTTGCATAACGAAAACATGGATCAATAATTTAAAAATATATTTGAAAATATATATAAAATTTACATGATTTAATATTTCTTAGTTACATCTTTTAAAAATTGAATTCTTCATGAGAACAAATTAAATTAATTCAAGCACAGCACAATTCTCTTTAAACATCTTATCTCATAAATTTCAAACTTTTTAAGTATGTTTTCTCATCCTCACTAAAGATACATAAGATTATTTATAAAACAAATAAATCTTAAATCACAAAAAAAATTTCATACTTGAATTCATAATCCCTAACCTCGTAATCTAATTTAAATTTGAAAGATAGAGAGAGACACAAATATTTCTAACAAAACTAGAGCAAAGGCCTTACCCATGTCACAGTAGCACTTTTGGAACACAGTGCAAAAGCCTTCCCCATGACACAGCAGTTCTTCCAAGTAGCATCAACTTGATGAGCAGTGGCTGTTGTTATCGTCTCGTGCTGGGTGTGGTACACTGTGAGTGTCCACTTTGATGCTCAAGATTTTACTGTCAGTGGATGGGGGACATGGGCCCCTCTTTCTCCCCCCACCCCATCGGCTGCCTTGGCTTTCAAGCAAAGCATGAACAGAAAGCACCCTATGTGGTACGTTTGGTGGATCCAATGCTGAGCCCGTACTCCCACTGGTCCTGTTCAACCTAAATCTATTTGCTGTTGATTTCAGTGGAATCATACGCTTATGTTCCAGTTTTATAGGTCTCAGTTGATATGAACTCCGAATTCTAGTGTGAGGACTGCATCAGATGATCTGAACTCCTGTTTCTGTCAAACTGGTAACTATCTTTGGATTCCCATAATTAATATGATCGAAGAATAATCATTCAAAGACTTGGCTGTTGATGGAGACCCTTTGAAGGCTTTGCACAAAGTCGATTCATGGATCTCGAAGACCTGTAGACAGACCATCAGAGAACCACAAAATAATTGAGTTGATATTATGATCTTTGAACAGTAAGTCTCTTGTAAGATTCTCTTGCTTTTGTACCTCTTTCCTTTCTTTTTCTCCCATTTGATTAGCGTTTGGACAACATGAAAAACACTTTTCGTGCATTCGTGATTAGGACGAGAACATCTTTCCCTGTTCTTTAAGCGCGTCATGTTTGACCCCGGAATTGTGCACCGCAATGATCCTCGAGAGCCCACCGTTCCTGCTCACCAATTTGTCTTGAGAGTCATCGGAAGAGTTCATTAATGTTCTTCGAGTTCCTCACCAAATACTATAGTATTTTGATGACAACAATCCGACAAAGCCATCATCTTCAACCTTCAGCCTATAAATCAACGTCTGAAGCCCGGATCAGCAGCGACCAGCGGCGAGGTTGGGACGGAAGGTTCTGAGACCATGGCCATGGCTTTCAAGATGGTAATTCCGATCGACGCCGACGTCACGAGCGGTGACCAGCTTTCCTGGGTGTTGTTGCCTTAACGACTGTGGCTTGTGGGTGGCAGGCGACGGAGGGGATGAGGGTGAAGCAGGAGTGCCTGAGCTCCTTCATGGAGATGAAGTGGAAGAAGGTGAGCCGGTACGTGGTGTACAAGATCGACGAGAAGTCGAGGGAGGTGATGGTGGACAAGGTGGGCCGTCCCGGCGAAGGCTACGAAGGCCTCGCAGCCTCCCTCCCCAACGACGACTGCCGCTACGCCGTCTTCGACTTCGACTTCCTCAGCGTCGACAACTGCCAGAAGAGCAAGATCTTCTTCATCACATGGTCTGCTCCTCTCTCTCTCTCTCTCTCTCTCTCTCTCTCTCACGGATCTGCTGAGAGAAAGCTGCAAGAAACATGGATGAACTGCGTGCAACATCACTACCTATTATGTGATTCATGTCTGCTAACAATGTACTGCAAAGATCATCTGCTTTTGATGCTGAGACTCAGATCTGTATCTACAGAGTTCTGCTACTCTTTCAGGTCTCCAACGGCATCAAGGATCAGGTCGAAGATACTGTACGCTACCTCAAAGCAAGGGCTGAGGAGGCTGCTCGAAGGGATCCACTACGAAGTGCAAGCCACTGATCCTACCGAGATGGGCTTCGATGTGATCAAAGAGAGGGCCAAATGAGCAGCGGAATGGCCTCCACTGCAGCTGATGCGTTCCTCCGATCAAGATCAGGGGAGAAGACGATGATGTGATTGGAGAACAAAGGCAAACGATATGATTCATCATCAACATATAGATCATTACAATATGCGTTTGTGAAGCATCAACTCCATCCCACCAACTTAAAACCTTAGTAGATTATTTGGTTTTCCTGTTGATCTCATAAAAGTAGCTTAGAACGAGCAGCAGAGCAGCAACTGCAACGCCAAGTGCGCCTTGCTGTAGTATGCTTCTTGTCTTCCCCCTCGTGAGGCAAGTCCGAGGTGGAGTGAAGCCCAGCTCTGATAGTTTCTTGTGTGATTCTGCGTAATCTTCGAAGAATTTATCCTCGTCCTACCAAAAGAAATCAAACTACGTCAATGTTGAGATCAATGTTGCATGGGGAAGGTCACAACGAAACCAAGCATCGAAGCTACCACGGCGTATAGCACGACGTAGTCTCTCAAGACAGGATCGTCTAACAGAGCCTTATCTGTCGGAAGCTGAAGGAGCCCCTCCTTTTCCCCTTTCACCAATTCCCTGATACAGGACGAAGAACAGTGATCAGGCTGCTTGATGTGAACTTGATGACAGTGAGATAACCATTACGCAAAGTAGGAGTTGTCGAATTTGAGAGGATCCTTTGTCCACGCGCCTAGAAATCCTGATCTCTCTCGATGAGCTCTTCCCTTTATCACCAAGCACAAGAAACTTCCTTTCATTCGAGGATGGTGATACAGTAGTATATGGGTACAAAGCAGAATGGCTTGAGACAATTACCAGTGTGTGGCCACCGGAGAGTGCCACAATATCCTTATCTGACAAACCCATGCGATAGAAGACGTCCCTCAAATGCGAAACACCTGCATCAAAAGTATTGGTATCGAAGATCGATATAAACTTAATATTAATTTAGTATTTTCATAAAAAAAAAATAGATAGACTAAAGATATTGCATCGCCCCTCCGACATATAACCAATGTCTCACCCCGTGCCGTTTTGCACCGTAAGAGCGTTAGCCAAAAATCAACCGATGACACACGAGAATGGTATTGTTTTTGCACGATGCCATACAAGCAGAAAAATTTTCGAGTTTGGCATGACAGAAATATGAAATAAAAACACCTTTGACAAAGTAAAATGAGATTGACGATAATACTTTTTGACCCGTACATGCTACCTGATAGAAAACTCGAAAATACAAGAACCAATTGCAGAGATGCTGGAGATGATTACCTTGGTTTGCATCTGGAAGACGGCCTTCTTCTGGACAAACTGATGAGTCCTGGCACAAGAAGCAGTGGATGTTATTGAGCTTGCAGTTCCTGGAAGAAGAAGAGCACTGTCAAATACCTAAACCTTACCTTTCTACCTGGAGCAAATGGAACAGTCGGTCCGCCAGTAATCTCCACAGCAACTACTCCAGCAAGCTGCTAATAACATCATGTTCAGCATACAGATGCATTCATTCGTCCTCCTCACTTTACTCTCCAGTACTTATAACATAAATCTAGTAGTAAAAGATTATTGATTCCCTTGAAGAACCAAATCTTGTTTCAGATAGGATGAAAGATGACTTATGTATCCAAATGCTAGAAGAAAAATGCTATCTTGCTTGCTATTCTGTAATGAATCAGTACCTGGTAAAGGTCTGCATATGTGATTTTTGGATGTTTGACCTTCACTGGCTCTGAGATCGCAAAGAACAGAGAGCAGATGACATTAGATTGTAATCTGGACATGTATTGTTGGTGTGTTAAGATGCAAATGGCTACCTAAAAGATCAATAGCTATTTCAAGTCCTGCATTTGAACCATGAGAGTACTCTTCCTCAAACCTTATGGAACCATTAGGGCCACCAGTTTTTGTTTTCACATCATAAGTACCAGCATCATGCCATCTGCAGAAAGCAGCAGATGTGAGAAGCCATGAGAGTCTTAAGATATACCAAGCTAACTTCAAGAACTTTATGATCTTGCATTCCAAAATATAGAAATTAAATACCCATAGACACTATCAAGAGCATAAATTGAGTTACCAAAAAATCCCTGCTTGTGTTGAATGGTTGATGCAGTTGGTAGATCCCTTCCTCTGGGTAACAACAACACTAATCCCCTAATTCTACTCTAAGGAAGCATCAATTACTGTAATTAATTTTTCTTTATGAACATGTTCCTTCAAAATATGTCATTTTATGAAGACCATTGGGGTATTTCCAGGCCCTATAAATAGAGTTGCAAACCCTAAATTAATAAAAATTTAGAGACAAATATAATTCCTCTTATTCTTTAAATATATTTTTATTATTTCTAAACTTCATTCTCATATTTCATCATTCTAATATTTTATTTAATCTTGAAGACTCTGCCTTTTACCCAACAGAAATGTCCTGCATTTAACACGCAGTATAGTGGAGGAGATAAAGATGGAGGAGCACAGGCAAACAAATGGAGTTCGAGAGGCACAGATTTAGCTGCAGAATCAAGCGAAACTAACTCACGCGAGGCGGAGGATGATAGGAGCACAGTTCTTGCTGGAGATGAGAGCTCGGAGGTCTCTGCGGGCCTTCTCGATCTCCTTGAGGTACTCTGCGTTCACCACCGGATCAGCCATTGTGTTACCCTAAGAAAGCTCTCGCAAAGAACAGAGAGATGCAGCAAAACAACGAGTGGAGGAGGTGATGGGAGCCTGACGGCTTCTCGTTTGGTCTGCTGTTATATAAACACGGAGGAGGACACGAAGAAGAAGCAGTAGCAGCAAAAGACGGGAATAAAGGAGAGGAGAACGAGGATGGGAGAGAAGGAATTGAATTCGTGGAGTGGAGAAGGGACAGCTTCACGAAGAAGATATCCGTCGCTCACTTTCTTCTCAATGTTTTCGGCTCATTTACGTGCCTTTTGGCCAATATAAATAAATATATATATATATATATATATATATATATATATATATATATATATATATATATATATATATATATATATATATATATATATATATATATATATGTATATGTATATGTATATGTATATATGTATGTATATACATATACATACATACATATACATATACATACATATAAAATACATATACATACATATAAATACATATACATATATATAAATACATATACATATATATACATACATATATATATATATATACATATACATATATATATATATATATATATATATATATATATATATATATATATATAAAATTAATTAATGATGTGTGCTAGAGGAAGAGAGAAAGAAGTAGAAGAAAAAAGAAGAATAAGAGAAGAAAATTTAGAGCATAGGGTTTTTTTTCTCAAATCTTCTCATTTGAGATAAAAAATTCTCAAAGATAAGTATTCTAACCCTATTTTATAAAAATCTTAATCTTTATTTTTATTTTAATTCTAAATAATTTAAAAGATTTCAGTTTAGCACAAGATATTTCTCTCGTTTAATATAAAATCATGAATCTAAATTTTTTTGATAATTATTATTTTAGACCTAACTTTTTGTACTAAACTCTAATTTAGGTAAACCTAATTTATGTGAAAATAAACTCATACATGTAAGTGTCAATCCAAACTTCTATTTTAATTGACCTTATAGATTATGTAAAACAAAGGTCATAATTTCTAACCTTTTAATACTAAACTACTTATAACTTTTTATTAAAATTTTCAATTTATGTAAAATATACTTTATTAAAAACTAGACTCATAAATATCTCTATGTATATCTGGTTTGAAAATTTTGGAGTATAAATGCCTACTAAAATATTTATTTTAATTAACATTATGGATTCGGTAAAATAGAGATAATATTTTTTGACCTTTTGTCACTAAATTATTTGTAACTCTTTGTTGGAAACTTCAATTCATATAAAACTTAATTTTTGTGAAAGTAGATTAATATATATTTCAAATGCAATCATTTCGAGTAATTTGAAGTATAATTGATTATTTAAATAATTCATGAAATGTGTCTCTCAAATTCGACCAAAATTAAGTTTTTATCGATTTTGCCTATTCTTGTTTCATCCTTTTGGAAATTGATTTAAGCTAAAATCTTTTTTTCAATTAAGTTTTATATTATTACTTTGAATTCTTGTATACTCATCCTTAAGTTATTTGCATATATGAATCTATTATGTAAAATTATGTTTGCATCGTATTGTTTCGTATATGAACATGTATGTTTCGTTATTTCACATATACTTCCGATATATGCTAATTGTATTGTTCATAATATCTTTTTATACTCTGATATTTGTGGGATTATTTGGACCTTTACTAAAAATAGTAAAAGGATTATTTGGACCTTTGCTAGAAATGATAAATGGTATATACTTCAAACTCATAATGTTTTATCGGCCCCATTTGGCTTCATCCATCCGTGGATAAATGACACTCTCAGATGTTGAAGATTATATTTGATATCCTACTTCACCTTCTATATATTTGATATGATATTCAAAGCTTTGGTTATATGTTTCTACGTGCGATTTTGATGAGAATAAAATGAATGCAACGTCTAATATGATATTTGAGCTTCTGTTTTATATTTATTCTTTTGATATACTCTGAAATGTTTCATATGTCATTGATATACTTTGAAATATTTCTTATATTATTGATATGCTCTAATTACTCTTTACC
The DNA here is from genome assembly GCF_036884655.1 of Musa acuminata AAA Group. Classification (NCBI taxonomy): domain Eukaryota; kingdom Viridiplantae; phylum Streptophyta; class Magnoliopsida; order Zingiberales; family Musaceae; genus Musa; species Musa acuminata. The sequence continues at coordinate 36,063,828 of NC_088353.1, forward strand.
CTCTTGTTATGAACAAAACATGCTTTGAATGAAATAATATTGTAATTCTATATTCTATGAGTAGATATCTATAAATTTTTGTATCATGCCTTGTATTTTGATACTAAATTTCTTTTAAAATTATTTTTTTTCACCATAAATATGTTAGTCGCTTATTGAACTTTATATGCTCACTTTGTCGCTATATAAAATTTTTAAATTAACTTGTCACTAAAAAGTTAAAATTAGGCCGAGGTAGTGAAAAGCTATCTAGATTTTGGACAAATCCTATTAGTTGATATGTTATTGTTATATAAGTATATTTTGCATATAGTAAAATGTTCGATAATTTTGGAATGATATATCATGTAAAAATTTCAAACAAACCTCTCACACTTATGGTAAATGTTAAGTTTAGTTTTTTAACGATATACACTTATGATAAATAGTTGGAGTTTTGATTATATAAATTCTTATGCTTATGGTTTTAATAGTATGGTTAATGTTTTATTAAGTTAGCTTATAATTTTTTAAAAATATTTAAGTGATGTGGTGTATGATTATAAATTACACATATTTTATAAATATGAATTTTGACTAAGATTTCTCAGTGTCATCGAATGTTAGTTTGGATTCTAGATTAGATTGTTGATGAATTATATTACTATTGATTTAAGTTAGGGTCACATCTCTTGAATGTTATAATTGGAATGATACGATGCTATCTTATATATAAGTTTAAAATTTTTTTTTCTTGATCAAGTTAGTTAATAAAAAAATTTAAGATGATATCATATAATCAATTTTAGTAGAAAGTGATTCACTTAACTTAGGAGACATCCTCAAAGCAAGAGAGTTCATCACTTAATGCTTATATAGGTATTTTCTAATTGATGAACTTGTTTAAAGTTATATGCATTTCTGACTTCTATAGAAAGACAGTTGTAATCTTGCTAAGACTTTCAAATTCACCTTTTTTTGGATGTAGAGAGTTATTTTTGTAATCGTTTTTTTAATCCTAATAAATAATGACATTTGTATCTTATCTTTTATTATTCAAGGAAGTGGAGAGAGAATAATAATAGCCTAAATTTCTATATATATATATAGGGAAGGTTGTGTGTGATGTGATCGATTAGCCGCGATGGGTCGTCACGAACTCGACGTCGAGGCCATGAGGATTTGAATTCTGACATGGCGTGCGACTCACCTGTCTCAGCCAAGACAGGGTACAACGACGCGCACGGAGTTCAGACGCCTGGCACACAGAGCTGGTGCGCGACCCAAAGCTTCAATTAGAGGTTATGGTATGTTTCCTGTCTCCATTGAGACGGGAGAACCCCCATCGTCTCCTTACGTGCGACGCACGGAGACTGGTGCGGGGTTCAGGGAGTTTTTGGCCAAGACAGGGTACATCGATGCCCCCGAGTTCAGCCGCCTGGTACAGCGCTCTGGTGGGGAGGCCACAGCCTGCTATGTGTTTCCTGTCTCATCGAGACGGGAGAGGCCCTCCTATCGTTCACGTGGCAAGCACGTGAGACCGCCCACGGAGGCGGTTGGTCATTCCACGTGGGCCTCGCCGGACCAGCGCTACCGCGTGCCGCGAAGCTTCGGAAGGCGAATCCCGTGTTGGACCCACCCGAAATGGCCAATAGAAGCGAGCGCAACTGTGATCCTTATAAGACCCGCGGGACAGAGTACCGCGAATCCGAAACCGGCACGACTCTCCTCCCTCTATAAATATGGCCTCCGCGCCCCGAATTGAGGCTGCTCTTTCCTCCGTCGGCGGAGCTCTAACCCTAGTTTTCTTTTATTTCTGTCTCCGCCGCTTTCCCCGTCCTGATTCTGATCTGCGGCCCACTCGCCTTCGATCCCGCTTGCTTTGAGTCGCTTGATTCGATTGCCCCTCGATCGATCTCTGGCCTTGATCCGTGTGCCCCTCGATCGAGAGCGAGGAAGAGACAGTGGGAGCACGATGTCGCGGTGCTTTCCGTACCATCCGCCGCACATCGAAGAGTCCTTGATCGAATCAATCAAGGTTTGTTGAGCATCAATGCCGCTGCGATTGATTTCTTGCATTCTTGCTCGACTTCCTTTATTCGCGATCCGTTCGTCGCCACGATCTCTTGGTCACTTTAGTCTTAGATCGAACGAATTCTTGCGAAGTTGGAGTTCATAAGTTTGTAATCATATGTCAAATGGATAGAGGAATTGTAATCGACCACAATATGATTGGATTTTATTCCGTAGATAGTATTGTTTAGGAAATTGGTTTTTTGTTATTCTTCTGGTGGATGGCTATGGAGTTCTTATGAAGATGAGTTGTTGGTTGGTAGATGAGATGCTCAGGTCAATTACAAGACTATTAAGCGGTTCTCTACACGAGTCTTGAGCTTTGAGTTTATAGATCTCCTATGAAAAAGCAATTAAAAGTGGATCTGCCAAGGTTAGATGTGGTACAGGTATGGGGAGCACTCTGATGTCAGATTAAGAAATTCCGAATTGGATCTTGATATGATTGATGTGGTCGATTAAAAGAAATCCTTAGGAGTTGATTTGTAGGTATACTATGAAAAAGCAATTCACATTTGCAACAGATCCTGTTATTTTTGCGCTTTCTTTTAATTGTCGGACCAGTATTTTGGTGGAAGTCATTTGATGGAAATCATGGATACTATCAAGAACCCTTGTAGTAGTTGCACTTTCTTTGTATTCTCTTTTTAGATGTTCCGGTTGTGGCATAGTAATTTCAAGGCAAAGATGAACGACTTGATTCCATTGGATTCTCATCAATGTATTTGCACTTAAAGTGAAATGGTTGTTTATATTAATTATCATGAGAGGTCTAATTATATTAGTCTCCTAATAAAGTTTATTAGCAAACAACTCCATCTTATGTCTCAAGCATAGCATCTGAGTTTTGAATGCTATCAGATTATTATGTTAGAATTTTGTTTAGAGATTGAGAAATGCAGTCAGATCTAAGAGGATTGGCAATTTATTAACAGTAAAGCTTTTTCTCTAGTTCTAAACATTAATGTTAACAATCTGTATTGTTGAAAATTCTTGTTTGGTTGAAGTTCATATCCGTTGTTACTTTTTTTTGGAATATCTGAGCTTGAACAGATATCCGGGTTCAAATCCCGGCAACGGATTTATGACCAAAAAGAAAAAAAAAAGATCCTTGTAATTATAATATTCTTGGTCACTCTCTTGACAGGACTTCTTCATAGTTTGACTGCTAATGCAAATTGAGTCTTAGGGGAATGAATGATAGTGCGTAGAAAAGTTTTGGTTTACTATTTTCTTTAGTAATCAGGGTGAACGTATCAAAGATGCAAAGGTTCCTAAGTTCTTATTGGTAAACTAAATATTAGTTAAATGATTGGCTATATATTGCTATAGTGATTGTGTTTCCTGTTTTCCTCTCCTCATTACATTACCGTTCTGCCCTTTCTACCTGGAGTGTTTTTTTTCTCAAAAATGATTTTTTTAGCAGCTGTGCGATTGGGTGTTTTGTGTAAGATAGATGTGTCAAAATATAAAATATGAAACATTCTGAGATAGGCATCTCGATCCTATAATTGGGGGATACAATTGTTGTATGCAAACTTATAATAGATTTTACTGCTGGTAATTGGTTTGGGATTTCAGGAAGAATCTCTAATATATCTTACTAGGAGATTGAGTTGTAAGAACTGGTTTTGGAAGAATGTTATTCTATTTGGACTTTTCTGCTCAATGTGAAATATCATGCTATTGAAGCCTAAAGAGTGTCCTATTATATTGACTCGTACCTGTGTAATACATTCTCCGGTGTGCCTCTCTACTTTGCTTCCCCACTGTATATTCTTTGCTGGGGTTGACTATTCTTCTGGTGCACTGAAGCTCCAAAAAGAAAGCCAAAAGGCAAAGAAGAAAGAAAAAAAGAGGGAGAGAAAGGAGAGGGAGAAGACCAATGAAAAGCTTGTGAACTCTCAGCACGAGGAGAACCATATCAAGAGAAAGCGTGAAGAGAAGAAGTTGGATCAGAATTTGTTCAGCCAAAAGACCAGCAATGATGTTATCCAGCAGCTGGAGAGAAGTGGCATTACAGAAGAACATGAGCTTCCATGTTCCATTCAGTATTCCCACGACTCCCCGGAGAGCTCTCAGGACAGCAATAAGAGGAGAAAACTTCTGCCCTCTGATTCCGGTCATAACAAGCATGGTACATTTTAGCTTTTTCTTCAAGTAGTGTTCCCTCTTTTTGAGCTTTGCATAATTTTAAACAATGACACTTATGTTTTCTTCTCTTCTTCATGAAGGAATTATCATTCGCATTAAGTTGCCAACATTGAAGCAAAGAGACTCAAAGCCACCATTACTATCGGTGAGTCAAGAAGATGCACAGCTACCATTGGCATCCTTGAAGAAAAGTGAGCCTAAGCCACTATTACCATCGGTGAGGCAAGCAGATGCACAGCTACCATTGCCATCGTTGAAGCAAAGAGAGTTGAAGCCACCATTACCATCGTTGAAGCAAAGAGAGCCAAAGCCACCATTACCATCGTTGAGGCAAGCAGACACAAAGCTACCATTGCCATTGTTGAAGCAAAGAGAGTTGAAGCCACCATTACCATCGTTGAGGCAAGCAGACACAAAGCTACCATTGCCATCGTTGGAGCAAAGAGAGCCAAAGCCACTATTACCATTGGTGAGGCAAGCAGACACAAAGCTACCATTGCCATCATTGACAAAAAGAGAGTCGAAACCACCATTACCATCGTTGAGGCAAGCAGATGCACGACTACCAGTGCCATCTTTGAAGCAAAGAGAGCCAAAGCCACCATTACCGTCCGTGAGGCAAGCAGATGCACAGGTGCCATTTCCATCGCTGAAGCAAAGAGGTCCAGAGCCACGGGACACTCAAACAGCTGCGCAAGTGAATGTGGTAGTCAACAACAAATCAAAGCAGATAGCTGATGAACGTCCTGCAGTTGATGAACAGCCATGTTTTTCAGGCACGGCTGTGGAAACGGGTCTTGATCGAGAAGCAGCTGCACCTTCGCATAGAACTACTAGTTCGAAAAGGATTGGCAGCAGAACACGGCAACAGGAAAAGTTTGATGAATTAATAGTGAATTGGAATCCATCGCCATTGCAGTTGGAGTTGGAGTCTTCAGACGCAGGCAGCGACGACTGGTTGTTTGGGGCTCCAAAGCAGCGGGGCGCCAGTTCGTTTGCTGCTGAGAGCAAATCCAGCAATGGAAGTGGAAGTAATGCCATTTCTTCTCCGCAGTCCCGAGCCCGCTACTTGCCTGAATTCGACATGTATCAGCTGCCTTATACAGTCCCGTTTTAAATTCAAGGGACATGAATCGATGCAGTCAGAAACATGTTCTGTAGCCTAGCCAACATTTTAAAAGATCGGGAGAATATGCTGCATTGTAAGGCCGAGCAAAAAAGGTGTCATCTATTTTCTTTGGGATTGGCTGTATGCTTGCAGTTCCCTTCAGAGTTCTTGTCCTGATCCAAAATGTTTGGACCCCTGCCTAACCGCAAACGGGTTTTGATTGAGGACGAAGTCGAATTCGTGTATGTATTCTTATCCTCTTAGGCAACGAGTACGGATGATGGCGTCGAGTGATCAACACTTTTGTGGTTGACATTTCAATAGTTATTATTTCTTTTGACCTCTTTTTCTCGTACTAATAAAAATCTCTCGCTTTATGCTTTTACCGGCATGCTGATGCGCACGCACAAATCCACAATATATATACATATATAATAGATTTATGTGTGTATATAGCAACTAATTAAAGCTCGAAGAACGGCTCCATCGACTTCGCAGGTACGCCTCCCAGGAACCACAGTGACTCTGCTCGACGCTGGCGACGGATGCATCGTCGTCCACGTCAAGCAATGCGAGGCTCGGAGTCGGATAGGCTTCGTCGTCTGGACAATCTACCACCTCCGACATCCCATCCGCTTGGCTGCTTATCCATGTCTCCATGTCCTCTTCCCCTTTCAACAGGCTGCAAATCTATAACCCACAACAAATGGTCATCAGCAGATCCAGTTCCTAACCAAAAAAAGTATTATGGTTCACTTGCCTTGTCGATTTGAGGTCGGATACGAGGTACCCTCGTGATACAAAGAGATGCAGCTAATATCATTCTGCTCACCTCACCTTTATCATGATTCGTACCGAGATTGGGATCCAGCAGATCTATGAGCTCCCCTCTCTCCAGAATTCGCGTCGCCTGGAAACATTTGCGTGCTTGGTTAGCAATCGAGACATGCAATGGTATCGAGGGGGAGAAGGTCCTTACCCACATCACCAAACTTTCTTCGCCTTTAGGATTCCCATCATCTATCGGCTTTCTTCCTGTTAACAGCTCCAATAGAACCACGCCGAAGGCATAGACGTCATTCTTGTTGCTGACCTTCCCATACATGAGGTACTCGGGTGCAAGGTATCTGCAAAGCAATCATCTCATTTACAACTCAAGCATGCATTTGTCGTTGTAATTTTGGCACACGGCTGAGATCGAAAGGAACTCACCCAAAGGTCCCAACAACATCACTTTGTGTCAGGTTGGTCGCGGTTGTCGGCGCCCACATAGCTAACCCAAAATCCGATAACTGTTGAGCAGGCTTTGTCAGTACAAGAATTTGGAGCTGCAAACACGATGACCAACATTACCTGAGGCTCAAATTCGTCATTGAGAAGAATGTTGGAAGACTTGACGTCTCTGTGGATCACTGGTCGACGACAGCCATGGTGAAGGTAGCTGAGAGCCTCAGCAATCTCCGTCGCCACTCTAAATCTCCTGTCCCACGGGAGCAGATGCTTCACCTTGTCACCTGTGTTTCGTCTAATGCACATCAGCAGAAGAAAGCCATGAAGCCGTAACACGAGAACTGTGGTAACTTAACCGTGTAGATTTTGCTCCAAGCTTCCATTGGGGAAGTATCTGTACACAGAAATGAGAGCGTGCTCCCCAACGCAGATGCCCAGTAATGGAACCACGCGCAGGTGCCTCAGCTTGGTGATGATATCGACCTCCGAAAGGAAATCTTTTGATGCTTCTGCGGATAGCTTTGACAACTTTATAGCAACCTGCTGTCCATTCCCAAGCCGGCCTCTGTACACTCGGCTGCATCCTCCATTCCCAATCAAATTCTCTGCAACAATTTGATGTTTACTCACCGATCGCACATCTTAGATAAGGATGTCTGTGCTTTAGAAGGAGAACCTGAAGAGAACCGATTCGTTGAATTCTGGAGCTCCTCATACTGAAACCATCTGCAGCTCGAGTTGCTGCCACTGAGAACCGTGTTCAACTCCTCGATTAGCAGCAACAATGGTTGAGCCGACGACAGAGTTCGAGCCGGTAAGTTCATCACCCGCCGGACAAGCGACAGTCTCCAAGCACGGTTGGCCCGCTTCACCTCGATGCTTCTTAGTGCTGCTTTCTTCTTCAGCAGAGGACACCCGAACACCGGCTCCGGCAGCTGTCTCATCAGCACCGTAACAGAGCTCAGAACCGCTTCCACCTTTTCCCCTTTGACATGGTTGCTGTCAGATGATCTCGAGGCCTCTACAACAGTCTTCTCCTCATGCTTCCGTATCGCGAGTGCTTCAGATGGATACAGAAGATTCCGTAGACTTTGACGGCGTTGTGATTCTTGAGAGACAACACTCCATGAGTTCCGAATCCAGCGAGAGATTTCGTTAGGACAGAGAATCTGGAGGAACTCACCTGGAGATGGCTTGGCAGCTCCTCTTTCGAAGACGACATTTCCTTTTCGAACGGCGATCAAGGCAGTGGTCGGAGGGAGATTCTTAGCACAATACTTGGCGAGTGGAGCTGAGCGACTGAAGGAAACTGTATCAGATTTCCACAGAGAAGGAGAGCAAACACAACAATGAGTTCCACAACAGAGGCTTTCTATCACCTACAAAAATGAGCTCTTCTTCTTCATTCCAACCACCACTTTGATGGCTGCACATTGCTTGGCCTCCTTCACCAGCGCTCTCCTAATAGAACTTCCCCGAGCGATCCGTCCCACAAGAACAACCTGGAGGCCACGCATCGGTAAAAGATCACGCTATTTCTTCGTCGAATTCATGATGAGAAAGCCCACAAACTCACCTGCTTGAGACTGCAAATGCCTTGATAGGATGCCAGATGGTCATCTAACGTGCTTGCCAAAGACAGTGTGGTCGTTTTCTTCAGATCTGAAAGAGAAGCTCGTCATCGGCAAGCAATCAAAGACAAGGTGTGCTCGTCAGATCGAAGTACCTGAATCACGGCAGACATGGACGGCCATGACACGGTCTCCTTGCTCGGCGACTTTGTGGATTGCCCAATCGAGCAATTCCTTGCCCTTGGCGTTCATTTGAAGACCCACCATTATACACCGGGATTCCCCCTGCTTCTCTCCCTCGAGCACGGCCATGCGCTGCCTTCCAATTGGATTCCCAGAAAGCACTCTTTCAGATGGTTCAATGTATGCCGCAAAAATGTGGAAGAAAGAGCAGAGGCCACCAGTCTCTCCCTCAACCTATTTGTCGCATCCCAGGATGAGCATTCCCTTCGACATATGGATCTACCGCCACACGATGATGACGACGGAGCTTAGTTGAGCCGCAGTTTTCTAGTACCGGAAAGGAAAAGGAGATTTAGGAGAGATCAAGAAAGAATTAGGAAGCGAGTACAGAAGCAGCCATTGGACAACAACCAAAAAAGGACAGGAGGAGGAGGAGAAGAAGAAGAAACAGAGTGCCCCCGCGACTTGAGGACGATCACCAGACTCCAACGTAAGAGAGAGAGAGAGAGAACGCGCGCGCTTCGGTTGAGAGTACCCGCCACCTTTGTCGCGGGAAACACGAGATGACCGGCCACCCATAGCGACCAATGCAACGGATAGATGCGGCAATAACGTGCAGGAGAGGTATTACGGTGATGGGAGCTGCTTAACTGCTGCTAAACGCCTATTGGATATCAACTGTCCGATTACTTGATGCTGATATCTGTTGCTTTATATTATTAGGTGGGTAACAGAAGAACTAAAATTGACAAAAACAAAAAATTATATATATATATATATATATATATATATATATATATATATATATATATATATATATATATATATATATATATATATATATATATATATATATATATATATATATATATATATATATATATATATATATTTGAGACAATAGTATGAGATATAGAAATATTTTAAAAAAATATTTAAAGATAAAATTATACATCCTTCTTAAACTCCATATTCGTCGGAATCTCGTGCATTAGTAGATCTTATTTATATGCTGAGGCTAAACTCATTTTTTTAGAAAAAAATATTCTCTTTTTTGAAAGAATATTTTATAATAATATAATAATAATATATAATAATCGAAGGAATGTTTTTTAATAAGATATTCATTTTTCTTCCTTAAAAATATATTTATATGAATTGAATACAAATAATATACGGATATATGATTCTTCATTTAATAGGAATAAATGTCAATTATAATTATTTGACAGTTTGATATGATCTGACTCACTTTTTGGAAGAGACAACATCGTAGGTTCTCCTCACCAAACGAAAGATCTTGATGAGCTTGTTAGTATATTCGATTTTAATATGTATACCTTTTACAAAAAAATAGCTTCAATGGTGTATGTTCATCAACATCCCTATGATACTTAAGTTATCACTAATTTTCTATGAAAAAAATATCTACATGAGAGAATAATTATATCATATTTAGTGAGGTTTATTTTATAATATAATAGTCCTATTATATATAATTAGAAGGTTATCGGGTTTGATTCTAAGAATATTTCATTAGAACTTGATAGCGAGTTAGTGTAGAATATTCATCATATGAATTATTATCCTCATTGAATATTATATTTGTTGGCCTCAAAAAATTAAATTGGTAAGATATCATGTACACTTTTTTTTGGGTTAATTATAGGTCATCCCATGTAATTAACTATCATTAGTATTTCAATCTTTATACTTTCAAAAGTTACATTGAGATTCTTATACTTATGAAAGTAAAATATTTAAATATGTTTCTTCTTACGTCATCGTTTTTGTTGATGAAAATATCGTAGGAATTATCACTGAGTACATATTGATTCTGTCATACTTCGATTTATCATTGAACACGTGTAGTATTTTTATCAATAGAGTCGACGACATGAGGAGAAATAAAACTAAATATTCTATTTTTATAAGTATATGAATCATAATATAATCTTTGAAACTATAAGAATTAGAATGCTGAAAGTAACTCACTATAGAAAATTGGTGAGAAAGTTTATGGTGGGGTAATGATGTTGGATGGAAGAGGCATTTTAGCGTAAACTTTTAATTAGCTTCATCACATCAATGCAGAATTGAACTACACGACAGGAAACGTACTGCAGTGAGATCGAAGCAGACGCCTAAAGCTTAACAATGGTGTACGTATGTATTTTGTATGTGATGTATTTATATGCTTATATTTGTCATACGGCTGAAAGTTTACAGCGTGAAGGAAGTAGAAACAAAGTGAAAGCTTGAAGTATGGATGGATCTATGTATACATCATGCTTTCTTGTGAGGATCACGGGATATCTTGGGATGACTTGAACTTGTAGATTGGAGCTAAGCTGAGAGATCATTAGAAGTCAAGCTACAATCCCGTGTGCATGAAGTAGAAATTTAATGATAATTAATTAAATGTCAATAAGAAAAATAAATTTGATTTTAATCTTCATATCTATTAATGATAAAGATGTATCTTTGTAATGGATAGATATTAATTCTGAATTAATGTTTATGCACCTCACTCACGGTGTACTATAATATTTGGATCTTAGTAAAAGGGTAAGAAAGATAAATCAGAATTTTGTTTGGCAGAGTTATTTATTGATGTATAAGGTTTTTTTTAAATTAAAATTTATTTTATAAAAAATCATTAAATCAAAAGATCATGGGATTATAGTTTTTACACACGAAACATGAATATAGCACTAAACCAAATGCAGTTTTAAGAAACATGAGTAGATTACATGTGTTAGATTATGTGAGAGAAGAGTCTAATTCTCATTACATATTGATAATGATTTTTGGATCTAAAAACGATGATTGAGATTTTCTTTCGATGACATCGAAATGTATGTATCGTAAAAATTAATATAATATTATTTAATTTTAATCTTAGCATAAAAAAATTTCATTTCATATATTTTATGTTAAGTCCAAGAAAGATTATGAAGTGCATGGCATAAGAAAAACTGATGCCCTCTTGATGTTCTACAAGATTACGAAGCTGGAAGGTGTTAGTGATCCCAACAATAAGAGTCATAGTTTTTCTCTTTCCTTTCTCGATCTAAAAGATAAGTGCGGACTGACTCGAAGCTGATATTTAGAAGTATAATCTCAGCTCACACTTTCACACAAAAGAAAAGCCCTCACAAAAAATTTCCCTCTCCTCCTTAGTAGTGAAGTGATACTTTTCAGCAAACAAAGCATCCATAACTATACATTATACTTCTTCATCTTCCCTCCGGCGAAGAAGCAAGAGAGTAGAATCCGAAAGAAAAGGTAAAAGAAAGTGCATGAGTACATGATCTTTAGAGAGGGAGTAATTGTTATGCATCAGCAACGGGTGGCTGTGTCTCTGTGACTGCTAAGGAGGAAACTTGGCAAAGGTAGGTTGCTGGGAGGTGGTGAGAGGGAGTAAATCGACTCAGCCACCTCTTCTCCTTCCTCGTTGTTAACCGCAGTTACCTTCTCTACTGTCATCTTACGCTCTCCTTTGGGATCGCGGAATTTGTGAGCAGCCTTCGGCGGTGGCTCCTTTCTTGTTATCTTCACGGAAGGCTTCGGCTTCATCCTGTGATCTCTCGACCTATACATGCCAGTATCGCTGTTCGTTTTGCTTAGCTTCAGTCCCGGAATTGGTGGTGGAAGGGGGAGAAGAGGAGGTTGACGGAGTGGAAGAGGCCGAGGAGGAGGAGGAGGAGGAGGAGGAATTAACGCCCGATCAGTGCAAAATGAAGAAGGAAGAAAGGAGCAAAGCTGTGACCTAAAACCATCATGGTTTGGTGAAAGCTGGATAAAGAATGGCAAGGAAGAATAAGGGTTCACAGAACTGTGTCTGGATCTCATCACAAATCCTCCTCCGGTATCAGCGAGACCAACCTTTCTTGGACTCAACTGTGATCGATCTACGAGGAAGCTGTCCATGGAGTTCCTCCAAATCAACACAGAACAGTATGATCTCTTCCTACGACAAATAAGATGCAAAGAAGGCTTCTTCCTCTCGTGACCTCCTCAACTCTCCTCCGAGCCCCCTACTACAACAGGGACATGGAATTATATGCTCATACCATCTCCTCCCAAACAACAAGTTTAAATAGGACGAGGAATGATGAGAGGGATATATATCTATATATAGATATGTATCTCTCTCTTACTTCAGGCCGGCACTCACGTAGGTCAGGGGCGGCAGCCGACCTTTTGGTGTGGACCGTCCGATCATGAAGTGACGGTTCTCAAGCTTCTGATTGGGACACGCGGAAAGTATCAGTGTGCCATCCGAAACATGTGTTAAGAGAAACAAGCGGAGAAAGAGCGGGTGAGCGCCGACCACTTTACGAGGTCAACCCACGTTTGGATTCTTGTCTTGTTTGATGTCAATGGTGGAGGAGCACGAATCGTGACGTGCAGGAGACGTCACCTGGCCAATTGCATTCACAGTGCAATTAATGGATTCACATAAGAATGATGATTTAATTCATATTATTATCCGAGTTATGATATAAAGTTTGATTCTTTCGTCGAAATATACCAAATTCGGAGTTGAGATTAGCATAATGCAGTCGAAAGTAATGGAGATGACGCAACCTTTTGACTCGCGTTGTTTTGGAGGCTCACTCCATCGCAACACGAAACGGTCGCCCGAATCTCGACGCAATTCCTGCCTTGCAATGGTAATGATGCAGGCTTTTGACTCGCGCTGTTTTGGACGCTCAGTCCATCGCAACACGAAGCGGTAGCCCGAATCTCAACGCAATTCCTTCCTTCAAAAAATAATTGACTGATTCTTTATAAAAGTATTTTTTTTTGGTTATTTTTTGCCCACCGTCCTTACTTTTCAATACGATGAAAGATTGTCTTTTTCTCCTTCTTCTCTTCCATTTTTCAACTGAATCCAAAGGAATATATTTATTTATTTTATTTATAACTAATAAAAATAAAATAATTAATATTATAAGTCTGTTTAAAAATACTGTATTTAATATTATAATCTTATAGATAGGGGAATTGGGATCAGTTTGTATCATAGTGACAACCAATCTAAATCAGTACATCGATTCATCTTGTGGACCAATCCTTATGGTATAATCACCTACTACTCTAATATTTTCATAAATTATGACAAATAAATAAGGAGTGCCCTTTGGAAAATATGGAAACAAGACACCTATCAAGAAAAACAGAAAAAGATAAGTTTTTATCATAAATTCACCTTAAATAATATTTCTTTTATTCTTAAGTTTTAATTTATCGTACGTATTATTTTTAGTTAGACATTTAAAATATTAGTTATAAAAGTCATATTTTATTATTTTATGTGTCGCTATAATTATATTAGGCCTAATTAATATTTAATATTTTTCTATTAGTGGTTTTTTTTTTAATTTCTCATTTATTTATTTAATATATTTAAAAGATACTGTTATGCTATGTTTTATTGTATATCCAATAATATTATTTTATTGATTATTTTATCATTATCTTGTTCTTTTTATAATATTTATATTTATATAAATTTTAGAGTGATTTTCAAAAAAAGGTATTTTTTTAACTCTTCTCGCCCGATGTTTTTAATTTTTCCAAATGATAGCATATTTTTATAATCTCGTAAATAAATCTCATCATTATATATCGTTTGTCGCCTCTACCCTACCACCTTCGTGCCACCACCATTGACGTTGCCCTTGGGATCCCCTAGAGCGTCCTCCTCGCCCCACTACCTCCATCTCTATTTCCACTCTCATCCTCCCCCTCCACTTCCCATTGGATCTCATCATCACTGACTCCCCATCAAACTAATAACTACTCTTCATCATCATAGTAGAAGTAGCTCGTCACTGTTAATATATCTCGTTATGCACTCTTTAACCATTAGGTTGATACTAAGAGACATAAAAACAAGAGAGACAATGAGAAAATAGACAGAGTTATATGAGAGGAGGATGATATTGAGCTTGTTAATGGAGGGGCCAAATCTCGAGGAGATGGATGGGGAAGACACACACAGAGAGTCGGGGTGAAGATAGTGGGATAACAAGAATAAGAGAGGGGACCTCAGGAGCAGAAGCGATGAGTACGATATCACAAGCTGAGACCGTTGGATAATAAAAGTTAGGATATATTTTTTTGAAAAAAAGAGATTTTTCAAGAAAATCACCCTTAATTTTATATTTCTATATATATTGTTTAATTCCCCTGATTATTATTATTTTGGACTTGCAATTGAATGGACTTCGAAAACGAAGGAAAAAAAAAAAGTGAAAACGAAAAAGGAAGACGAAAAGACATTTCTATAAAGCGTCACCAAAGAAGAAAAAGAAAGAAACAAAACAAAGAACACACATTGATCAACAGCCAAACGGATTCTCCACCCCTCCCGAGGATTAAACCCCTCTTGAATCTAATAGCTCTGATCTCCGATCCCTCATCCGTGCGCCCTCTCTGGTGCCCTCCCAACCCCTGCTCTCGATCGGTCCCTCGCTTAAATCGACGTTCTTGGGTTGCTTCGGGACGGACCTCTTATCCGGGTATTCTCGGTGGGGTAGCGTCGTCTGCGGCGGCGATGGACGTGTTGCGGATTTTGTTCGGAATGGAAAGATTAGCGGCGCCGAGGCGGTCGCGTTCTTTCAGGGTTCCAATCTGCCCCCAATAACGTTTCAGCTCAGGTTAGCTCTTCTATTTCTCTTTTACTGGATATTGGTTGCTTGAGTTCTGTTGGTTTTGGTGAGATTCATGGGAAGGTTTTATTTGGACGGGATCTTGGTTCGGAGTCCCTATTTGATTGGAATCCATCTATCGGTACCTCTACCTGAGCATGTAACTTATATATCTGTTGTTGGTTAGGTTTATAGCGTGATGAGTTGATGATAAACCAAGATGCAAACTAATAATCTTGGAACACCACAGATCTTTCTTTACTTTAATGGTCTTCAATAGAATTGATTTGAAGAAGCATTCAGTATTTTGCTGTTAAATGTAATACAACGCTCGTCTCTTTGATGATAGCAGATAGCTGTAAGCCTGTAACAAAATTCAAGTAATATGATTCTTTGATCATCTACATCCTTCAGTAATCTTGATATATCTGGTAATAGCATTTAATTTTTTGTCACCAGATGCACAGGACCTTTCCCAGCAGTTGGTATTTTGCATCATATATGGCATCTGCTGAGTTGATCTCTGGTTTTGCCAAATTGGGCTCTTATTTATCATTTTCTGGGTTTCTTACATCCATGAAGCCACAGAAAGCATAGAAAACACTTAAGCCAGTTAATATTATTAGACTAACATTAAGAGATGCAACTGCTGGTTGCTATAGGGCTTTTGCATCGCCAAACAAGCATCTTTTTACCTCCTGATCTTGGTTCCTTCTGCAGGGCCAAGCGAACACTAGAACGAACTAGCAACCACTGTAAGTGGTAGACATAAGACGATGATTAGGCAAGGTAATTACTGAGTTGATTTGATTCAAAAAGCCCAACTGATTAGCTGGCCTGGGTACGAGTAGTTCTGGGTCCAGTGGGGTTGGAATATGTGACCCTTTTATAATTGAATAAGATATATAATAGAATAACTAATTGGGTTCCGTTCAGATATTTTAGCTAAGACTAAGTCCACTACGGAACGATTCCTCGGAGATATCCTTGATGGGAGGAAATCTTTTGAGATCTCATCGTAGACCCTCTGCTCTCGCCTATAAAAGGACAGGATCTCTAGGAGTTGAGGGTGGTTATGTGTGTTAGAGCGTCACGTATAGACGTTGAGGATTCAGTTATTCTCCTCGACTCTCTCCCAATTTGTGTGGGTTCTGTGAAAGGATAGGAAGAGAGGAGAAAGGGTCTACTCTCCGCACTCCCTGCAGATCCCGCAGTGCGATCGGATTAAAGACGGAGCCTGCAACAATCTTGGATTAAAGACGGTGCTTAGCAGATCTACAGGATCTCTGAACATATGGCATCAAAGGTACGCATCAAATTATTATAGATCTATGCATTGATTTCAATCCTGGCATATAGGTTATTTCCGCATTATTGACATAGCGTAATTACAGATTTTTATGCTATCAATTGGTATCAGAGCCCGGTTTTGAAATCATGCATTAGATTTGTAAATTAATTTACGATGCTTAATTACCTTTATCTTCCAAGGACTGCTAAGCAGTAATGGTCACCGTCGACCTCGCTACGAATCTGCGATTATGCCGAGTAGCGTACGCATCACAGAACTCGTCCCATATGCGGACATCACAGAACTCGTCCCATATGCGGACATCACAGAACCCGTCCCATATGCGGACATTACAGAATCCGTCCGTGCGACGACATTACAGAACCCCCCTCGTCCACGCGATGGCATTACAGAACTCCATCCGTGCGACGGCATCACAGAACTCCGTCCGTGCGACGGCATCACAGAACTCCGTCCATGCGACGGCATCACAGAACCCCGGTCGCACACGGCCAGAATCCGTCCATGTGACGGTCGGCCGCACGCAGGCAGGCAGCCCAGGTGGTGGCCATGCGTGAGTTGGCCGTGCACAGGCGGCGGCCGCGTGCAGGCAGCAGCCACCCGCAGGCGGCAGCCCGCAGCCGCGTACAGGCGGCAGCCCGCAGCCGCGTACAGGCGGCAGCCCGCAGCCGCGTACAAGCGGCAGTCGCGTACAGGCGGCAACCCGCAGCCGCGTACAAGCGGTTGAGTCGCAGGCAGCAGCGGCAGTGCCGCCCGCGCAAGCGGCGGCGGCGATGGCAGATTATGGTTTTTGGCATATTTACGTTTTTGCCCTCGAGGCTAGGGTTTTTGAAAAATTACAATTTTACCCTTTTCAAATATCGTAATTACAGTTAATGTCCTGTCAACATATTTACGGTTTTGCCCTCGGATTTAATTTTTGCCAAATTACAGTTCTGCCATTTGCATATTTTTCGATTTATATCCTATCAAATATTTTCGGTTTTTATCATTATGAAATTGAGAAATTTAGGTTATATTCTCAATTATAAAAATTGATAAAAATCATTTATTATAATTATGATTAATTTTAATCATGATTATATTTTTGATTATTTGATTGGATTTAATTTTGATTAAAAAAAAAAACTATAAATTATAGTTTATTTTATGGTTTTCTCATATGAATTATTCATTATATATGTGGTAAATAAATAAAAAATCCAATTATTGTTTTTTGGAATTTTCATTTATTTATTCACATGTATATGCTTGAAATTATTATATGAGTTTTATTAAAGTTCAATAATTGTTATGGTTATTTATTATTGAACTGCTTTATATAAATGTTCAATAATTATTATGGTTATTTTATTATTGAATTATTTTTTGTTTAATAATTATTATGGTTATTTATTATTGAACTGTTTTGAATTAATATTCAATAATTATTATTGTTTTATTATTGAATTGCTTTGCATTTATATTCAATAATTATTATGGTCATTTGTTTTATTATTGAATTGCTTAGCAAAAATTGAAGAAATTGATGAATATTATTTGTAATTTATTTTCCTAAGTTTTATCTGACCAGTAACTACCAAAGTGGCCTGGGATGATAAACTTTTGTGATATAAATTACAATAAAAGTTTTGTCATTTTATAGGACATTTTTATTTTATGTTATTGCATTAGTCTTGTAGCCACCAAAGTGACCTAGATTAATGATTTATAAAATAATATTAAGGAATTAGTCCTAAATGACATTAAGGAAATAATATTCATAATGACACATATAATTAGGAGATTTAGATAATCCCAAAGGAGAATCTAATTCAAATAATTATGTGATGGGGTAGGATGATACTATTTTAGATATCCTTGCAGTTTAGGGTTGTATACCCAAAGGTAACAATACCTATTCCTCAAGGATGGTATTGGTCCTCCAAAATATTCTTGAGTGAACACTAGATATGTCAATATTTCACCCAAAGGTGTAATATAGATGATATCAATAGTTCATCATTTTTGATAAACTCAAAGCATTAATGTTGTTATGTATCTTTTGCAGTGGTACTTCCGCATATACATTCATATGCTTCAAGTGTCCCTGTACTATCTGGATCAAATTATTCAGAATGGTTAGAGCATGTGCAATTTACACTGGGTGTATTAGATCTTGATCTAGCATTACTTGTTGAAAAGCCTGTAGACTTGACTGATGAAAGTACTGCAGAACAAGTTAATGAAATGAAGACTTGGGAAAAATCTGATAGGCTTAGTTTAATGTTCATAAGAATGACAATTGCAAATAACATAAAGACTTCATTACCGATTGCAACTAGCGCAAAGGAATATTTAAAGGTTATTGAAGACAGATTTAAATCTGCTGATAAGTCATTGGCTGGCACATTGATGAAAGAACTGACTACAGCTCAGTATGATGGTACTCGAGGAATTCAGGATCATATCCTCAATATGGCTGACAAAGCTGCAAAACTTAAAACATTAGGCATGAATGTTGATGAATCCTTCCTTGTGCAATTTATTCTCAATTCTCTTCCTTCTCAGTTTGACCCATTCAAGATTCATTACAATACAAATAAAGATAAGTGGGACTTGAATGAGTTGACTAGCATGTGTGTTCAGGAAGAATTGAGATTAAGGCAGGAAAATTCATATAATGTCATGACGACTACTCAAGGAGGTGGTAATAAGAAAAGAAAGTTGAAGCATCATCCATCAAAGAGATTTGCTAAGTCTGGAAATGTTAAATAGACTAATGAAAAGAAAGCCTTTACTGTAAAGTGCTTCTTTTGTGGCAAGAAAGGACATGTGAAGAAGGATTGCATTAAACGCAAGACTTGGTTCGAAAATAAAGGTATTAACTCGACCTTTGTATGTTTCGAATCAAACATTACAGAAGTTCCTTCTAACACTTGGTGGATTGATTCCGGTGCTTCAACTCATGTTACAAATAATATGCAGGGATTTCTTTCAATTCGGAAACCAAAAGAACATGAAAGATTCATCATTATGGGAAATCGTCTTAAAGCGAAAGTGATATCAATGGGAACTTATCGTCTACGCTTAGAGACGGGTCACTTGATGGATCTTGTTGACACATGTTATGTTCCTACAATTTCTAGAAATTTGATTTCTCTTTCTAGAATTGATGAGTTAGGATATTGTATTTCTTTTGGTAGTGGCAAACTCAGCATATTTTACGATTCAATAAAAGTTGGTTATGGAATTCTGTGTGATGGTTTGTACAGAATTAATTTGGATCTTGAGTTTGCAAAGACACTAATGACCCTGCAATCAAATGTTGGATTGAAACGTAGTTTCAATAATGAAAGATCTTCTATATTGTAGCATAGACGATTAAGACATATCTCCCAGGAAAGAATTGAAAGATTAGTGAAGGATGATATTTTGGAACATTTAGACTTCACTGATTTTGATATCTGTATAGATTGCATAAAGGGAAAGCAAACTAAACAAATAAAGAAAAATGCCATAAGAAGTAAAGAACTCATTGAGATTATTCATACTGATATCTGCGGACCACTCCATATTCCTTGTTTTAATGGAGAAAAATATTTCATCACATTTATAGATGATCTGTCCAGATATGGCAAAGTTTATCTAATACATGAAAAGTCTCAAGCCATTGATACTCTTGAAGTATACATAAATGAGGTTGAGAGACAATTAGATAGAAAAGTTAAAATTGTCAGATATGACAGAGGTGGTGAATTTTATGGCAGATATGATGGATCTGGTCAGAATATTGGTCCTTTTGCTAGATTCCTAGAACAACGGGGTATTTGTGCTCAATATGCATTACCAGGTGTGCCACAGCAGAACGGTGTTGCTGAAAGGCGAAATCGTACTCTGATGGATATGGTTAGGAGCATGATGAGTTATTCCTCTGTACCTGAGTCGATGTGGGGTAAAGCTCTTAGGACAGCTATGTACATCTTGAACAGGGTTCCTAGTAAGTCAGTTTCATCGACTCCATTTGAGTTATGGACTGGTAGGAAGCCCAATCTGAGACATTTACATATTTGGGGATGTCCTGCAGAGATAAGAGTATTCAATCCACATGAAAAGATATTGGATCCAAGAACTATTTCAGGATATTTTATTGGTTATCCAGAAAAATCCAAGGGATACAGATTTTATTGCCCTAATCATAGTATGAGAATAGTAGAATCTGGTAATGCAAAATTCCTAGAAAATGACGAAATCAGTGGGAGTGAAAAATCTCGAAGGGTTAATTTTGATATTGAGGAGATTCAGGTTAATTCTCCCATATCATCTCCTGTCCGACAGATTGTTGTTCCTCAAATCAATGAGAGTATTGATGAGGGTGAATAACAAAATAATATCCAAGAACTCTCACATGATGTTGATGTCACCGCTGATGATCTTATAGAACAATCACAATTGACAGATTTGAGAAGATCTCAAAGGAAAAGGAAACATGCCATTTCTGATGATTATGTTGTATATCTACAAGAATCAGATTATGATATAGGAATAAAAAGAGACCCCTTATCGTTTTCACAAGCCATAGAAAGTAACGATTCTGAAAAATGGTATGATGCAATGAAAGAAGAGTTAAAATCAATGGTACAGAATGATGTCTGGGATCTCGTTGAATTGCCCAATGATTGTAAAAGAGTCGGTTGTAAGTGGGTCTTTAAGACAAAATGCGACTCAACGGGCAATATCGAACGATATAAAGCCAGACTTGTGGCCAAAGGTTTTTCTCAGAAGGAAGGCATCGACTATAATGAGACTTTTTCTCCTGTTTCTAAAAAGGACTCATTGAGAATCGTTATGGCATTAGTAGCTCATTATGATCTTGAGTTGCATCAGATGGATGTGAAAACGACATTTCTGAACGGGGATCTGGATGAGGAAATCTATATGGAACAACCTGAAGGATTCATAGAAAAGGGAAAAGAAAGTTGGGCTTGTAAACTTAAGAAATCCATTTATGACCTTAAACAAGCTTCCAGACAATGGTATATAAAGTTTCATAATACCATTACTTCCTTCGGATTTAAGGAAAATACTGTTGATCAGTGTATATACCTGAAGGTAAGTGGGAGCAAGTTTATTATATTGGTCTTATATGTGGATGATATTTTACTTGCCAGTAGTGATCTTGGTTTATTGCACGAAACAAAGATATTTCTCAATAAGAACTTTAAGATGGTTGATATGAATGAGGCATCTTATGTTATTGGCATTGAGATATTTAGAGATAGATATCAAGGATTATTAGGATTGTCTCAGAAAGGATATATTGACCGTATCTTGGAGAGATTTAATATGCAGCTTTGCTCAACCAATGATGTACCTATTACTAAAGGTGAAAAATTCAGTCAAAACCAGTGCCCAAGAAATGACTTAGAAAAGAATCAAATGAAGAATATTCCTTATGGATGCGCAGTTGGAAGTCTATTATATGCTCAAACCTGTACAAGACCAGATATCAGTTTTGCAGTTGCAATGCTGGGAAGATATCAAAGCAACCCAGGAATGGAACATTGGAAAGCTGCTAAGAAAGTAATGAGATATTTACAAGGGACAAAAGATTATATGCTCACATACAGGAGATATGATCAGCTTAAAGTAACTGGATATTCAGATGCTGATTTTGCAAATTGCCTTGACAGTAGGAAATCTACTTCAGGGTTTGTATTTATGTTAGCTGGTGGGGCAATTTCTTGGAAAAGTGCAAAGCAATCGCTTATTGCATCATCAACAATGGAAGCTGAATTTGTAGCATGCTTTGAGGCCACAAATCAAGCTTTATGGCTGCGAAATTTTATCTCAGGACTTGGTGTGGTCGACTCAATTGCCAAGCCGCTGAAGATATTTTGTGATAACACCGCAGCAGTTTTCTTCTCTAAGAATGGCAAGTACTCTAGTGGTTCCAAGCACATTGAGATAAAGTACTTGGTGGTTAGAGAAAAAGTCCAGAAATAGCAAGTGTCAATTGAGAACTTGAGCACCACTATGATGATTGCTGATCCATTGACAAAAGCCTTACAGTGCAAAATATTCAAAGAACATGTTCTTAGAATGGGGCTTGTGAGCAAGTCATAAAGGATATGGTGATGCATGTTTATGTGGATGCTATTATTGACATTTTACTTAATTAAAGTTATATGTTTCTGCTATCCTGTTTACATTTATGTTTATGCATATTATGGTTGAATGTAATAACAGGATTGTCTTGACAAGACAAATTACATGGGTCATTATGGACTATGTTAGGAAAGACTAATAATATTGTGGTATATAGAAGGGAGTATGACATTGATGAAATACAACCGCTATGACTCGTATTGATAGTTGGACTTAATATAGTATTATTGTGTTTATTGGACTTATTGGCTTATTTTTAAAACATGGCCATGTATAAAATATTTTTCAAAATTTCTTGGAATCCAATTAGGTAAAATTGTTTTCAAACAAATTTTTGTTTTGTTTGTTTTGATTTTGTATCTCTTTTATATCTTATCAATTAATGGGCCAAGTGGGAGAATGTTGAAATATGTGACCCTTTTATAATTGAATAAGATATATAATAGAATAACTAATTGGGTTCCGTTCAGATATTTTAGCCAAGACTAAGTCCACTACGGAACGATTCCTCGGAGATATCCTTGATGGGAGGAAATCTTCTGAGATCTTATCGTAGACCCTCTGCTCTCGCCTATAAAAGGACATGATCTCTAGGGGTTGAGGGTGGTTATGTGTGTTAGAGCGTCACGTATAGACGTTGAGGATTCAGCTATTCTCTTCGACTCTCTCCCCAAAAACCCTCTCCCCAAATCCATCAATTTGTGTGGGTTCTGTGAAAGGATAGGAAGAGAGGAGAAAGGGTCTACTCTCCGCACTCCCTGCAGATCCCGCAGCGCGATCGGATTAAAGACGGAGCCTGCAGCAATCTTGGATTAAAGACGGTGCTTAGCAGATCTACGGGATCTCTGAACATATGGCATCAAAAGGTACGCATCAAATTATTATAGATCTATGTATTGATTTCAATCCTGGCATATAGGTTATTTCCGCATTATTGACATAGCGTAATTACAGATTTTTATGCTATCATGTACCTGATGGATCAAGGTGATTGGTCGACCCAACTTAACCTTCTTAGTCAGTTGGCCCACACATTGACGTACAGAGGAGTGCAAAAGGCAGAAGCTCCTCTCTCTCCAGTCTCCACCAACAGACATGAAAGCGGACACTGGATAGCTTCCCCAAGTACACACTATTCTCAACTGCTACTCTTAAAATGCCAACCCATCCCTCTCTGGATGTAGCACATGTCACTGCTGGTTGCAGCACATGACATGAGATTTGACATCGTTGGCCTTTTGGAGCTGCATGCTACCATAAATGGAGTTATTATGATGATTTTCAAACTTAAAAGTCCTGAACATTCGAAGGCGGTAGCCACGGTGAGAGGATATAGGAAGAGAGAATAAGGTAGAGACCTAGAGGCTAGCTACGGGAGTCAATGGAGAGGAAGAAATAGATCGTGGAGAAGGGAGAGGCAGCATAGGTGTTCAATACTTCTAGTGTTTGAAGCAAGTGAATGACAAGTAACAACAACCTGGCTATTTAAATTATCCTGTGGTTTAGAGTTTTGGGCTCAACCATATAAGCTGTGGGCCTGTGTTCTGAATGAACTGCTTTTGAACCGACCCATGGTGCTTGGACAGGTTAAGGGCCATCATGACGTGATGGGTTAAGGTAGCATGACCTGAACCCAACCTGACTCAGTAAGGTCATATAAATTTGACTTGAACAAAACCAGTGAAACCAGTTGGTCATTCTAAATATTTCAGGAACAGATATTGTCTGTTGACCTGACAGGTTCAGTTTGAGATCAACTTCAGAGTGACCTTAATTTCAAGATATTCTTTGTGTACAATTTGCTTAGTTTTTGAGAGGATAATTTTTGATGAATTTGATTACCTTCGTTGATGGCAATATGTGTTTGGTTTGGAACATGGATGCCTTACACTTTAGATAGTAAACAACTCCTTTTGTCGTATATAAATATGCTGTTATAGAGGGATGTACATTAATTCACTGAAAAGTATGTACTATATGGCCCTTTACCTATCTGCTTTACTACTACTGTGTTATTAATCTAATTACCCTTGTGCAAACTGGACCACTGTTCCCAGTACAATAGTTGAATTTTACCCCTTGAATTGCATTGTGTTGCAAGAAGAGTTAGTTTTCATAAAAGGATTCTATAGCTTGTGTTTGCCATTATGGTAAGACTACTTTGACATCTCAGATGGTCAGAGGATTGAGGATTGACAGTTACGTAGTTAACCTTGAAGCTTAAAGAGATGAGCTTTTCTTATCTGAGTGCCAACTCTGCAGGTCTTTGAGAGACTAAGATTGTTCCCATGTGAAGACAACCCTGTGTCTAGCTTCTAGTGGAGTCTGCACAATAGATCATCTTTTCTAGAGCAGTATACCTCTGAGCCCACACCGGCTGATAGCCGACTTTTAGTTGAATACTGTATCATGATGACAAGAATTATAAATTTATTTAAATCATTCACATTTTATTGCTTATTGGTTTTTTTTGCTAAACTACATCGGGGACATCCTAAACCTTTTTTATTTGGGCGAGGATTTGGTGATTATATGTCGCACTCTATTGTTGTTTCATGACTAACTCCCAATCTTAATAATTCATGCATTTGAAATTGTTATTCTGAAGACTATATTTTCTGTGTCGATCATTTTCAAGTTAAGGCTACAGTTCACAAATTGTTGCACATGTTACAAAGAGAACAAAATTATCATGTTCTCTTGCACAATGCTGAGTACCACTAAACCAATTTCTGAAGTACCATAAGAACATTGATCTCTTTTTCAGGTTTGAACTGTCACAACATTGCTTTTAGTACCTGAGAAGGAACTGGCTGAGTTGATTTTTCAGAATGCTACATGCTTTTATTCTCTTATCCTGGTTCCAAAGTCACTTCCGATGGCTGAAGTATGTCCTATTCCGAAACACTACATGAACTGACAATTGACTGATTGGCATGTAGAAGTTCACCATGTTTGTTTGTCCATATCATAATGATAACAAGCATCGAACATGATGCCAAAATCTCTTTTTAGCTTCTCCTTGACCTGAAAATTATGTTATGTTCTAAGAAACTAACTCTGCTATATTTCAAGAGAAGCATCCACTTGAGCCTGTAGGATGTAGCTTCTTGTATTTAGGGAATTGGTCATGATGGCTTGTTAATGTTATCTTATGGATCATCACCCATAATATTGCAGGTAGCTTTTATGATCTCATGGTCAAACACGTTGCAGTTTAAATTTAGAGGTATGTACCTGTGTAATTTCTTGGCCAAGTATTTATTTGTATGTGTCAAATTGAACCATCGTGCTTACAAATTTCACTTTTGTGGCCATGAATTACAAATAGCAAGGTACTGGACTGGAGGTTATGCTTCCGAATGTTTGGATATGTTCATAAAGGGACTACTGCAGGCCATCTGTATATGCTTCTCACTGTGTTATATAAGGCCAGCATCAACTTGCTGATAGGTATTGTACGAAGTGTATGCCTACTTATTAAAACAATACATATCAAGAAGTTTTAATTACAGGAATCACAAAGGAAAAACACCATCCAAATATTATAAGTTCCTACATTCACTTGGAGGAATAAGACTAACCAATTGATAGATTACATGTTGCAGATAAAACATTAAACTGGTCATCTGATCCGTATAATTTGAGATGCTTCACCATTAACAGTACGAGAACAAAAGAATTAAGAATGTAGAAGTTTCTTGCACTCTTTGCCCTCGATCATTTCACTTGGTCCAAGTGCATCGGTGGCGCTGCAGGTGGCATGGCTGGTTTGGCCCACAGCAGCTTGAGGCTGCTGCAGATGATGGAGGCAAAGATGGAGCGTCAGACGAGGTTTGGCCCACAGCTGAATGTATTTGTGTTGTCATTTTCTTTCTTTTCTGTGGTCATGCCAGTAGAGTTTCTGGGAGTAAGCAGAGATCCGTGGCATACATGGAGACTGATGCAAATCCCATCAATTGGTCTGTGGCCTCAGATGATGGTATGGACTTCCACATGAATGCTTACCTTGCTACACATTTAGTGTTTACTTTTTCTGCTAACTTTCAGATGCGACAGGCTTGATGGTTCCGTAATCCTATCATGCTTGGTCAGCTAAGCCTGCTACGTAGATACGAAGGCTGTACCAATAAACTTGCCAACCATTGATTTACAGAAGAGAAGTAGATTTGGTTTATACAGGTATTGGAGGCTACCCGTCTCAAATGTTGTAGAATTTTAAGCAGTAAAAAGCTTA
This sequence comes from Musa acuminata AAA Group, assembly GCF_036884655.1. Lineage (NCBI taxonomy): Eukaryota > Viridiplantae > Streptophyta > Magnoliopsida > Zingiberales > Musaceae > Musa > Musa acuminata. Next base: position 36,090,484 of record NC_088353.1, read on the forward strand.
TCGATATATCTCCCTTGTGCTGTTTTTCTCTTTGAGATATGATAACACGTTTGATGCTCTAACCACACAGATGTTTATGCTGTTTATGTTACTGGTGCATCGGTGGCGCCGCAGGTGGCATGGCTGGTTTGGCCCACAGCAGCTTGAGGCTGCTGCAGATGATGGAGGCAAAGATGGAGCGTCAGACGAGGTTTGGCCCACAGCTGAATGTATTTGTGTTGTCATTTTCTTTCTTTTCTGTGGTCATGCCAGTAGAGTTTCTGGGAGTAAGCAGAGATCCGTGGCATACATGGAGACTGATGCAAATCCCATCAATTGGTCTGTGGCCTCAGATGATGGTATGGACTTCCACATGAATGCTTACCTTGCTACACATTTAGTGTTTACTTTTTCTGCTAACTTTCAGATGCGACAGGCTTGATGGTTCCGTAATCCTATCATGCTTGGTCAGCTAAGCCTGCTACGTAGATACGAAGGCTGTACCAATAAACTTGCCAACCATTGATTTACAGAAGAGAAGTAGATTTGGTTTATACAGGTATTGGAGGCTACCCGTCTCAAATGTTGTAGAATTTTAAGCAGTAAAAAGCTTATCGATATATCTCCCTTGTGCTGTTTTTCTCTTTGAGATATGATAACACGTTTGATGCTCTAACCACACAGATGTTTATGCTGTTTATGTTACTGGTGAAATCTCTGCATAGGCAGTCTGAGGAAGCTTATATAGCTTGAAGTCCAATAGAGAGGAGCAGAATGTTGCTAAATATTATGGAATTGAGAATCTCATCAAAAGCACTATAATCCACTATAAGCATCGATCAAGCCACTGCTGTTGTTGCCCAACTCTGATCATAAATTTTAGGTGTGGATACACAGGAGTATGTCATTTGGTTATATCCATTGGCTTCCATTCTCTTATTTGTTTGCTGAATTCTGCTTGGGAACAAGAAGTAAAAGAAAACAAGTTTAGAAGGAGGACTCATTGCAGCTCTGATTTGTGGGAAAACTCATGTAGTCAAATGCTCAGACACTGGAGTCGAATTGTTGGCTGGAGGGATCCTAACGAGGACACAGCTCCTCAAACGAGTGAGAAAAAAAAAAGGTCAGCAGTATTATCTTGTTGCTGTGCATTTTATTTAATATTTACAACATAGCAAGAGATTTTTTTATATGAAATTACAGGAATCATTCCCTTTCAAAGGTTGAAAAGATATGTTCCAATCTATTTTTCAAAGTTTCTTCTTGGTATGGCTAATTTCGTAATTTTATTCACTCTTAAATACAATGTTTTGCATGACATTTGGTTTTTGATGGATAATTTTGAGGCTTATACTGTTAAAGAGAGGGGAATAGACATTTGGTGTTTGTTGGATAATTTTGAGGCTTACACTGTTAATAAAGAGAGGGGAGGGAATCAATAGAGTGGTGAATTGGTTGGCCAAACTATGTTTATATGTTTTTGGGGAGGGGGGGGGAGTGATCTTATAATTGCCTTCTTTAATTAATAAATCTTTCCTTTTGTGATTAATAAAAAAACTGCTGGTCTTACAATGTATGTCGGAAGGTGGAGGCAGAGCCGGGAGTCACTTCGTCCTTTCGCGTTGGGTTCTTACAAAATAGGTCGAAGTCGGAAGGGAGATTTTCGATTCGATCCTTCTGAAGCTCAAGTCAGTGTTGGGTGATATTAGGGAGAGCTTGAGGGTTTTTTGTTCCCTCTAGATGCTAGTCAGAAGGTTGGCTTTTATACTTGTGGACGAAGGTCGGTCGTACATGGCTTGTTAATGGCCGTTGGCTCCTTGGGCAGTCGGCTTGTATCTTTCGTGCGGGCCGTCACGGACTTAGTTAGTTTTGCCTAAGTCGTGCGGCACCCTTGCGTGTTCGTCCGCAAAGGTCAACCTCCCATGGTCCCTTAAGACGTATAAAAGAGAAAACAGGTTAGAGAAAATGTCTCACTCGGGATCCACAAGCAAACATTTTCGAAAACACTTCATAGACAATGCAAATTACAAACAAACTTTACAAGCTTTGAACGGTTGCACAACAAAGGGTCAAAATGGTCTACTACAGATCGAGTATCTCTTACAAGTGTCCACATGACACAATTTTTATTTACAAGCTTAAAAAGGCCACCAAATCCAACTAAAATGAGGCTGTTAAACCTTTGATTGTTCCTCTACATGTTATGCAAAGCATAAACAAATAGAAAGATACGGACATACATAAGTATTATATCAAACATCCTGTTTAGAACTTTGTTCGTGACAGGATGACAATAGATGTCCGTGCACTAAACGACATCGTTCTGAGCTTTTCGAGGTGGCTCTGTACCATGCGACGACGTCTTGTATGGTAGGAGAGCAGGCGACCATCCTATCCGAGTCCGAGATGTCGCATTAACGTAGTGCATTATATCGCCCTTGAGGCTCCACGTTGGCACTGTTGTGGCTGCTAATTGTTACCGCGGGGGTGATACCAAAATATGCCCCAAGATCTCAATGAAGCCCTTAGGATCCTCATACAAGATCGTATCAATTGTATAAATAGAGCTTTCCTTGAAAGGGAGCAAACTTTGGCTGAAACGATTGTATAACATAGTATCGATTGTTCTAAAAAACCAAAGAGAGATGGCAATGATGCCAAGGAGTCTCTCACGGGAAGGTATATTTTCTATAGAGGATCCCTCATCAATCCAAAGCTCCTTGAAACAAAAAGTGAAATGCTGAAAACAAAAGTATTTAGTGTTATCCTAAGGAAGGCTACCCCCACCCATTAGGATTGGGCGAAGTTGCAGTCAAATAGAATGTGAGGAGAAGAGTCCAAGCGTAAGTGGCAAACAAAATATGCATCCCACTGATGATGGATGATATTGGAGATGAAACTTGATGTGGGTAGAAAGATTCCAGGAAAGTTTTCATAAAAAAAAAATATATTTTGAAGACAATCTTTAAGATGATAGCTCTGCCAATGTTCATAGGGGGGTGTAGTGTTTGGACAGGTGCCTGTACGCATTGCTGCTACCAGTTTGCATATTATGTTGTTAGCTCATCAATACCCTTTCGTGACAACTTAAAACATTCGAGATTTGCCAATCAAAATATTTTTCGTGGTATAAAAGCATATCATAAACCCAAATCTTGTATCCATCTCTCTTTTCTATTGTCTGATTAATAATATTTATTTTACTTGCACAAAATATTACAAGCACTATCTATGTATATGAATATATATATATAATAACTGATGAAATACCTACACAGAGAGTCAATTTGTAACACGGTTACATGTCTAAATATTATGAAAAAAAAATCTATTTCTTGAAAGCTTTTTTATAGGTGCATAAGAACATGCACAGAGTTGTCCACTGCCTATTTAAGAACTCTCTGCCCAGTTCTTGAGCATGTAAACAAGCCAAGCCACTTCTTTTTATGATCGAAAAGTATGTATGTGTTTAAATATAAATGGGATTTTACAATCAGACTTCATACTTGAACACGATATTTGCACATTGCATGTATGCTTCTTAGATTATTTATTTGGAAGCGTCGCTAGAGATTTATTATAATAGATTTTTTTAAAAAATATATCCATTAATTATATTGATGGTATATAAGATATATATGATAATGTAGTTTTTAATGAGGAGTATGTTAAGTGAGTTTTCTGTTGGTATAAGATTTCATCGAAGTTCTATATTAAATCTTTATCTTTTCACATTAATAATAGATAAATTTATTAATTATTTATATGATAAACCTCTTTGGTGTATGTTATTTGTTGATTTTATCTTGTTTGATGAAAAGCATAAGTATAATTAATTATAAACTTAAGTTATGGAGATGATCTTTAGAAACTAAAGATTTTAGATTAAGTAGAACTAAAATTGAATATCTGTCGTGAGATATAATTTTAATAATTTTATAAATAGATAAAAGAATATAATTAAGTTGAATAGACAAGTTGAATAGAGAGAACAATGAATATATTATTCATAAAGTAAAAATAAGATGGTTAAAATGGTAAGGTATCATATATGATCATTTCACACCCACAATACATTCATCTATGGATCGTTCGTCATTTTTATTTGCTTATATATATTTTTAGCAGTATAGTTTTTCTTATTTTTATGTGTTTTTAATCTGAAATATTTTATGTGTTTTTATCTGAAAACTATAAGCAAGAATAATTTGCACCACATAGTGATCGCTCGTTAGGCAAAACTACTTTAAAATGATCTATTTTTCATGTGACATAGTTTATTTTCTACAAGTTATAACATGGTGAAAAATGTCAGCTATCTCAACACCCTTGAACTACCTAGGTGGCACAGGATTGACAAGGGTATGGGGTAGTTTGGGCATTGATTGTATTCATAAGTTTACACGTAAAGCCTACGAGAACTTGCCAACACGCCCGATACCCGATGAGCAATCATTTGTGGACTTACAATTATTGATTTATCTTTTAAAGTCCTTTTTTTTTCTTCATCTCTTATCTCTTTTGGACACCTAGTGTTTACTAAATTGCTTGTAAAGCTGCTCTCTTTGCAAGACATTGGGACATGTTCATCGCTCGTTTTTGGAACTAATCAATTTGCTCTTTTACAGGTTTTTCAGGACTTGAGCGAGGTTACAACTAAGCTGACCCTTTGTGGACCTATAATGTAAAGGTACCTTATAACTTAGACAATTTTAGGTAAGTCCATGAAATTGGTGTATCAAAGCGGGCAAGCAATTTAAGCAAATGGTTAAAATTTATATTCTCATCATGGCAAAATGAACACAATGGTGAATTCAGCAAGACGAGGTAAGTCGAATCATTATCCCAAGCAACCACCGGTGGGTTGCAAGTACAAATTCGCTCTCAAGTTGTTAGAGCAACTCAAGAGGAGCACAACAATAAAAATAACGAGTGTGAGGTTAGATACTCTTCGCGAGTAGAGGAAATACAATCCAGAAAGCCAACTGAAAAGAGAAGTCATAAGGAGAGGCTTACAACTATGGAAACCCACCTTGATATTTTATAAGTGAGTCTAAAAGTACTCTACTAAGGCCAAAGGTTTTTTTAGATAAAGAACTTGCAAGAGGAGGTAGACTCGCTTGTTGACAAGGCTGAACCCGAAGTAGATCGATTGACGGAAGACACCAAAGACTCTGTGCAGCACTTACACAAAGTTGTGGTAGAACTCACATCCAGAATTTCATTATTCAAGGGGGCTCTTAATGCGGGAGGGAGCAACAACTACATTGCTTCATCACAAAACTTAATGGCACCCAAGTTGCATTGTTACGAGGGTGTCAGGGATGCGAAAGAGTTCAAGAATTTTTTTCAACATAAAATAGAAGTTCTGATTTTGAAGAAACTAAAGTTTTGATAGCAACCATATATCTGAATGGGAATATAAAACTTTGATAGTGAACACATTGGGAAGAGATCCAACAAGACTAGTGTTGAGTGAATATGGGAGGATTTGAAGGCGATGAAGTGAAGACTACATATATAACCAAGTATGGATCATTTGAGATATTGGTGATGCCTTTCGGCTTAACTAATGCTCCGATCATTTTCTACACTCTCATGAACTAACTATTCAAAAAGTATTTGGACAAGTTTATGATCGTCTACTTAAATGATATCATTGTCTACAACCAAACGATCGAGGAACATATTCATGAAAAGGAAGAAATGGTACTTTCGAATAGTTTTTAATATTATAAGGGAGAACACTTTGTTCATGAAAATGAAGAAGTGCTACTTTGCCCAAACGAAGATTTTCTTCTTAGGGCATTGAATAAGTGAATGATCCATTTAGATAGACAAATTAAAGGTACAGGCTGCACAGAGTGGCGAACACCAAAGAAGGCCCTAGAGCTAAGATTCTTCCTTGGTTTCGTCAACTATTATCGACACTTTATAGTTGGATACTCGAAGCGTGTAACTCCATTGACAAAGTTGCTAAAGAAGGAGCATCCTTAGTGATGGTCAAATAAATATAAAGCAACATTCCAAGACCTAAAGGCTACTGTGTTAAAAGAACCAATACTCAAATGATTTGACTATGGGTAGTCTTCCGAAGTTTATACAGATGCTTCAGACTTCGCTATTGAAGGAGTACTTATGCGGGCGGGTTACATGGTGGCTTACAAGAGCTACAAGCTCAATGAGATCGAGTAGTGATTTTCGATACACGAGAAGGAGATGACAGCGGTGGTTCACTGCTTATGAGTATATCAACACTGCCTTCTCAGAATGCAATTTGTGCTAAGAATGGATAATATCATGTTAAGTTACTTCCAAACTCAAAAGAAATTCTGCTCAAAACAAGCACAATAGTAGGACTTCCTAGCTGAATTTGATATAGTAGTAAAGTATAAGCCGGTAAGAGTACATGTCATGATTGATGCATTAAGTAAGAAAGTGGAGTTGGTGAATGCTATACAATTAGAAGGCGGAGGTCAAGTAAGTTAGCTGCACTCTAGTTTCCTTTCCAAGATTAGGAATGGACTGTAAAATGATCCTCAGACAATAACCTTGATGCAACTAATCAAAAAAGGCAAGTCACGATGATTTTGGGTCCAAGAAGGACTCGTCTAAACCAAAGAGAATAGAGTTTATATTTCCGAGTAAACAATTTAAAGCGTAAACTCTTGAGAAAGTATCACGTTTCCTTATGAGTAGGACAACTAGGTATTCACCAAATGTTAGCTCTCATACAGAGGGTCTTCTTTTAGCCAAAGATGGAGAGTGATATAGAGAAATAAGTTTGGACGTTCCTTACTTACCAACAAGATAAGATAGAGCAACAGAAGCCGATGAGACTTTTAAAGCTATTGTTCATACAAAAAAAAAGTCATGGGAGAGCATCTCCTTGGACTTTATATCTATCTTGCCGATGATAGGGAGACTTGGATTGATATTCATGGTGGTCGATCGGTTTTTAAAGTATATAACATTTATTGTCGCACCCCTACTCTGCTTAGCAAATGAGATAACTAAGTTAATGATAAAGAAGGTGACGAAGCATTAAGGAGCCCCACACAATATTATCAATGATCGAGACATGTGATTCTTAAGACAATTATGGATCGAGCTATTTAAATTATAGGGATCTAAGTTATATTTCTCCAGAAGCGTCCACCCTCAAATAGATGGTCATACTGAAAGAATAAAATTGCTCCTTGAGTAATATCTTTGGCACTATGTTAGTGCCAACCAACGGAATTGGGTGAAATTGTTGGATATAGACTAATTCTCCTATAATTTACAGTGGAGCTCTGTATTAAACAAGAGCCCCTTTGAGATCATTACTAGATAACAACCGTTAGCTCCTCAAAACTTGGTGATTAGTTATACTTGGAGTAGCCCATCATCGTATCACTTTGTAAAAGAATGACACTGAAACGTAGATATTGCCCAGGTATGCTTGGAGAAGGCTACCAAAAATATAAAGAAGTTGGCAGATCTAGGAAGGCGATCATAGGAGTTTAAAGTCGGTGACTTAGTGCTAGTGAGGCTCCAATTAGCATCACTCTAGTTCTTTAGGCATAAAGTGCACAAGGGATTGATACGCAAGTATGAAGGTCATTCTCAATTATCAGCAGAGTAGGCATTGCCTAGTACAAATTACAACTACCGGTGTAGCTTAAAATTCATAATGTCCTTCACGTGAGCAATTTGAAAGCATAACACTCAAATCCACAATATGCTTTATAAAGTACTCAAGTTCGGATATCTCCCTCTAGAGCCTCCTATGAAAAATAAGTTGAAGTCATTTTACCATATTACAAGACAAAGCTATCCAATGGAAAAGAGCAAATTGAGTACCTAGTGAAGTGATGAAAATTTCTCTGAATAAAAGCCGGTTGGGAGCCTTAAGATGCCTTGCGACACGAAGAAGTAATCATCAAAGCCTACCAACAAGAGTCGTTGATGGTGTTGACAGTTTAAACGAGAGAGAATGTCATGAATGGTCATTGCGCACTTGCATCACCTTTGTCTATGGACTGTTCATCGTTTTTATTTGTTTGTACATATGTTTGTGAATATGTTTTACCTTGTTTTTATATGTTTTTACTTAAAAAAATTATGAATAAGAGTAGTTTACATGGTTGCAAAGCAACTACTCACCAGAACGAGCAAAACTATCTTAGAATGGTTTAGTTTTCACATGTCATGACTTATTTTTTACAGGCAATAATGTGATGCGAAACGTCAGCTATCTCAGCACCCTAAAACTATTCAGGTGGCATAGGACTTAATGAGTATTTAGGATAGTGTTAAGCATTGATTAGATTTATAAGTTTGCACGTAAAGCCTATAGGAACTTGTTCGCTAAAATCCTTATTTTCTCCTTCCTCTTTTTTCTTTCTTGTATACCAAGTGTTTGTTGAATTGGTCACAAAATTACCCTCTTTATGAGACATCAAGACTTATTCATCACCCATTTTCGAAGCTAATTCTTTTACAAGTTCTCCAAGACCTGAGTGAGGTTGCAATTAGGCTAACCCTTAATGGATGCGTAACGCAAGAGTATCTTATGACTTGGGCAATTCTAGCTCTGTGACATCAAAAGTCTTGTATGATCATCGGATACATTTGAGACTAAAAAAATATTTTATAAAATAATTATGAAACCAATAATATTTTATGGATCTGAGTGTTGAGCAATTAAGAAACAATATATACAAAAAAGTTTATGTTGCCAAGATGAGAATATTGAAATGGATGTGCGAAGTTATTGGGTATTGGAGGAAAATGTTGTTGACATCCTTATCAACACAACATGGCCCTAGTTCGTATATGTGGAGTCATCCTAGATGAAAAGTGCCTTCTCCCGAGTTATCACCTGCATAAAGATCTAAGTCAGGAGAGGCTTCCCGAGCTGGTCTCTCTAACATTTGAAGTTAGACCCGAGGTTAATTTCTCTAGGTCTAAGTTCTCGATTTTCTCTCCTTTTACCTAAAGTTGAGGTTATGTTTTTATATATGACCTTGAAGAGATGAAATATTCTAGAAATATTTCGTAGGGGAGGTAGTTCATAACCGACTCGAGTTGCCCCCTAGACTCTCGGAAATATTCCTATGAATATTCTGCAAGAGAGGCAGTTCGTAACCAACCCAAGTTGTCTCTAGACTCCCGAGAATATTACTGTGAATATTTTGTAAGGGAAGCAGTTTGTAACCGACCCGAGCTGCCCCTTGGACTCTCAAGTATATTCTTATGAATATTTCATAAGGGAGATAGTTAATAATCGACCCCAGCTGCTCCTTAGATTTCTATCCACATAGGCAATCGAGTGTCAAGTCATCTAGATCTTTTTCCCCATGGGCCTTACATGACGCGTGCATTGTTGGTTGATTATATATTCCCAATCGAGAAAGAAAAAAAAATACTTTTATTCATAAACAACTATGGGCATGTGCTTTAGAGATCTCCGGATGCGATAGTTAGAAGAGGTAAAATGATTAATATTAATGGTATGAGAAGAAATAGAGAAAGATCTAAAAGAGACTTGTGACTTTGTCATTGTTATTATAATGTTTAACAAGCATTTCATGGCCAAGAAGGATTTTTAAGCGTATATGCAAGTAAGCAAGACTTAGTCAGCGAATGCAAATTATACATCATAGGATTGTAAGGATCCACAAGATTTCATATTTATGCATTGCTCTATGTGACACACAGTCTTCATCTCAATTCGCATGTTCTTCTGCCATCAAAGTTTGGAACTGGGCAGGCCTACAAAGATAAACTAGCAGTTTAGGAAGAAGCCTACGAATCAGAGGGCAGCAGATAACAAATCCAACTAAAACTCACTCAAATACCAAGTTGTTTCGCGTTGACAATGCTTGGACATGCGGTAGGAGCTGGAGAGTTCTCATCCAAGAATGGTTCAACCCGGTTCGGATCACCCCAAATTGGGTATCCTTTTATCTTTCCCTACTCACATGCAAGCAAGAGGAAAAAAAACAGTCTCTTCAGTTACATTTTTTATTATAAGCATGTGGATCGATAAGTTATTTGATCAATTATGAAGGAAGAAAATACATTTTAGGTGTACTGAACTTGCAACAACATTTATTTGATCAAATAAGAAGAAAGAATATATATATTTTAGGTGTATTGAACTTACAAGAACATTTAAAGCAGCAAGTGTTGCCATTCCTTCACGCGTCCACTGAACCGATGATGAAAAGGTTGGATTAGTAGCTAAGACCAAGTTGAGAACAAAGAAAACTGCAATGTATATGTTAATTCTGTCTCTTTGTGTTCTCACCTTGGAGGCAGAGGCAATATGTGGCACAACAACAGCATTCTTCTGTTCAGCAAGTCCAGGTTTCATGAAAGGTTCATCCTGTTGAGAACACATTACTGATCAGTACATTGTGTCATTGTTCTCCAGTGAATTTTAAACATGAAAGCAGTTAGGATCTGTTTTCTCCTCTCTTTTTTCCATCAAAAAATTAGGAATATCATTACCTCGAAAACATCGAGCCCAACTCGGAACATTGGATTTGCCTTCAGATGTTCAACCAAAGCAGCTTCATCAATCACTGGTCCTCTGCTTGCATTCACAAGGATTGCTTCCTGTCATAGACCATTAATTTTAAGAAAATTAAAGACCTGAACTGTGATGTTTCTGTTCATTATATTGATAGAAGAAAGAGCAGGAAGATTCACCTTCTTCATAATGGCCAGACTCTCTTTGTTTACAAGATGATATGTAGTCTTATCCAAAACTGGATGAAGACTTATCTGTAAATTGCATATAATTAATTAATTCAGCTTATTCCAGTAGTAGAGCTAATTTTCTTAAAATTGTGAACAATACAAACTACAGCTTGAACATGTTTCTAATACAGAAATAAGGTAGAATATCTAACCACGTCAGCTTCTCTGAGGACATCCTCCATGGAAGCAGCTCTTTTCCATGTAACAGGTTGTTCACCATTTGCCTTCAAGAACTGTCCATATGCTGAACAGGAGATACCAAAGAATGATGAATGCTTAACTACAAGTTCAACTCATGGGGATGTTACCGAAAAAAAGAGGTGACGATGATAACATGCCTGTGACGAACTTCTCTAGCCGTGTGGCTTGATACAGATCGTAGTATATCAGGTTCATCTTGAAGCCCTCAATCTGTCATTGCCATGTTATATGCTTTTCAAATCAAAACACTTTATGCATATTTTCATTGTTGATGCAATTCAAAACTTCATAATGTAATACTGCACTTTATAATTGATCTTTTCCTTCTGGTACTGTGGCTTTTTATCGAATAACCTTTATTTTTGCTTTCTAAACAAATCTTGTCCTTGCCTGTGTGTGTGTGTGTGTAGGATATCATTTGTTTCATTACTTAATAGCACAGAATCAAGTGAAATTTACAGAGAAGCAAAATGGAAATAATACCATCATCCTGGCATATGCAGAACCAATACGGCCAGCTCCGATTACTCCCACTGTCTGCCCCTTCAGCAAGTTTCCGACGAACCTGTTGGGAGCCATTTGATCAAAAGAAGATATATTTTTCATCTGTGGATAACAGAGTTCATTATAACTGCTGAAAAATTAAGAAGAATGACCAAGATCATACAAGTGGGGAAGCCATCCGTCGTACAAGCCCGCCCTCATGAACTGATCTGCTTCCACTATTCTTCTGGCAGCTGCCAGTGAAAGTGAAGCAGCTAATTCAGCCGTTGTTTCTGTAAGAACACCCTGCGTACACCATATCAATCCCACATGACAGTGAACACAAAGCAAAAGAAAATCTAAAGGATATTATGGTGATTAATATTTAAACGACCAAGTTCTTTGTTACTCCAATCGTGCCTCCAGTATAACCTTTTCTACTAACCAGATCAGAAACAACATGGCCAAGAAGACAAAGACTGTGAAGTCTGTCCATATGAAACTTACTGGGGTGTTCCCGACGGCAATACCGTACTTGTTAGCAGCATTGATATCGACATTATTGTACCCGACTGCCATGTTGCTGAACGCAGATCCTCCAGCTCTCTTCAGCGCCGAGAACAGCACCTCTCCCCAGTCCTCTGTTAACTGCGGCACAGAGACAGCAGAGCTAACCAAACCACAGAAAGCAGCACAAATATTTCTCCACACGCACACATACATACTACAAGCAACTATCTACTTGCCTGTCCAATTACTCCGTCGCATCGGTTGCCGATGAGTGCGAGAATGTCCTCCACGGACAGTATAGTTTTCTTCTCAGTGCATATCTACAAGCACAGAGGACAACAGCGAGCTCTGTATCAAGATCAGAACAAGAATCGAGACCTGGGAGGAGGAGGAGGAGGAGGGTTTACCTCGACGCGGCAGTCTTGGTCTGTCAAGAGGCGAATCCAACGAGTTCCGGGCATGGATTTGGTGCTGACAACTCTGTACTTGCCACTGGGATTCCAGACTTCGATCGATATCGGCTTCGCCATCTTCGGTTGAGACTTGAGAAGTGGGGAGAGTGGAACTGCTACTGTATTTTGTTTGGCTTCTTAATTATATAGCTCGGTAAGGGGAGGTCTTGAGAATTTGCGATCGATCTCTTATCTTCTTATTTTACAAGCTCATCGAGTAATGTTGCTTGGTTCATATCGATTCATGGCCGGATGAACTGATAAGAGGAGGGAGAGAAAGGGCAAACTGCGGGTCCCTCGATGGAAGAAGCTTCGTTCCACTGTTATTTGCACCGCTCGTTCCACGAAGCAAGGCGAGATAAGGGAGCGATGTACCCAAAGTGCCCATGCAAACTCTGGCCAAACGGAATCAGATGGAACCAGGTATGTCGATCAACGATCTGACGGTAGCAAAGACCCTTGCACGATGGTGATGTCACGATTCTGTTCGTAGCCAGTCCGTCGGAAAAAAGGTGCAAGCTTTGGTGAATGCCCTCACCTTCTTCTCATGTGGGGGGATCGAACATTAAACTGCATACAGTCAATCTTAAAAGCTTATCTGAATACCACATGACCTGATAATTTGATTCACTGAGTGGGGCAACAACGATGATTTGCCAAGAAAATTAAAGGGAAGGCACATACCAGTCGGTCTTCACCAGCAATAGCAGATTCCATGAACCGATAGTATGTACCAACCAGGCAACTATTTTATATACTAACAAGTGAAACAACTTTTAATCCTCAAAAGATCGGAGTTTAAACAAAATCTTCAAATGGTAACAAAGAACGAGTACTGTTAAGAATACTATGTTTCTTGTTTAATGAAAGAGAATAAACAAATCAAGAAATAAATATCTAGTTGAAGAAGTTTAGAGTGACCATGACCAATTCCATCCTCAGAACCCAAAAAAGAGAATAGTTTAGACCCCTCTTCAAGAAGAAAGAAAAGGTTGGTAGCCAAAAAATAACTGACCAACAGCTCAGAAATGCACTATAGAACCTCATAATTCTAAATTCAATCTGTACTTCCCATTTTTGCTTCTTTTCTTTTCTTTTCTTTCTTTTAGATTTTTCTGTTGTTTTTTGTTGTTTTGATTTCCTCTTCAAACTGACACAACAAAAAAAAAGTCCAAGTTCTGTTGCAGAAACATAACCCTCATCAGACAACCAATAATGCTTATCCATTTGTGAAGAGTAAACTTCAAAACGTGTCACTCCTGCCTAAACTTCTTCCAGAATTGGTCGGATGTGAATCTGCTAGTCCAGTGGCTCGTCTATTGGCATCATTTCGATTTACTGCCATTTGTAACTGATTCCTCAAGTTCCCAGATGCCGATCTACTAAGAACTACCTCACTATAATTTGGTACTCCCGTGTTACCCCGAAGAGAGTTCCCCTCTAGGTCAACAGTTCGCAGGCGCGCTGACAAATTATCAGAGTTCAATGTTCCTGTAGACTGACCGGAAGGCAGAATCCAATTCATCCAGTCATTACGCTTTCTTATTTTCTCACCCTGCAATAACCATGTGCCAAAAAAGGATGAGATATAATAGTTGCATCTGCATAAGTCCATGGTGTGTGTCAAAGAGAGTGTAAATCTTCATTAGGCTTGTAAAAAGCAAGAAATGTACAGAATGCAGGCACAGGATGATGTCATGTTTACCAAGTTCATAACTCTCATTCTAGCAGGTTCTACTTTTCTGAAGAAGTGGCTTGAAAGGACAAAATCGGAAAGGTGATTTAAAGATGGTCACAGTGAGCAAGCCCATCATTTATTTGTCTTTCAAAAAGCATTACAAAAGCTGATGGCAAGAAAAATGAAATTTATGTGAGGTACCTGCACTTCCACTTCAGTTGACAACCGCACTGTATCCAATATATACTCTGTGCTGTTTGTTAATTGCCTGACCTGTAAACAATTGGAAAAGCAATTTCCCATGCTAAGAAAAGAATATCCTAAAAGTTTAATGAGATTAAAAGATTCGAGAAGCCAAAACCCGAAAGATCAAAAGAACCAAAACATAAAGGACATACACAATGCATGAGGCTCCCCCCAATGCTGGATCTGGGGAGGGTTAATATTTGCAACCTTACTTTTAAATATTTAAAGAGGCCATATTTCTGTGACTCGAACCTTGATCTCCCTGGGTCACAAAGGAGTAACTTTACCATTGTACTAAGGCCCACCCTCGAAAGAACCAAAACATCCAGAAAAAATATATATATATAATTAAGATATAAAAACTAATACCATAAGCATATCAGTTATTTAGGCATTCGTAACATATTATGTCCCTTCTATGATTGTTTTAAGGACCCACCAAATAACATATTAGCAATTTTTAGCTACAAGAGGAAGTTGACAATATTTAGATATATAAAGTAGAGGTTTCAGACATAATTCTTCATAATAAAGCTTAAGTCAGAAAAAACATATGGTCTATGATTCACAGATCATACAACAGTAGTTTCATGCAAAAACTAGCAAACAAAACAATTCATGACAGACTATTAAATCAAAATTTATTAAAATGACAAAAGACTACCAAGATAATTTCATTAGGATCAAGGGAACCAACATGAGAGCATTTCAAACCATACATAGGAGAATGACTATTTATCAAATTAGAGCCACTGTGGACCATAAAAGTTGTGCCTAGCAGATGATACACCGATCACATTGACCAACTGGATTACAAAAATGACTTAGTGATGATTAACCATAAAAGTTGTGCCTAGTACATGATTTGTAGATCACATTGACCAACTGGATCACAAAAATGACTAAATTATCAACAAAGGAAAAACAAAAAAAATGGCACAAATAATTGATTCAGTCTAGTGCACAAGGCTTCCAGCAATCCAGGATATAAAGAGGGTCAATTTATATAAAAGAAGAAATCATAATAAACACCATCTAATGTATGTCAGGGAGAAAAAATAACCATGGTGTATGCCTTTCACATTGTAAGAATCAGGTACATCTTCCAAATAAAGTTACAACTCTGAACAATAACCCAACTTCATAAGCACTTCCGTGACAGAAACCAATATATATAATGGCTTGTTATCTGATCTAATAAGAGCATCATAGACAAGGACTGCTTGAATAATTTTCAAAGTAACTCCCCAGGGAAACCTTGGTAGAAGTATGCTTGATCTTAAGTTCATATGAGTATTAATCAGTAGTTGTTTTGAGTGATAACTTGAGCCATTCACTTAAAATACAAAGACCAGATCCAGTTGTTGCATGAATTGTGGTTTACTCAGAAACAAAAAGGGTACCAATATTAAAATAGCCGTGATGCCAGAATTAAATATTTGCATCAGCAATTATGTTTTCAACAGCAGAACAGTATTATCAAAACCAGTTGTGTCACCCAAAAAAGACCCACACTGGAGGTAGGCTATGACTCAGGTTTGTATATCAGTGGGTAATCTTTCTTTGTCAAGGCTTCACCCACATAATTTTCAGACTTTGTCAAGTGGTAATAGTGCAAACCTAGTACTATGTATGTAAGGCCAATCACTCCAGTAAAATATATGACTACATGTACATGGTGCAAGAGATGTACACATGGAACAATGGGTGGATCTAGAAAATAATTATGGTCTATGTGTTACACATTGATGAGACTGATGAGATATTGAAATGCCTCAAGTAGTTCCATTTCAGAATTGCAATACAGTTATCATGGTATGTATACAAGGCAAGATGGGCTTACTAATAACCTGCACTTGAATATCCTGGACCATGCAAGTATCGATCCATTGCACCATATTTTTTGGAATATAATAACTTCAAACATCAAATCTCATTCAAATTCCAACAGAAATAAACAAAAAATATTTAGAGTGGCAAAAAAACATATTTATCAGACCTGGATTGGACAATGATCTGCTCCAAATTCAATCCGATCGACCGATCATACTACTAAAATTCATGGAAAATTAGGGCAGGCTCCACCTAAAGAGAGGACGAATGAAAAGGGAGAAAGAGTGACTAGAGAAAAGAAAGGAACAAAGGCCAGTCAGAGAGGGAGAGAGAGAGGATCATTGAAGAGAGACACCAGGAGCAAAGGTAAAGAGAGAGGGAGAGAGGGTAGTTGACGATATAAAATGAGTGGGGGAGAAGGGCTCTGGATAGAGGGAGAAACAATGTTGTCCCTTAGAGAAAGGGAATGAATGATCGGAAAGAAAGAGGGTGGTTGGAGAGTCAGTAACTGAAGATACTTTTTCTTTATCCTCAAAATAATTAAGAAATCAAAATCAAGGTTCGTCGTATCCCCAATACAATATGGGCAATAAGTACCGGTCCACCCAACGATGGGCATGCATCAAGTGGGAGTGTATAAGGTGAAACAATAGAAACTCAACCTTTACCAAGAGATATAGGTCATAACGGTCAAATTCGTATGAATATGTTTTGTCAAATCATGCGGGTTGAATAGTCAATTTGACCGTTGGACCCCTGGTTTAGCCTCTTTCCCCTCTTTTAAAACCCTCTCCCTCCCCTCTTTCACTCCACATACTATTTCTCCCTGATGCAGGAGCAATTTAGTTTATATATTATTTGAATAAATTTTATTAGTTAGAGACATTTTGCATGTCATAAGTTGTCAGATGGAAACATCTACTTAAGGCAAAGAAAAAGAAAGCAAATGCAGAAAAGATGAAAGAAATCAAACTTGTTTTTGATTAAAGATTATGAATGTTAATTGAAGATTCATCTTTGTAAAGATGAAAATCTATCAATCAAGAACATCAAGAGAGAAAAATTATTTCTCATACCTTCCTCAAATGAAAGAGGATATCAAATATTTAATTTGATGCAATTGTAATTTTTTTATTCTTTTATTTTCCTTTTTATTCTTGTACTAGAGCCTATAAAAAAGGGCAAGACCATTGCAATGCAAATCAATCAAACATGAATCAGTGAATTGAGTTCTTTCCCACCTTGTGTGTATGTGGTGTAAGACCACATTTGTTTTCCGATGGAATGATTCCATCGTCCACATATGAGACGTGTAGAGGTGCGAGACCTTCATCTTAGAAGTTCGCATATTGAGCCAGAGCAAATCTGGTAGTTATCTTTTTTTTAGTATCTTCCATTTATTATCTCTTTTTTCTCTCTTTTTATGATTCTATCATAAAAAAAAAATTGTTGCTTCTCATCCTACATCATTCCCTCTCTTCCTCACTCATTCAAATTACTCCTCAACAATCCAAAAACATTAAATTTGCTATCTCATTCTAAAAACCTATAATTACTGACCATTTATGACTCATTTGCAATTTATTTTTATTGAAATTGAATTGCAATTGCATTAAATTAGGATTATATATGTTTTTTTAATAATTTTTCAGCCATTTTCGGCCATTTTTTCCCAATTTCCTGAAAACTGGTACATACCCGTCCAAGCTAGGACGAACACTGCTAGTCAGAATGAGACAGTGATCCTTAACTAAAACATCCTCAATATAAAATAAAGTGATACCTAGTGTAGAGGGTATCTAGTCATTGCTAATCAAATTACGAAAACCAGGATGGTTTTGTTCAACTCAATCAATTCCTATGAAGCAACAAAAAACCAACCAGGTCAGCTTGAAACTGGTTTTAAGCGAAGCTGATCCGATTAGAGGTCTGTTTCCTGATTTTGCTGGCCTGGCCAGGCCAGTACTAATAACTATGGGGCAAGGTTCTGATAAGTACAAGACAAAGTATAAAAATATATAACAAGATCGCAACAAAGGAAATCAAAAAAATATTCCATGCATTATTGAATGTTCACAGGTCTCATCCATGCCTAAAAGATTTAGAAATATCCACATTTACATCCAAACAGGGTCAGAGATACTCTATCCATGTTCATAAAAACTCTAATGTTGCAATAAGGAGCTTAAAGCTTGACAATGAACTGCTCTGAGAATATAGAGCCAAACTATAATCAAAGGTTAACGCAATGCCAAAGATGTTGTAAAATGACTTATTGGCCAATGGTACAATCACTTAAACAAGAAATAAGTCTTAAAGTTAAACATGTACTTTATCTAATGATTTCATAGAATAAGTGTACTTACATTGCATTGGAAAAATAAAAAGAATATAAATACCATATAAAGGAAACCAAAGATTATGATAAACTTACTTAGGCTATAGGAAGATATTAAATTATTAAAGAAATTGAAGGAGAGATTAAACAAAGGGATAAGCCAAGAATGACAAGTTGATAGGCCATGTAAATCATTTTACTTGAATATTTCTCTGATATATTGATCACTTGATGATCCAAGAGTGGTGTTGCTCTAGTGAAGGTTTCTCTTTTCACGTTTTAGGTTCTTTTAGGACAAATTTAGCTAGGTCAACTATTAACAAGTGTGTATGATTGTAGTAGAATTATAATATAAAAATGTGCCATGACTTGAATATATATTTGAACATGTAATTGAACTTATCTTTACTATGAAAGTTCCATTGAGGCCTGCTTATAAATTGTATTCAAGTATACTGGAAGAAGATTTTGAGTCATAAATATTATTATGATTGTTCATTTTTTTTATTACTTGTGTTTGTAAAAGTACTCTAGGCAATGACATCAAAACTGTCGAGACTCCAAACAAGTAATGGAATAAACTTTACATTCCATATTATCAACATTTCACAATAGCCTTCAAACCCTGTGGCCAATAGCAGGTTAATATATGCTTCATGCTATCCAAACTTATAGAGATAACACCATCAAGGATAATGTTCCTTGCAAAAAACATACTAGAACCTCATGATCACAGCTCCAGCAGAAAATCTAAACCAGAAAGTCCATATTGCACAAGTCCAATGATGATGAAAACAAATAGCCTTGAAAGAACTAACATGAACCCATATGGATCCCTAACGTAATTGTCACGTTAGCAACAATCTTCCATTCCATATTTCAGAAAAAAACAATTTGCATAAGTGTCAACATTTCAGTAGCTTAGTTGTGTTCCTCTATAAGAAGCAATCTGTCCAAAAAATGTTTTATAAAACAACTAAAGGAACTACATTATATAGTGAAAATACAATTTTGTTAAAACAATAACTGTTTTGTCAAATATGAGCATGAACAGTAAATGCCTGGATATACATACATACATACATTATGGATTAAAAGTCAAATGCAGAGAATTTGGAATTTTGACATGCAGACAAAACATCCACTCTCTAGATCAAATAAGAAAGTACACATTGTTTATCCACACCAAAAAAATAATGCAACCAAGTTAATATATCAGCAGATGTCAGAAGGACATTTTGGATGAAGATAGGAAAAATAAAAACATGGTATTAATATTTGTCAAGTTGACTCACTCTATTAAATTGAGCAATCACGGATACTGGGACCCATCCCTGATCATCCATATTCTGCCGCAAATAAATATCTTTGCACAAATTGTCCGAGCTGAAAATTGTTTAAAAATAAAGAATACAGTAACCTAAACAAGCCTTCAATTATGTCAATATAACAATTTCGTGGTGAACCAGATAGTCACCTGAAATAATAATCTATCTGCTTCAATAAAGCAGCACGCTGCGGATCAATGGCAGGGATATACATTGCAGGGGGCACCACTGGATGAGGAACAAAAGGAACCCCAGGAGGTGGCTGAGTGGCAACATAAATGACAGGAGAAGACATATCTGCAGGCAAATCAAGAACACCATCATGACAAATGGAAGAACCATATCAGCAATATAAAGAAGGACCAACTGTTGAGAAAATAGAGCTTACCAGGGTACATCATGGGATTCCCAAAAGGTCGAACCTGTGGGAGAGGTCTGAGGTATGGGTTCACAACATGTGGTGGCCTAAAGAAAGGCCGGGCACCTCGCTGCTGCATGTTGAAGTCCCTCCCACCAGTATTCCTACGATATCCATCATAGCCACCACGCTCCTGATCACGGCGATTGCCATAATTGCTGTTATGAGACCCAGAACCACCACCATTGTTCCACCGCCTGTTGCCACCATAGCTTCTATGGTGGTCACCACCATTGTATGTCTGTGATCCCAATCCAAGTCCCCAGGAACCATGGTCCAAACTGGAAGCAGCTTGATCTTGAGTCGAGAGTTCTGGGGGTGCTTGGGGTGTCTGGATGGCCAGGTTAACCTGAGGCAGTGGTGCTGAAGTCGGTGGTGGTGAGGGCAATGCCGCTTCACGAACGGCAAGGGCACCATTTCCACTACCGCCACCTTGATTCATTGATTGATGGCGTTCAGATGCCACATGGTTTGGGGTTGAAGATGGATTCAAGTTAGGCTTCGGGGTCAAAGATGGATTCGAGTTAGGCTTTGGTGAAGCAGTTGAAATTGCAGGCTCCTAAGTACAATATAGAACCATAATAATAGATAATCAGAACAGCATGCATAGATTTAGATCACTTCAATCTAAAAGTTCATGCAAATTTTGGTAACGAAGTTGATAGAACCATAATAATAAATAACCAGAACAGCATGCATAGATTCAGACCACTTCCATCTAAAACATAAGGGTTCTTGATCAAGATTTCGAAATTCTCACCGGGGGCACAGCGAGGGGTCCATCGGAAAGGGGTTTCGAAGCATCGGACGACGATGATCTGGTACCGGAAGCGGACTTGGCGGATTCAGAGAGGGCAGGCCAGGAGGCGGCGCCCCCCATCACGGCGGCGCCCGCCTCGATCTCCCCATTTATTGGCCGCTTCCACGCCGGCTTCTTCCCGCGGGCAGCTTCCGATGACGACGGAGCCACGTCCTCCGGCGGCGACTTCCGAGGTGACCGATCGGAGGGATCCGGAGAGGGGATTGTGGCAGCCTGCGGCTGAGGCGGAGGAGAGGAGGGGGGAGGTAGGGCGGCGGCCGCAGAAGTTTCAGACTCGCCGCGGACGACGTGGGACCAGGGTTGGCGAACGGTCCGTGCGGCGCGTGGGGAGGCGGAGGTTGACGAGGGATCAGCGTCAACGGAGGATGAGGACGATGCGGCGGCGGCGGCGGTGGCCATGGAAGGACAGGTGGAGAGGTGAGATGTTAGGGCTAGGGTTGCGATCAGGGGAGCTTTCGGCGATCGAAGGGGCGGGGAAGGCGAAGACGTAGAAGTGGACACTCAATGACTCATAGTTTCCTTCTCGAACGAGGGATCGCAAGATCCCAGCAGCAGCACGAAGGAGCGTGGGAGAGCAACAAGGACCTCCTTCACGCCGTCCTTGTTGCGCTCTCTCTCTCTCTCTCACTCAATTTTCTCTCTCACCTTCAAAACTATATAATAATGACAGAGACATAACAGAACCAAAATCATTTTTATTTTTACTTTTTTCGGCTATTTTACACATTAACCCTTACAAAGCCTTCATGCTTTTTGAAATAGCTTATTTATCGCTATTAATTATGGTGTAGAATATAGTCTCCCTAAATAATAGTTTCATTAACATCGTCTGAGAAACTTAGGTTAACCACATAATTACCAATAACAAGTTTGAATTAAATATATATTATTATCTTGAATAACCTTATTATCATAAAAAGAAACTTTTTAAGTGCATTAATACATAATATCATTGTATTTATCTCAACTGTTACAAAGATTAACGTAAGTCTTGAGCTTACTTATCATCATAAACTTATGAAAAGAAATAAATATAATGTATTCTTTTTGATATTTTTCTGTTTTTGTAATTGCTTATCATAAATGGATTAAATTCCCTAATCCCACATGAAATCTTTTTTTCACCAATTGACAATTATTTTTTTTTGTTTTTTCTAGAAAATGGCTAAACATTAGTTTTACAAAAGAAATATCATTTGGAGATGCTAAGCCTGCGTATGGGGAGTTATAAGTGGTATATTCATTGGATTAGTGGATAATTTGACACCATTAAACATGTAGGAATGCTGAATGTGTACTCGCTAAACACCTACACAAAACAGAAATGGCACTTGAACTTGATTAGCTGAAACAAAGTTGGGAAGTCACTGATGATGAGACTAAATATTAATTCTTCCTATCGTTGTTATAAAAATAAAAAAATTACTTGTATGCATATATCTGAGAACTCAAATGTTAATTTTAAGTTGGCTCTCTTACTTTGATCTAACTTTGAGAAGATGTAATGATATAATTGCTAGTCATAAGTGCCCAGCAAGCCAATCACGTGAGTGATGGCACGTGTGACTTGATACAGAATCTTTTTGCTTATTATATTTTGGCGTATATCACTTTATAACTATTGCATAAATGCATATATATTGTGATGTCCTTGGATTTGTACAATGGGAATCGGATCGTGATGAGATCACGATAATGAGATCGATTCACCTTTAAACACATATCCTAAATAATCCCGGTCATAGGTTACTCGAGAGGGACATCGTGATAACCGGATAGACTGGTGTGCTGTATACCCGTCCATATGATGGATGCAGCTGGTCTCATAGCTGCTCGTGTAGGGACACTAGGGATACAGTACAGGTGCTCATTGGAGAATGAGTTCACTGATTGATCCGCTTACGGAATGCTGGATGGTTGATGATGCCTTATTGTCAGACAACGATTCCGTAGTCCTAATGGTGTATCTGGTTCTTAGACTTGAGACACCAAGGATGTCCTGTATGAGTGCTCCACTCTTTGATACCAGACTTATAGGTTTGGCTGTTCCCAGATCTAGTACAGCTGGTCATTGGGAGTGGTAGTCGACCTTACGAGGGCTATTGAGTGTCGATAGAGGATCATCCACTCTCGGTATCATGAGAGGAATATCCCATGTGTTCTTGCTCAGACAAATCCCTGGCCAGGGTCATTCGGGTTGAGAGAGAAAGAGTTCTCCGGGAGAATCCGATTAGAGCGAGACTCGAGTAGAAACCGTATGGGTCTGACAGCACCATGCTCGATATACGGTCTCTGGGATATTAGATGGATGAGGGACTATAGGTACATGGTAACTGAGGACAGACAGGTCCAATGGATTGGATTCCCCTGTATCGTCTGGGGACTACGGCGTAGTGGCCTAGTACTTCCGTAGTCGATGAGTCGAGTGAATTATTACAGAGATAATAATTCACTGAGTTAGAAGGAGTTCTGACAGGTATGACTCACGGCCAGCTCGATATTGGGCCTAGAGGGTCACACACATATGGTAGGCATTGCGATGAGTAGAGGTTCGGATATGAGATATCCGACGGAGCCCTTGTCTTATTGGATGCAGATCCAATACCCACTAGGGAAAGGACCCATTAGGGTTTTGACACGGGATCTCTATAAATAGGAGGGATTCACAGCCTCATAGGCTAGAGTCTTTGCTTGCCCTTCCTATTCTCCTCTCCCTCTCCACCTCAGAGTAGGCCTGGAGTTTTGAGGAGCGTCGTCGCAACCCTGCTGTGTGGATCACCGCTAGAGAGGAGGACGCTTGACCTCCTTCACCCTCTCCTAAGGATCTGCAAGGAAACAGGGATATACGATCTCCCTAGGTAACACAATCTCTATACGCAGTTTTGTGTTTTTGCGGATTTTGCGCACCAATCTTCGCACGACGATGAACATCCTTTTGGGAATCGGGGATTTTTTTGTTTTCTTGTTCTTCCGCTGCGCATATGATGTCGCCCCCTATGATTTCCCAACAGTGGTATCAGAGCCAGGTTGTTCGTGCGAATGATTGGTTTTGAACTGCGTGTGTTGTGTTTAGGAAGAATATTGACGTCAAAATCGTTGACGCAAAAGCGAGGAAGGGCAGCAACAGTTGCTGCCCTCGATCTGCATGCCTGCAGCCACCTGCAGCGGCAGCCGCAGTCGCAGCCAGGCAGCACAGCGCCGGCGCATGCGCAAGCGCTGTGTCTGCAGCAGCCGGCCGGCGGCCTGCTTGCAGCAGGCTTGCTGCCGGCGGGGCTGGCAGCCCGCGGGTAGAGGCGCCTGCGGCCGCTGAGCCCGCGGGTAGAGGCGCCGCGGGGCAGCAGCGCGGGCTGAGGCACCGCAGGGCAGCGGCGCCTGTGGCCGCTGCTCCCACGGGCAAAAACCCCGCAGGGGCGGCCGCCAGCGAGGCAGCACCGCCTGCGGGCGTTGCCTCGCCGGCAGAACTGCCCGCGGAGGCGGCGACGCCCGCGGGGGCGCCCACCTGCAGCGGCAGCGCTGCCAGCGGGCGTGCCACCCGCAGGCGAGGGCAGCGCCCCGCCCCTCGCCGCACAGGCCGCCGCCAGCAGGGTGGCGGCGGCAACGGCAGCAGCAAAGGGCAGTAGGAAATTAGGGTTTTCTGGGCAAAAGACAGTTTTACCCCTGTGAATTTGAGAAATTCCAGTTTTTGTCTTTTGTCCAAATTACGAAAATACCCTTAGGAATTGAGAAATTCCCTATATATCCCTGATTTCAGAAAATATTAATTAATTAAAAGGTTTAGTTGATTATTATTTTTATTATTATCTAGTAGTCCTACATGATGATGATTATTTATACATGTGATGTATGATGAGTGGACGGATGATCATGGACCGTGTGATGTGTGTACTTGTGATTATTATTATTGAGGTCTGCGAACCTCCATTATATTTCTCGTTTATTGTCGGGCCTGCGTGCTTATGATTAAGTTGTAATCACATGAGGAGGCGCAGCGGGAGCGTGGATGCCATAGCGGGACCCACGAGACGGACGATCGTGATGCATGGAGATGCATCAAGATGTCGACGGAACCGACGAGGACGAGATGGACGATCACAAGGCATGGAGATGCATCGTTGAACACATAGATCTTGATGTGAGTGATTAGGCCTACTGGCTCGGGCCTAATCATATTAGGTTGTGGTCCATGATCATCTGGTGTGATTGCTTATACACATACTAGATATGTATATATATTTGCATGCGATGTAGATATATATTAAATATGCATATGTGTGACATGTCATATTAGGAGACCAAATCATAGAAACATCTCTCGATAATATTAAGTCGGTAAACGTGAGGCAATTAGATTGACCCACGTGGCCTTCCATCGTTATGAGTAGGAACCGAATCCCGGTGTAGGTTGAGTTGGTCGAGTCCCTCGAGACTCACCTATATCGCGATTCGCTATCTTGCTTACGACATAGAGATGTCACCGGTGACCTGAGGGCATGATATGCTTGGTCGAGTCCCTCGAGGGTATATCATCAAATCAGACTCATCTTGTAACGAAGGTGTTGACTTAACCGAGCATCATGGTTGGTCGAGTCCCTCGAGGCCATGGTGATTCGGAGGCCGAACAGGACGGGAATCACAAGGAGTTGTGATCGGCAAGAGTTGTCTACCTTTTAGGCTTAGTGTGATTGGTCGAGTCCCTCGAGGTTACACTAAGACGCTGATTGGATCCTGATCCCCACTAGAAGTCTGCCGGAGACTTCCGTTTCACGTGCTGAGGGTGTCGCGTGACTCGTTAGTAAAATAGTGGGAGCATATTAAGATAAAAGTCCATATCTTGATAGTTTATTTCTTGCAAAATCTGCATGTTATTCATTTTTGCTACATCATTATTTTCAGAAAATGTCGCTTTCAAATCCCTTACGTGGCATACTTGATGTCAACCGCCTCACTGGTCCAAATTATACGGATTGGCTCCGTAACTTGAGAATGTTGAATCTCGTATTTTGATGATGAAACTACTTGATATATGTTTATGATTTAATCTGCGTTTTGAGTGACGCAGGATGCTTCGATCAGGATGAGACAATTAAAGCAGGATAATCATGTTGTGCCGAAGGAACATGTCAGAAGATTGGACGTCGGGCCGGTGGATCGGTCGACGTATCGACAGAAGGCTTCGGGCCGTGGACTCGGGCATCGGGCCAAGAAGAGCGGGTATTGTGCCAAGGATATCGGAGTTGCGGAGTCAACTGGTCGATTGGGCAATAGGCTGCACGAGAGGACGATGCGCCGAAGAATCGGACGAAGCGTCGAGGGACCAATGACATGTCGGACAACTTGGTTAATTGCTTAGGATTAATTGTCTCGATTGAAGTTTTGTTTTGTCGTGCAGGATTAACTATGATAACGATGAAGACATAAAGCGAAACAAAGTGTCGGAGTCAAGCGCGAAGGATTTGTTGCGAGTTCGAGAGTTCGACGGAAGTCCGAAGATTCGTTGGGAGTTCGCGGAGCTCGCCGAGAAAGATCGGAGCTTGCCGAAGAAGCTCGTTGGAACTCGCTAAGAACAAATCGTGAAGTCTAGGAGCTTGCCGGGAGTCCGCAGAATGGTTTCCGAGATTTCATCGGAAGACCGCCGGAAGTTTGCCGGAAGCTCGCTAGAAGAAGTCTTGACTTGCGGACTTTGTAATAGCTTAGAAAATGTCTTTAAATTCATAGTTAGCACGTTAATTAGGGTTAGGAATAGGTGTTAATCCTATAACCCAAGTAGGGGCCAATTAGGCCCAAGTTCGGACTGGTTTGGACCAAGTTTGGAGCCAAACCAAGTGAGCTGGAATAGTGAAGAGGTGCCACCTCTCCAGCCTGGAGGTGCCACCGCCAGGGTTGAGAGGTGCAACCTCTCCAGCCTGGAGGTGCCACCGCCAGGGCTGCGAGGTTGGGAGGTGCAACCGCCCCAGCCAGGAGGTGCAACCGCCTGGGCTGTGGGGTTGGGAGGTGCAACCGCTCCAGCCAAGAGGTTGCACCGCCAGAGCTCAAGTTCCGAGCTCTGCCAGGCGATGCAACCACCAAGCTCAGTCTTCGAGCTTTGGCAGAGTGGTGCATCAGCCTGAGCTCAGTCTCGAGCTTTGCCAGGTAATGAATTCACCAAGCTCAGTCTTCGAGCTATGGCAGAATGGTGCATCAGCTTGAGCTCAGTTTGGAGCTCTGCCAAGTGATGCAACCACCGAGCTCAGATTTCGAGCTCTGCCAGGTGATGCAACCACCAAGCTCAGTCTTCGAGCTCTGCCAGGTGATGCAACCATCGAGCTCAGTCTTCGAGCTCTGGCAGAGAAGAAGCAATCGGCAGAGCTCAGTCTTCGAGCTCTGCCAGGCGGTGCCACCTCTCCAGTCGAGAGGTGCAACCGCCTGATCCCAGAATTCTGGGATTTGATCGATTTGATCGTTTTGAGCTCGAATTTTGAATTGGGTTGGGGCCTATAAATACCCCACCCATTCAGCACTGGAAAGACACAGACCTATACCGAAATTGTGATCTTTTCTGTGATTCTAAAGAGCTCAAAAGTGTTGTAAAGCCTTGAGTCTCCTCCTTCTGTTCTTCAAGTTTTCAACTGTAAAGTGAGGAGAGAAAGGTCTGTAAAGGTTGTCTCCTAACCCTGTCAAAAGGAGAGAAACTGTAAGAGGGAAGTTTGGCCTTCGCCCATTGAAGGAAGGCAGCTAGTTGACGTCGGCAACCTCATCGGTGGAGGAAGCCAAAAGTGGAGTAGGTCAAGGCTGACCGAACCACTCTAAATCTCTGGTTTGCGTTTAATTTCGAGCACTTTATCATTACTGCAAACCTCCCTCATCACTACTGCTCTCTGCGCTTTCACGAACAAGTTCTAAGTGCTGTTCTTCCAAATCTGGATTCAGACGTAAACTCGTATTTTCATACATTACAGTTTACGTTTACGTTTGATTCTGCAAATCTGTTTTCCGTGCTTTTACGAACGAGCTTCCTTGCAGTTTACGCTTACATTTTAATCCTATTAATAACTGCAATCTGTCCTCTACGATTTTACAAACGAGTTTCAACATTTAGACGTAAAACTGCATTCGGACGTAAATCGGCTTTCTTCGCTCAATCATCAGATTTCAGTTTACGTTTACGTCTTGATTTCAACTGCATACTGCCTTCTGCGAATATACAAACGAGTTTCAAAGTTTAGACGTAAATCTGCGTCTAGACGTAAAACTGCGTTTAGACGTAAAACTACGTTTAGACGTAAAACTGCGTTTAGACGTAAAACTGCGTTTAGACGTAAAACTGCGTTTAGACGTAAATCTGCGTTTAGACGTAAATCTGCATTTAGACGTAAATCTGAGTTTAAACGCAAAACTGCGCTTAGACGCAAAACTGCGTTTAAACGCAATCTGCACTTAGACGCAAACTGCACTTAGATACAAACTGAGAATTTGCTTTTGCATCACAATAGTTTTTGAACGAACGCAGCTTTTGGTTTTAAATTATTATAAGATTTCCGCTGCACTAATTCACCCCCCCCCCCTCTTAGTGCTCTCGATCCTAACAATTGGTATCAGAGCGGGGTTTTTCTCATTTCGGATTTACACCCGAGAGAAATGACTTTTCAAGAGGGCTGTTCGGTCTTTCGTCCACCGTTCTTTAACGGATTGGACTACACTTATTGGAAAACTCGAATGAGAGTTTTCTTAATTTCTCTAAATCTGGATTTATGGAATATCATTGAAAACGGTTTTCAACTTCCCTCCAAACCGATGAACGAATGGTCGGTTTTGGAGAAGAAGAATTTTTCTTTAAACGCAAAGGCTATGAATGCCTTATTTTGCGCATTGGACAAAAATGAGTTCAATCGGATTTCTACGTGTGAAACGGCTTTCGATATTTGGCGCACTCTTGAAATCACGCACGAGGGAACTAGTAGAGTCAAAGACTCGAAAGTTAATATTCTACTGCTTGATTTCGAGCTTTTTCATATGAAACCAAGCGAAACCGTTGTTGACATGTACACCCGTTTTACGGATGTCGTCAATGGTTTAAAATCACTTGGTAAAAGCTTTTCGGATTTTGAACTCGTTAACAAAGTTTTGCGCTCACTTTCTAAAACTTGGGATTCAAAAGTAACTGCTATTCAAGAATCGAAAAACTTGAACCATTTTCCACTTGAAGAACTAATTGGTTCATTGATCACATATGAAATGACGTGCAATGCACGTGAAGAACTTGAGAACCACCTTCCAAAGAACAAGAAGGATTTGGAACTCTGGACAAATGAATGCCACTTGAGCGATGACTCAAGTGATGAGGACAATGATGAACAAACCAACCTTCCAAAGAACAGGAAGGATTTGGGACATAGAACATTTGAAGACCACTCGAGCATAAGCTTAAGTGATGGTGAACTTAAAATGAAACGAAAATTAAAAAGCAAAAAGAATGGAACTACTTGCTTTAAACGCAAGAAGAAGAACAAAAATTGGGATGAATCGAGCTCCTCCGAAGAAGAGAAAGTCAACAAAAGCAAGGCGGCAAACTACGCCTTAACAGCCTACAATGATGAGGTAATCGAAATCCCCCTAATTTACTTCGAAATTACATGATGCTTTTCATGATGCATTTTTCTTTTTCTTTAAATTTTCTTGAAAATTATATTTTTAATAATTTAACAATGAAAATGCAAAAATATGATCATGCTTGTAATCTTGAAAATGATAATGAAAATTGCATGTCTTATGTTAATGCAAGATAGAAATCTAATGATTTTACACCTAGTGAGATTAATCTTATTTATGTGTTTGAGAAGCAAGAATGTATATTTTGATGATTTTCATATTGCTTTTCAATGACGATACATGGCTTTTGTCTGGAAGGCTTGATATTTTTCATTGTCTTTGTTTATAATGTATGGTTTTGACATAAGAATAAAGATTTGAGCATGCTATTATAAAGTCAATCATAAACTAAAGAAGTTTTAGGCATTTATAAGAATCATTCAAAATTATGTTCAATGAAACCTTGCTTAATGTTGCAATGAAAATATTAAAGTTATACTTAATGATTTCAGATTTGACAAATGCTACACTTTAAATATGAATCATTCTTCAATCAGATTAAATGCTTCAATCATTTTCTAACTCTAGAGTTCTCGATTTTGGTGAAATACAAGTGATAATTTCATTTATGATATCTTGTAAATCACTTGAATTATGAATGAGTTTTTCTTTTTTATGATGTGTTAAAAGAATCACTTAAAAAGAAAATGTTTTTCCCATTTTATCGAGATTAATGATTTCATGATATTATGTGAATCTCGAAACTGATTTTGATGAAATAGTAATAACATTATTCATATTATGAATCCTAAAAATGATAATATGCTTCATGTGATAATATGAATACATGAAACACTTATGATATTCTGTGTATTCATAAAATACTTATCTCATCATCCAATAACTCTTCTTGATATTCCTTATGAGATGAAATGAAATAATGCAAATGAGGAGTTAATGATCATGCATAATAGGATGTAATGAATTCTAGATACCATCGTTTGAATATCTATGATCATGCTGCCAATATGATATATCATGAATGCTTGAATATCATGTTTGAAATGCTCATGATGAAGATTGATTTTTCAGTATCATGCATAAATTTTTGAAATGTAATGATGCACAA
The DNA here is from genome assembly GCF_036884655.1 of Musa acuminata AAA Group. Lineage (NCBI taxonomy): Eukaryota > Viridiplantae > Streptophyta > Magnoliopsida > Zingiberales > Musaceae > Musa > Musa acuminata. The sequence goes on from NC_088353.1 coordinate 36,121,216, forward strand.
ATAAGAATGATTACTTACCTTTGTCATGATTTAGAAATTGATGTAAAGGGTTTTTCCCTTGTTGACAATGACAAAGGGGGAGATAGCTAGTTTGCACAAGTCAAGAAGATGCAAAAACTTGTTTGCTAACTTGCTTATTTCAAGAAGCAAAAGTTGTCTTCTTGAACATCACCATCTTGAATATCTCAAGAAGCAAGACTTGCAACTTGCACATTACAATAGGAAGCAATAATCATGAGCTTACACAAGAAATTTATCTTGCATTTGCTTTCGAAATTTTTGCTAGCTTATATATTGTGAAACTTGTATATCGTAAAAATTGCTAGCTTGTTGGTCTAAAGAGAAGCAAAAAGTTGCTATCTCAAAAGAAGCAAATGTGCTATCTTGCCTATCTCAAGAGGCAAAAATGCTAACTTGCGCATCTAGCAAAGTGAGCAAAATTTTCAAGAAGCAAGAGTTGCTTTCTTGAACTTCTCTAGTTTGCTAGCTTGCATGATATAGAACTTGCTATCTTGAACATTACCAAAAGTGCTATCTTATATGTTATAAAACTTGCATATCTAAAACTTGATAGCATGAATATTCTAAGCATGATGTAACACCTGCTAAATCTTCTAGCTCCAAGATTGTATGATGATAAAACTTGATACTATGTTCTTCATGCAATGAGTTGAACCAATATCACACACACTTGATTGTAGTACTTCTCCTTTTTGTTGATGACAAAGGGGGAGAAGTATGTTGATGACATGACATGTGATGCATAAGTTTATGCATAAGTTCATGTTGACGTGTTGCAAGTATTCATGATGAATATTGCAATGACTTGAATTCAGTTTGAATTCAAGGTTCTATCAATATGACATATTGATAGGGGGAGTTTGTTTAAACTCCGGGAGTTAAGTTTAACTCCGTCATCAAGTGGTTGTCATCATCAAAAAGGGGGAGATTGTTGAATCTCGTATTTTGATGATGAAACTACTTGATATATGTTTATGATTTAATCTGCGTTTTGAGTGACGCAGGATGCTTCGATCAGGATGAGACAATTAAAGCAGGATAATCATGTTGTGCCGAAGGAACATGTCAGAAGATTGGACGTCGGGCCGGTGGATCGGTCGACGTATCGACAGAAGGCTTCGGGCCGTGGACTCGGGCATCGGGCCAAGAAGAGCGGGTATTGTGCCAAGGATATCGGAGTTGCGGAGTCAACTGGCCGATTGGGCAATAGGCTGCACGAGAGGACGATGCGCCGAAGAATCGGACGAAGCGTCGAGGGACCAATGACATGTCGGACAACTTGGTTAATTGCTTAGGATTAATTGTCTCGATTGAAGTTTTGTTTTGTCGTGCAGGATTAACTATGATAACGATGAAGACATAAAGCGAAACAAAGTGTCGGAGTCAAGCGCGAAGGATTTGTTGCGAGTTCGAGAGTTCGACGGAAGTCCGAAGATTCGTTGGGAGTTCGCGGAGCTCGCCGAGAAAGATCGGAGCTTGCCGAAGAAGCTCGTTGGAACTCGCTAAGAACAAATCGTGAAGTCTAGGAGCTTGCCGAGAGTCCGCAGAATGGTTTCCGAGATTTCATCGGAAGACCGCCGGAAGTTTGCCGGAAGCTCGCTAGAAGAAGTCTTGACTTGCGGACTTTGTAATAGCTTAGAAAATGTCTTTAAATTCATAGTTAGCACGTTAATTAGGGTTAGGAATAGGTGTTAATCCTATAACCCAAGTAGGGGCCAATTAGGCCCAAGTTCGGACTGGTTTGGACCAAGTTTGGAGCCAAACCAAGTGAGCTGGAATAGTGAAGAGGTGCCACCTCTCCAGCCTGGAGGTGCCACCGCCAGGGTTGAGAGGTGCAACCTCTCCAGCCTGGAGGTGCCACCGCCAGGGCTGCGAGGTTGGGAGGTGCAACCGCCCCAGCCAGGAGGTGCAACCGCCTGGGCTGTGGGGTTGGGAGGTGCAACCGCTCCAGCCAAGAGGTTGCACCGCCAGAGCTCAAGTTCCGAGCTCTGCCAGGCGATGCAACCACCAAGCTCAGTCTTCGAGCTTTGGCAGAGTGGTGCATCAGCCTGAGCTCAGTCTCGAGCTTTGCCAGGTAATGAATTCACCAAGCTCAGTCTTCGAGCTATGGCAGAATGGTGCATCAGCTTGAGCTCAGTTTGGAGCTCTGCCAAGTGATGCAACCACCGAGCTCAGATTTCGAGCTCTGCCAGGTGATGCAACCACCAAGCTCAGTCTTCGAGCTCTGCCAGGTGATGCAACCATCGAGCTCAGTCTTCGAGCTCTGGCAGAGAAGAAGCAATCGGCAGAGCTCAGTCTTCGAGCTCTGCCAGGCGGTGCCACCTCTCCAGTCGAGAGGTGCAACCGCCTGATCCCAGAATTCTGGGATTTGATCGATTTGATCGTTTTGAGCTCGAATTTTGAATTGGGTTGGGGCCTATAAATACCCCACCCATTCAGCACTGGAAAGACACAGACCTATACCGAAATTGTGATCTTTTCTGTGATTCTAAAGAGCTCAAAAGTGTTGTAAAGCCTTGAGTCTCCTCCTTCTGTTCTTCAAGTTTTCAACTGTAAAGTGAGGAGAGAAAGGTCTGTAAAGGTTGTCTCCTAACCCTGTCAAAAGGAGAGAAACTGTAAGAGGGAAGTTTGGCCTTCGCCCATTGAAGGAAGGCAGCTAGTTGACGTCGGCAACCTCATCGGTGGAGGAAGCCAAAAGTGGAGTAGGTCAAGGCTGACCGAACCACTCTAAATCTCTGGTTTGCGTTTAATTTCGAGCACTTTATCATTACTGCAAACCTCCCTCATCACTACTGCTCTCTGCGCTTTCACGAACAAGTTCTAAGTGCTGTTCTTCCAAATCTGGATTCAGACGTAAACTCGTATTTTCATACATTACAGTTTACGTTTACGTTTGATTCTGCAAATCTGTTTTCCGTGCTTTTACGAACGAGCTTCCTTGCAGTTTACGCTTACATTTTAATCCTATTAATAACTGCAATCTGTCCTCTACGATTTTACAAACGAGTTTCAACATTTAGACGTAAAACTGCATTCGGACGTAAATCGGCTTTCTTCGCTCAATCATCAGATTTCAGTTTACGTTTACGTCTTGATTTCAACTGCATACTGCCTTCTGCGAATATACAAACGAGTTTCAAAGTTTAGACGTAAATCTGCGTCTAGACGTAAAACTGCGTTTAGACGTAAAACTACGTTTAGACGTAAAACTGCGTTTAGACGTAAAACTGCGTTTAGACGTAAATCTGCGTTTAGACGTAAATCTGCATTTAGACGTAAATCTGAGTTTAAACGCAAAACTGCGCTTAGACGCAAAACTGCGCTTAAACGCAATCTGCACTTAGACGCAAACTGCACTTAGATACAAACTGAGAATTTGCTTTTGCATCACAATAGTTTTTGAACGAACGCAGCTTTTGGTTTTAAATTATTATAAGATTTCCGCTGCACTAATTCACCCCCCCCCCTCTTAGTGCTCTCGATCCTAACAGAGAATTGTTCTCACAGCGGAGAAAATCGTGTACGTCCTTGATACAGTGATGCCTACGCCCGAAGAAGGGGCAAGCGAGGATGAGATCGCTCGCTACGTGAAGTACATTGATGACTCCACTCTTGCTCAGTGCTATATGTTGGGCTCTATGACTCCAGAGTTACAGAGACAACATGAAAAGATGGATGCTAGATCCATTCTCCTACATGTCCGTAAATTGTTTGAGGAACAGGGAAGGACTCAACGATATGAGATATCCAAGAGCCTTTTCCGCGCTAGGATGACTGAGGGGACACCGGTTCAGAACCATGTCCTAAAGATGATTGAGTGGATAGAGAAACTCACAGGTCTAGGAATGGTCCTAGAGGATAACTTGTGTGTGGACATTGTGCTTCAGTCCCTACCAGATTCCTTTTCACAGTTCATAATGAATTTTAATATGAACAAGCTTGAGGTGACTCTCCCAGAGCTCCTCAATACGTTGAGGGAGGCAGAGAGTACTATTAAGAAAGAGAAGCTAGTTCTCTACACTGGTGAGACCAGAAAGAAAAGGAAAGCAGAAAGGTCCCTTAAGAAGGGAAAGGGCAAGAGCAAACAAGGTAAAGCAAAGGTTGCTAAGAAAGACCCAACAAAGGACAAAGGCCAGTGCTTCCACTGTGGTAAAGATGGGCACTGGAAGAGAAACTGCAAAGAGTACCTTGCAGAAAGGGCGAAACAAAAGCTTGATGAAGCTTCAGGTACATTCATGATCAATCTCCAATTGGCAGAATTTTGTGATAGTGCATTGGTATTGGATACCAGTATTGCTTATTACATCTACAATTTATTATAAATTCTAGCAAAGCCGAGGGGAGATTGACGAGAGGAATATTGCATAAAGGTTTGTTTATGCAAGACACTACTCCACATATCATGAATGTAAGTGTCTAAGAGGAAACGAGATAAGGTGAACAATGCATACCTGTGGCATTGTAGGCTAGGTCACATCCATGAAAGAAGGATTCAAAAGTTGCTAAATGATGGATATCTAGATCCATTCGACTATGTGTCATATGCAACTTGTGAGCCTTGCATTCGTGGAAAACTGACCAACTCTCCATTTAGTGGAACTGGAGAGAGAGCCACTGAGTTGTTGGAACTGATACATAATGATGTATGTGGACCCATGTCAACTCATGCCATTGGAGGTTACTCCTACTTCATTACATTTACTAATGATTTCTCAAGGTATGGATATGTGTACTTAATGAAGTACAAGTCCGAGGCCTTTGAGAAATTCAGAGAGTATAAGAATGAGGTGGAGAACCAGACTGGAAAGAGTATCAAAACTCTTCGATCAGATCGAGGAGGTGAGTACTTAAGTACAGAGTTTACTCACTTCCTCAAGGACCATGGGATATTATCCCAATGGACACCTCCTTATACACCTCAGCTCAATGGTGTCTCTGAAAGGAGAAATCGTACATTATTAGATATGGTACGGTCCATGATGAGTTTCGCTGACCTACCCATCTCATTCTGGGGATATGCCCTAGAAACCGCAGCTTACCTTCTGAACAGAGTTCCAACTAAGTCGGTGGTGTCTACACCATATGAGATATGGAAAGGGAAGAAGCCTGATCTTAAGGTTGTTAAGATTTGGGGCTGCTCTGCCCATGTTAAAAGACACAACCCCGATAAGTTAGAATCAAGGACAGGGCGATGTAAATTTGTGGGATACCCCAAGGAAACTTGTGGGTATTACTTCTATCATCTCGAGGACAAAAAGGTCTTTGTAGCTAAGAGAGCAGTGTTCCTTGAGAAGGAACACATTCTTGGCGGAGACAGTGGGAGAATGATAGAGTTGAGCGAAGTTAGAGAACCAAGCTCAAGCACCACTCTACAGCCCGAGTCTGTTCAGGTATCTAATACACAAGTTTCAACTTTACGCAGGTCTGATAGAGTATCCCATCCTCCTGAGAGATATGTGGGACATATTAGAGCAGAGGATGTAGAGGATATTGATCCTCAGACCTACGAGGAGGCTATTATGAGTATAGACTCCGGGAAGTGGAAAGAAGCCATGAATTCTGAGATGGATTCTATGTACTCCAATAAGGTTTGGAACCTAGTTGATGCACCCGAAGGTATTGTACCCATCGGTTGCAAGTGGATCTTTAAGAAAAAGATCGGAGTAGATGGAAAGGTAAAGACCTATAAAGCAAGGCTAGTGGCTAAGGGGTATCGTCAAAGGCAAGGTGTTGACTACGACGAAACTTTCTCACCCGTAGCAATGCTAAAATCCATCAGAATTCTATTGGCTATTGCAGCACACTATGATTATGAGATCTGGCAGATGGATGTGAAAACCGCATTCCTCAACGGGAACCTGGAGGAGGAGGTGTATATGATGCAACCTGAGGGATTCGTGTCCAAGAACTGCCCAGATAAGGTGTGTAGGTTGCTTAGATCCATTTATGGACTAAAGCAAGCTTCCCGAAGTTGGAACATAAGATTTGATGAGGCAATCAGATCTTATGACTTCGTTAAGAACGAAGATGAGCCTTGTGTATACAGAAAGGTAAGTGGGAGCGCTATTAGCTTTTTGGTGTTATATGTGGATGACATCCTCATCATTGGGAATGACATAGGAATGCTATCCACAATAAAGGCTTGGTTATCTAGACACTTCTCCATGAAGGACTTAGGAGAAGCATCCTATATCTTGGGGATTAGAATCTATAGAGATAGATCCATAAGGATGCTTGGCTTGTCCCAGTCCAGGTACATAGAAACCATTGTCAAAAGGTTTGGCATGGAAAATTCCAAAGGGCAAACATGAATATGATACCTTATGCCTCAGCAATAGGGTCTATCATGTATGTCATGCTATGTACTAGGCCTGATATAGCGCATGCTCTGAGTGTCACGAGCAGGTATCAGGCGGATCCAGGCTTGGAGCACTGGAAAGCAGTAAAGTGTATCCTTAAGTACTTGAGAAGGACTAAGGATCTTTTACTAGTATATGGAGGTAATAGCCTTAAGGTTGAAGGCTACACTGACTCAAGTTTTCAGTCTGATGTCGATGATAGCAAGTCGAATTCAGGGTATGTGTACACCTTGAATGGAGGAGCAGTGTGCTGGAAGAGTTCCAAGCAAGATACCACTGCTGACTCGACCACAGAGGCGGAGTACATTGCCGCATTAGATGCAGCAAAGGAGGGAGTTTGGGAGTCGATACAGATAGCGACAAGTCGACTTCCTTATATTGCGACCACTATGGGGTGATTACTCAAATAAGGGAACCCGGGTCTTATCAGAAGTGTTCTGAGGAGGTTCTAGCTTATAAGAGAGATCGTAACCCGAGGAGATGTAGCAGTGGAAAGAGTTCCATCCGAAGATAACATTGCAGATCCACTGACAAAGCCGTTGTCTCATTTTGTCTTTGAGCGTCACAGGGGTTTGATGGGGATCAGACACATAGGTGATTAGCTTTAGGTCAAGTGGGAGATTGCTAGTCATAAGTGCCCAGCAAGCCAATCACGTGAGTGATGGCACGTGTGACTTGATACAGAATCTTTTTGCTTATTATATTTTGGCGTATATCACTTTATAACTATTGCATAAATGCATATATATTGTGATGTCCTTGGATTTGTGCAATGGGAATCGGATCGTGATGAGATCACGATAATGAGATCGATTCACCTTTAAACACATATCCTAAATAATCCCGGTCATAGGTTACTCGAGAGGGACATCGTGATAACCGGATAGACTGGTGTGCTGTATACCCGTCCATATGATGGATGCAGCTGGTCTCATAGCTGCTCGTGTAGGGACACTAGGGATACAGTACAGGTGCTCATTGGAGAATGAGTTCACTGATTGATCCGCTTACGGAATGCTGGATGGTTGATGATGCCTTATTGTCAGACAACGATTCCGTAGTCCTAATGGTGTATCTGGTTCTTAGACTTGAGACACCAAGGATGTCCTGTATGAGTGCTCCACTCTTTGATACCAGACTTATAGGTTTGGCTGTTCCCAGATCTAGTACAGCTGGTCATTGGGAGTGGTAGTCGACCTTACGAGGGCTATTGAGTGTCGATAGAGGATCATCCACTCTCGGTATCATGAGAGGAATATCCCATGTGTTCTTGCTCAGACAAATCCCTGGCCAGGGTCATTCGGGTTGAGAGAGAAAGAGTTCTCCGGGAGAATCCGATTAGAGCGAGACTCGAGTAGAAACCGTATGGGTCTGACAGCACCATGCTCGATATACGGTCTCTGGGATATTAGATGGATGAGGGACTATAGGTACATGGTAACTGAGGACAGACAGGTCCAATGGATTGGATTCCCCTGTATCGTCTGGGGACTACGGCGTAGTGGCCTAGTACTTCCGTAGTCGATGAGTCGAGTGAATTATTACAGAGATAATAATTCACTGAGTTAGAAGGAGTTCTGACAGGTATGACTCACGGCCAGCTCGATATTGGGCCTAGAGGGTCACACACATATGGTAGGCATTGCGATGAGTAGAGGTTCGGATATGAGATATCCGACGGAGCCCTTGTCTTATTGGATGCAGATCCAATACCCACTAGGGAAAGGACCCATTAGGGTTTTGACACGGGATCTCTATAAATAAGAGGGATTCACAGCCTCATAGGCTAGAGTCTTTGCTTGCCCTTCCTATTCTCCTCTCCCTCTCCACCTCAGAGTAGGCCTGGAGTTTTGAGGAGCGTCGTCGCAACCCTGCTGTGTGGATCACCGCTAGAGAGGAGGACGCTTGACCTCCTTCACCCTCTCCTAAGGATCTGCAAGGAAACAGGGATATACGATCTCCCTAGGTAACACAATCTCTATACGCAGTTTTGTGTTTTTGCGGATTTTGCGCACCAATCTTCGCACGACGATGAACATCCTTTTGGGAATCGGGGATTTTTTTGTTTTCTTGTTCTTCCGCTGCGCATATGATGTCGCCCCCTATGATTTCCCAACAATAATTAGATTATATGATCTTATTTAATTAAGTAAAATATATTATGAATATGGTTAAATTTTGATTATAGTTATTGATTAATAAAAAAAATTTAAGATTTCTTACGGTATGTTTTTGACCATAGAGAATCTCATAAATACTTATTTTAAACCCTCTACTCTTATTTATAATAGACATGACCTTATAGGAAGTATACACGTAATAATTGGATATGCGGAGTCGTGAATACGTGACATAATTAAAAGATTACAGATCTTCTCTTATTTTTCTTTATCATATGAACCAATCAATAAAATATTACATATCTTCTCTCGTATCCCTGTTGTCCTAAAATCAACCAGTAATCCTGTGAAAAAAAAAAAAAAAGGAGAAAACAAATCTAGTTCTCATTGTAGATCGACATAACTATAGCTTTCAGATCCAACAACAGTGCGTTCGTAGATCAAATAAAAACTTTCTGACTGGCACCGAAGGTACGCATCATAAAGTTAGATATCTTATTATTTGATTTCAAATTTTAACATTAATTTTTTTTATAAAATAATAAACATATTATAATTTTTATGCTTATAATTAGTATCAAAGCGATGATTGTGAAATCAAATACTTTATATTTGTTTGCATCTTTTGCTGTGTTAATCGATTTTTATTTACGATGCATAAACGATTAATCTATATAGTCAATCTATTTTTCTATTTATGTCTATATATTTTATAATACTAATATTATCTTGTTTAAGCTCTCTAATCTTGTTTGTAATCTCAAATCCTTGGAGTGAATTTTTCATATGTCTCAACCACATCATTTCAAAACTCCTTTATTGTTAATAAAAATATATATATTTGGTCAATTTCTAGTTCCATAGAGTTTATGGATCAATGCTTTGATCATATAATTTTAAGAATCTTATACTTTGAACTTGGGATAATCCACTACAGGTGTTATTGTTAATCCAATCCAATAATTAATCTTTTCTCTTTCTCAAATATACAATCAAATAATTAATATTTTCTCTTTCTCAAATATACAATTTTATAGATTGAGACAAATGAAAAAAGTTTTATCAGTTGAGTTTATGCATTATAATCAAGAATGAATAATCATGTAAACTATTTGGTAGAGATAAAATCATTGGTTTCATCTTCTCTCCTCCACACTAATAGAATAGGTTTCACATAAGTAAACAAGAAAGAAGAAGTAATTGGGACAAGAAAAGAAGAAGTAGTTCTGAGAAGAAAGAAGTAATTGGGACTAATCTGAAGAATGATAAAATAGAAGAATAGAGAAAGAGACTTTCAGCATTTATGGCCGAAAGAAAGAAGAAAAACTCTTTGTATAAGAACCAGGATACCATGAACATAATAAAATATATATTTTTATTCATTAATCTTTTATATATAAAAATATATATATAGAGAGAGAGTGATTACAACCTGTTTAACTAAAAAAATTGATTCTATATAATTTAATTTTAATTTATTTTTTGGACTGATTTGATATTAACTGAGTGATCTAAAACAAAAAATAAATTTCTTTAATTATAAGATTATAAAATCCCTTGATTATAGGATTCAAATCCCTTAATCATAAGATTTTCTACGATTTCAATTCAAAATGAGACAACATAGGTACAGCCACCCCTTATATAAGTGAAATAGGCATTGCATAGGGCAACCTAAATTAACATGCATCATCGAACACAACTCCGATAACAAACAACCTAATAGGATTCGGTTCAAACCACCACTGTTGCTTCAAGCAACCTAAAATAACATAATGGCTTCGCCGTATCAGCGACAGAAAGCATCATAAATACAAGTTGGATAAAGAAAATGCAATCATTAATTCAGCAGTTTTCTGATAGGGTTCATACATCACTAAATACAACATGGATAAAGAAAATGCAATAATTAATTCAGCAGTTTACCGATAGGGTTCAGTTCGAACCACCACAGATGCCAAAACCTCGAGGTCTGATAAGAAGCAAAGACAACAGCATCACTAGTTTTATATCCCACAATCTTTTGCTGAGTATCATCACAATCTTTTGCAACAGCTCCAAAGTAGGAGCTGCACATAATAACCTGATTTACGTTTTTTAAAGACAACTAAAAATCATCGTCATCTTCCTCTGCAATATGCTTAGCAAGCTCCTGCTCTTGCTGTTGCCTCTCCCGTCTCGTCTCTTCACTTTCTTTCTCCTTGTTGGAGTTTGGTGGGAACCTCAGTGCTCTCACAGCTTCATTATGCATGTTGAGGCAGAAGGCAATCCTCGAATTGAATGCAATCTGTGGTTCATTGGTGGAGTAGACATCCCCGGTCTCCTTGGAGACCACCCATCCGTTAGAATGATCTATAGTTGCATCTATTGCCCCATCTCTAATGGCTTTGGCTACTATGCTCTCTGCATCAGCCACAGGATTCGGTGAGTCCAATCTCAGTTTTCTAGCTACATCAGCAAGGGAAATCCGAGAGTATGCAATGCTAATATTGCGGAGTCCAGTCCTTATCACATTGTGGCGTAGCCTGACAATCAGATTATGGGTCCTGTCTGAACTGAAAGTCCCTGAAAACTTGTCTGCAACAATTTTAAATAGCTCCAAGTCTCCAATCCGCACAGCCTAAAACCACAAAAATAAGCATCTCAATAACTAAGATTGCAATCCAGTAATGTTTATCTGTCACTGACAACTCACATTAGTTAGCTCAAAGTATGGTGTCAAAGCCTTCTTCATGCCTTTCTGCATGAAAACAGTTCTTTCAGGGATCTCGCCAAGAAGTAAACGGACAATGACTGCCCACTTGTTGCACTGGATTTGAAATCCACGGGCCACAACTGGAGCTTTCCGAGCAGCTTGCAGAAGGCTCTCTTTAGCATCAGTATATTCCAACTGAATGGTTCTTATTTTTCCAAGGTAAAAGAGATACCGACAGAACTACAGGAAAACCACAGAAAGAATCCAGGAAACCATTATGCTCCTAGAATGATAAACATTGTGATACAGCTACATAAATAAATGTCATAACTCACAAGAATTATTTAAAAGAAGAAAAAAAATATAAACCTTAGAGAAAAGACAATGAAATTTATGGCAAATTGTTCAGATTTAACGTTGAAACAGAAAGTTCTTAGAGATTTTACCTGTTGATTCGAGTGTGCCTCAAAACGTGGTGCTTTCGACCTTAGCTTCTCTGCCTGGTCATACAAGTTGTAATGGAGATAATTGCGAAGTAGAAGGTTCAGAAGGGTTTCCTGCAACCAACCATTATGATTAGCCAGTATGAACTTTCATAAGAGTATACAACCCTCCTGCTTGACAACCAACAAACCTGACCCAACTCATCATGTCGTAAGGTCGCCATCCTATGCAATGCAAGAAGAGTCCTAATGGAAAAATAATGTTATCAAAGCTAAAAGACATCAGTAAAAAGATCCAACTCACAACTGTCCTATAAAAATCAACTAAAATATTGTGCAACGAAGACATATAAGGTGATTGTACATACCCACGAATCTCGGCAAGACTATTTGTGAGTTCATAACTGAATGAATAATAGAAGTACAAACGGGAAGCTATAACATCCACGGTTCTTCGGTTTATGTTCCTTAAGCGAGCAATGCTAGCAGAAGAACATGCTTTAGCCTGGTACACAACAGGTGTAGAAAGATTTAAGAAAGGACATAACTTCAATTTCAACAAGGAAATGAAGAGTCACCTCATTGTATCTCTTTTGGTCAATCAGATATATGAGAACAATCAAGTAGCAAAAAATTTCCAGCTCCGGTATACAATGCTTAGCAGGACCTTGTACAGCTGATGCTGCTGTATCCACATCCATGTCATGCTCATCATCCTTTGAAGAGGAAAAAACAACTAAATTGGTCAAACTTTCTTGATGAGATAGAGATGTCACGCTCAATGCATCATGAATGGATTTCATGCATCACAGAGCATATTTATCTAATGAGATCTATACAAAATAAGAATATAAGAACAAAATCTCTTGTACAAGCAAATGAGTAGTTATCGACACTTTTTCATCATTTTCCTACTAATTGAAAAGCAGATAGGTGTTTTCTACTCCAATGCAGTTAGCATTTTGCAAACCAAGTGTCATTTGAAACAGAAAAAAGGTCATAAGAGATCATATCTCCAAATTGAAATTAAGCATTACCAGAAGGGCAAGTCATATAAAAGCATCCGTATGCAAGCGGTCAAGGTACTACATAGAACATATGTAAAACCCAGAAGCATACGCGATCACATATACAGTTCAGTTAAAATATTCAAATTAAATATTAAGCGAGTAGAAATGAAGACTTGTACAGTAAATTTTAAATAATTAATAGGTATATGCATACCAAGACCAACACAAAAATTTATAGGATAGTGTTATATTCATTTACGAATTTATTTAATAAGGAACAAGAAATAATACCAACAAAGAGTGACGAATCCCAATACCCTTTAAATTCAGAAGAAGAAACAGAAGACAAAAGAAAGAAGACCTGTGCATAGTTATACAGACAAATAAACAGTTGAAGACCGAAGCCCTCCTTACAACTTAAATATGGTTCTTCGAAATTGTGCCTCCCAAAACTCATGGAAAATCTTCTACTCTGGGTTTATCTAGGACGGGCAACAGCGACCCTTCTCTGGCTAAGACTATACCCATGTAGAATATGCGAATAAACTTGGAACACAAACAACACAAGAGCACCTTTTTTGGGGCACTGTCGAGATATTATAACCTAAGAGATAATAAATCAACAGCAAGACAGATTTGCACAACCAAATCTTTGCTGGGATAACACGTTCAATTTAATCGAACAATTGGACGACCAAGGATTCATAGAGAATAAATCAACAGAAACACTGTAGCCTAACCACAGGAAGAAAGAAAGGAAAAGTTTACACAAGAAGCTATGACGAAGAAGAAATAGTACCTTGGGAAGAAATGAAGAAAGCTTAGCAAACGCCTCGGAGCCCGAGGGGAGGACGTGGCCGAGGAACGCGGACAACACAGACGCCCTGAGCTTTCGGCGAAGCATCATCGTCAGGCGCACAGCCCGCACGATCCGTCGCACCTCCTTGCCCTGCGCGCCAGTCTCGATCAAGGACGCGATCTCCTTCAAATCTGCACCAAATCCACATCAATAATAACAGAAATAGACGAATAAACCGTAGGGAATTCGAACAGAGTTATCTCTTTTCTCTTTTTGGCTCGGATTCGCACGTTGAAGAGTGGAAGGAACAGTGGCGGAGGGTACAGAACTGGACGGCGCCTGGACCTCCATCTCTACATCGGCCGTCATCTTTCCTTCTTCTTCTCGAAAAAACTTTAAAAATGCTAGAAAATATCAAGAAAAAAATGCGCAACAGATCAGGAATCACAGAAAGGAAACGGTACGAAGGTGGAATCTGGGAAAGAGAGATCAGCTCACGATGAGGCGGAGAGGGCGAGGCTAGGCTTAGGGTTTGGTCACCGGCGTCTTCGCTCTCGTCCAAGGAAAACTCGTCCTGATTTGTCGCCTTTCTTTTTTACGTTTATATATATATATATATATATAATTGAAGACGATATTTCGGAAAAGACCCGTTTCTAATGTACAGCGTCTCTTATTTTCCAAAATATACCTGAGAGCCTCTACATCCTAAAATGATAAAAATATGAGTTTCCTAGATAAATGTAGTTAGATCACCTTATTCAAATTAGTTATAATATTTTTAGATTTTTTTTAGAAAATATTTATATTTTAGATTTCTTTTTTCAATCGATATCTCTCATTTTTATTTTTATTTTCAAATAATACATTTAATTAAAAAATATATATCTAAATTATTCCTAGAAATTTTTTGCTTGTTACATTGTTTTGATCACCATAATAAAAATAATATGAATAAGTCAAATAAAATCAAAACACACTAAAAATTATTTGATATATCGATTCAAATAAATATTTATAATGACTTAGGAATAACATCATCCGAATAAAATTAAAAATTAGTTTATTATAATATTTTGAGCATCATAATAAAAATATTATAAAACCTATTCGTAAATGATTCAAATAAACTCCTAACATTAATTAAATTAATTAAATAAAATTTTAAAAATATGATATCATAATAATATATGAGTAATCATGATAAGAAAAACATAATATGATTTCACTTACAAGTACTGAAAATACCGTAAGCACTATTGAAAAATACTATAAATAAGCTAAATAAAAATATTGTAGCAATCTAAACCTGATAAAAAAAAAGGGGGTGAAAAATATAGCAAAAAATTTTAAAGGGATATTTTGAGTATTTTTTAAATTAGGATATACTATTTAGAAAAAATAAAAGAGATTACCGATTGAAAAATAACGGAAAATTCTTATTTTCAACTAAATTAAAAATATTATAATCATATTTAAGAATATTGTAACTGGGTCTTAATAAATTTAAATTCTTATGAACCTTAATTATTAACCTTATTATAAGTTAAGTCATTTTGAATTAAAGTTCAAAATACTTTGGTATATATCAAAATAAAGGCTGACAAATCCTGGTATTTTTTACGTAAAATATTATAATATTTTTTTTATTATTCATTTAAAAATGATAATAAAAAACATTCTTAGTCGTGATATTTTTAAGGAGTTTATATTTTTTTAATCAAAACACTGAATTCAATTTCAATTAATTATAACTTTCACTATCAGCAAATCTTCATTTATTTATTTATTTATGGCTTCGGTGTTCGCATTATTAGACTGGGTCGATAGTGGGTCGGGTTAAGGTGAAACAAGCCAAACCTTGGATCGAGCCAGATTTGGACTCTGTTTTTGTGTGGTTTGGTTTGGTTTGGTTTGGTTTGGTTTGGCCCGAATTGAGATGAGCAGAAATAAGATTCGGGTTGGGTTGGGTTGGGTTGGGTTGGATATGCTAACGAGGATGGGAGTTGATCAATTAAATATTTAGTAATTTTGTTGAAGAATATTATTAGTATTTATTCCAATGAAATTACTGTAATAACAATAGTTATAATGTGATTATTACGGTGAAGTTATGTGGTGATGGCCGATAAAAAATAGATAATGGAAGCAATCATGCTTAATTGATGACGAAATAGCATCAATTTTTATGATAATGGTGATAGAAGTTGTGATAATAATCGTCCATAGGAACAATAACAGTAATAATAAGGAATCAAGATCTGTTGGTGACAAAATTGATGACATAATTTATTTCTTTTCATCCCATTCAAAAGTTTAAATGATCATAAATAGAGTTTACTTTAATTAACATAATATATTTCTTTAATTATGCAAGGTAATTAAGAAAAAAAAATTAATAATTAATTCTTGTTTCTTTGTTTGTTCGAAAAGATTAGGAATGAAATTAATTAATTAGGAATGTGAAGTCACTACTGGATTAAGCCAGTATAAAATAATTTTGAATACATACATAAATAAATAAAAATGAATAATTTTGTTTATTTTCGTATAATACATTTATGATAGATAAAGTATGAAGATTTTGTTTTCCTACAAATGATATATAGGTTAGTACTAATAAGGCAATTTCCTTTCAGAGTTAATGGGTTACTAGACGTGACGACTAGACAGTCTGTATATGTATCTAAAAGAAGTTTATATATATATTATTCAAAAGAATGTCGACTGATGAATAAATACTACTATATTCCTTGTTAAGAGTATAATATGAGTTTTCTTTCTTCTTCGCTAATATAAAATATATCATTTGGAGTATATTTCTTCATTCATTTGTTTGATATATGCGTATGTTATATGAAGATGTCTTTTGACACTTAATGTATATGATTAAGATATATTGCTTAATGAGTTTTTATTGTTGTTTATAATGACTTATAAGTTCTTGTTAGATAATGAGTTACATGAAGAATTGATTTATTTTCATTTCATATGAAAGCATTAGTATTTCATTTTTATAATTTTTTGAAGGTTTATACACAGCATACTGTTTATATATATATATATATATATATATATATATATATATATATATATATATATATATATATATAATCTAATTTTAGAATAACCTCTTGACTTGTCATAAGACATGAGACTTGGATGGGAAAAACTTTTCCTATAAGTACTAGAAATTGTTTCTAGTTTTTTTTTTATAAAAATTATTATTGTAATTACAATGAATATTAATTTATGTTTGTGATAATGGATCTTGAAATCGAGATTTTACTCTTAGTAAAAAGTTAAGGTCTCATAACGTTACAATAATAATAATAATCATGCAAATGATGTTTGTTATGACCATGAAAATGATAATATAAATATTGAAAATTATAAAATTGTTCATGATAATACTAATAACACTGATAAAGATAATAGGGGAAGAATATGCAGCACTAGTCAAATATTAAAACATGAACATCTCAATTCTTTTATATTGACACAATAAACAATAAATTTTCGACTATAAGATGGGATATGTCACGATGTCATAATGAGTTAATTAATCTCAATTTGTAATACAAATCTGATAAATCACACTACTCCACTAAAACAATAACCCACAAAATCACATATTGGTATGTTCTACAAGTAGTTCATCATCAAGCTCTTATTGCAAAAATTAGAAAGATTATTCCACCTTTCCTTGCCAACATCTTATTGAATCTTGAAACAAGTTGAATTTCCTTCACCATCTAAATTTGCCTCTCTAGAAGTGGATCAATAATGCTTCTCCATTCCTTGTAAGCCAGTTCTGAGCCAGACTGAGATAGAGGCATTCCATTGACAAAGAAGAAAGGTGTGCCCGTCACTCCCCTTGAGCATCCATACTGGAAGGACAAAGAAAAAGAAAGGACAATGGACATCAGATGCCTGGAAATAATGAAACACATACGCACACTCACACAACCTTATGTATACTCACCCTGAAGGAAATCCTTGTTGCAGAGTCAGTTCTTGTGTCATTAAAACCAGATAGGAATGTCGACAATGAGTTCTTGCCGATAGCTGCAACCGCTAGCCGAGCCATGTCTTTGATTATGGAAGCTCTTGGCAGATTATAAGTTGGCTGGTTATAGTACTTTTCCTGTTTTCATACACTTGATTAGCATAGGAATTCAATAAGCTGAGCAGCACAAATGCTGATTTGTCATCTGAAACATGCATTAAGCCTGACAAGACAAAAAATTCCAACTTTGCTAAGATGGTAAGGCTACTGAAATAACAAATTTCAAGTATCTAAGAATGAGTTGTTCATAATACAAGTTAAGCTAATACAAACAACATTGACTTTAATGTTCTTGAGATTCAATTTTGATTCGAATCCAAAACCGAAAAGGGGAGGCTTTGTAGATGAGTTAATTTTTGTTATGTGAAAGAAGTCACGGAGGCTCAACCTAAGAGAGCAGCAAAGAACAGCCAACTCTGAACCATCATATTCCACCTTCAACGAATATATTGAGAATTAAATATTTATTAAGATCATTCACCACTAATGAAAATTCTCCAAATAGTGAAGTACTGGACTTCCATGAATATGCTGCTTAATTGCAGGTTTTGATCACAGCAACATACATTGATTAACCATTAAATTCGAGAAGAGAATCCAAATCCCTCATTTACTTTGATGATGAACAGAGAAGAAATGTTTTCTTATATAAGATTGTGTATCGAAGACTTTTACCTGAAACTTGAAGAAGAGCTCCAGCAGTGGGTATGTTGAGGATGCGTTGAGCTTATTGGCAATGTGAAGTGCGCGACAAGCAATAAAAGCATTGCTGTGGTAACTGCAACACCCAAAACAAGTCAGAATACAAAGGTCTTTTATGCAAGGAATAAAGGGGGAAGAAGAAAAAGGAAGCAAAAGATTGATGATTCCAAGATCCCATTCCATGTCTTGGAGATGACACTGTTGTCACACTCATGACAGCTAAATCAATTAATGGTCATTAAATCATGATTTAGTTAGCTGGTTTACAGAATCAACCCAAGAAAAGCTAAACCATTTGGCTAAATTTGCTCGTCTTTGATTTCACCATGGCTACAAAGAAGGCAGAACAAGAACGAAACCCCAACAAGAGCAGAAGATAGAAGAAGCAGGGAACAGTTACGGCAGTGCGAAGGGGTGGACCACGACCGAGAGGCGATCAGAGTAGTGGCGCAGGGCTTTCTTCAGTGGCGGCCATGAGTCTCTGCTGTCAGGGCATAAAGGATCAAAGAAGGCTTCCACCACCACTGAGTGCCCCCAAACAGGAGCTCCTCTGTACACAAACCCATCAATCTTAGCTGGGATCGGCACCTGTGCTTCAACATGAACGTTGCAGCACCAAGCAAGGAGGAGGAGCAGCACCATGGCCGATGCAGTAGCCTTAATCTCCATGTCTCTCCTCGGTCTCTGCGGAGGAAAGAATCAGTAGCGTTGTATGTGTCTATGAACGACCAAGAACAAAAGGGAGAGAAGAAAAGATCAGATATCTATCCTTTTGGATGGAATCAGTTATCTGACGTAAAACATCACCTGAAACTGATGGGAATGGTTGCCAGCAGACCACCGATGCCAAGATGGTGAAAAGTAGCGCTGTTTGTGTCTATGAACAACCAAGAACAAAAGGGAGAGAAGAATAGATCAGATATCTATCCTTTTGGATGGAATCTGTTATCTGACGCAAAACATCACAAACTGATGCCGGCAGACGACCGAAACCACGATGGTGATAAGTAGTGGAGTGTGACGTTCTAAAAAGTAATATCAAATAATCTTGATTATATTATTATTATTTTTAAAAAATAATATTAAAATTTAAAATTAAATAATAATTGATTAAATTTGTGACATCTACTTTTGATGCTATGCATAAAGTTTTTATCTAATATATAGATATATTGTAGTTGGATTTGAAAATTATAATGATGTCAATCTATAAAGAAAATTAATTTTTTTATTTTATCTCTTTTTATCTTTCACAATACAATAATGATTGATTAAATTTATGGTATGTCCTTTTAAGGCAAAAATAAAAAAATATAATATTATAATTATAAGAGCCTCTCCTATTAAAATCATCTTATAAGGAATCTATCGTAATTAAATTTTTATTCTATTTATCGATAACTATAATTAGAATCTAATCAAATCTATAATATATCTTATTTAATTAAATAGAGTTATATAATCTAACATTCCCTCACTTACCTTATTAATTGATAAAATATAAAAAATAAAATCAAAATAAATAAAATAAAAAAATTATTTAAAAATAAATTTATTTAATTAGATTCAAAAGCTTTGCAAAAAATTTATATGTGCACACAAATTTTATAAAGCAAGTCAATTAAGTCTAATAAACATAATATCATAATAAGTCTTACTAGCAATATGAGTCATAGCAGTTAAATATCATAAATATCATATTTTTTTTATCTATCATAATATTATTAGCCATTCCTAGTATAATTTAAAATAACTACTGTACTTTATCTTATCAGAACAATCATATTATACACATCCAACCATAATATATACATACATAAATATGAATAAAATAATAAAAATAAATGACTTTAATTATGTAAACAAGAATATCAATTATAATATCCTCTCAAACATATATCATTATATCTTTTATGGGTTATTCACAAAACCAATAATAAGAACATATTTTTTTCAAACACTTTAGGTTATAAGTCTTAAGTAAATAAATTAACAAACAATACAATAAAACTCAAGTTTTTTATTCTCTTTCAAGTCATTTTAAAATTATTTTTTACTAAAATTTTTACTTTTATTATTAGCTTAGAAAAGCTATATACTAAATCTCTCAAAATTTTAATTATTATATCTTTTTTGAGATAGTCCTAAAGATTTATCCCTTAATATTTCAATGCTAATAACATATACCTCATTCATATCAATCATCTTAAAATTTTTAGTGAAAAATTTCTTAATTTTGTATAATAAATCAAGATCAATGTTAACAACTAAAAATATTATCCACATACAAAACTAATATAACAAGCTTTCTCTTATTTATCATCATATATAAATATTGATTAATAATATTTTTTTTAAATTTTAAAAAAAGTAATAATATCAAGATTTTATATATCATTGCCTAAAATATTATTTATAGTCATAAATTGATTTCCTAAAAATATATATTAAATTTTATATTTTTTATTTTCTCTATAAATCATTTAGGTTAATCCATATAAATCTAGATCCCCATTCAAAAAATTTATTTTTACATTCATATGATGTAACTTACAATCATAATAAAATACTAATGTTATAACAATTCTTAATGAGTTTATTTTTAAAAAAATAGAGAAAATATCTTATAATGATCAATATATTCTTTATGAGTAAAATATTTGAATACAAATTTTACTTTTATATCATTCGATTTTATCCTTTGGGTCACATTTTGTCCTAAAGATCCATTAAAAATTGACTCTTATATAATTATTACGTAATTCAATGAGTTCTCAAATATTTTGATTCATTAATTTCAGCTCTATTTTTATTGCATCATATTAATTTTCAGAATCATTATTTTTCATTAATTATGAAAATAATAAGAGATCTTTTAATTCATATATTACAATCTAATTCTTATAAATATACCACATAATAATAAAAAATGACATATCTCTTTTCGTTTTGAGATATTATCAAAACTATCAATTATGTTTATTCTATAAGATTATTAGCGATGACAACAATATAATATATGAGTTCATCAAAATTATTTTATTATTCACCCTCATCAATTCTTGTGGTGACTTAAGGAACAATAATCTCTCGAATATAAATGATAAAGGAGTATCAACTTATATTTTCTCAATATCAAGATTAACTTTCGAGATTTTAAATTTCACTGATTTATTATTTTCTAAGAATCTTCTATTACCATATTCAATTATCCTTATGATTATGACAATCAAATATATACCTCTTTAAAATTTTCTAGATAGATTATAGAATATTCAAAAATAGTCCTTGAATCCAAATTAATTTTATATGAATTGAAAACCTTTACCTCTTTAGGATAATCATAAATATGTAAATATCTTAAGTTGAGTTTCCTACCCATCCATAACTCAAAAAAAGTTTGATAGAATTGACTTACTAAAAATCATGTTCAAGATATATATAACCATCCTTAGAACTTCTCATTACATTGATTCAGGTATACAAAATAATAATTCATCATACTCGTAACAATATCTATAAGAATATGATTTTATATTTCAACAATCTTATTTTGTTATGGAGCATATGACAATATAAATTGAATATCTAATTTTTAGGAATCTAGCAAAAGAAATAAAATTTTAATTAGGTTCATTATTATTACCATTAAATTTATCACATATTAGATATGATAATTTGAACTTTTATATTTAATTATATTTTAATTTTATTTATATATACCAAAATGTGTCAATAGTATGAAATCATACATGAATTAGATATATAGTCATATCTCAATCGATTATCTATAAATATAATAAAATATCTCTCTTCACTAAAACAGAAAATATTGAGTGACCTATATATAGAAACATGTATAATCTCAAAGAGTTTATGAAATTATGCTTTATTCTAATATTTGATTATAGGATCATTATAAACTTAATATTCATATTAATTCTATACAAACCATTATACATAATTCAAAAGTTAATTTTTATTGAATCCTAAATATATTGAGTACATAACTAAAAAATAATAATATTTTGATAATTCTAGATAAAGAACCCAATTTTTTAGAATTATAAAAACATAACATGCATCCATAAGATCCATCAAATGAATTATCTTTAGACATTAAGTATCAACTACTATTACTTTTACTTTAAGATGATTCTTGTAATGATAAATATTTCATACTCTTTTGATTCTCATATTAGAATAAATCTTTATTATTAGTAACATAAATTGAAATGTTAGTATTAATCTAACATACGTTAGAAAAAGACTTCTAAAATGTTTGATTTGTAATATATAAAAGTCAGACTTATATTTTTCCCTTTTAAATCAAATCTTATAATTGTTCTTCTTATAGCATTTCTTGTCATAGAAGTAATATTTTTATATGAAATTTTTTTTATGAGTTTATATAATATTTATAAATTTAATAAATTTATTTGATAAATTATGCTTTAGTCTTTTATTGTTACCTATTCCCTAGGTAGTACTAGTCACATCATTTAAGTTTTACTTATTCTTAATTTTATTATAATAAACTTTAAATAAATCAAATTAGAATAAATAAAATTAAAAAATATATAAAAAAGAACTCAATTACATTCATGCCCAATGCACTTAACTTTATAACTTTATTAGTCATATTGATGATATAATCTTGAATTTCAATCGGTTCTTTCATTAATATGTCAGCTAATGATTTATTAATAAATTTAAATTAATTATTAAATATTATAGTGTTCTAGTTGTAAGTTATAATGAAGTCTAAATAATATTAGCAATTATCATAAAATTAAGTTCTTTTAGATTTTTTCATTTATCTCAATTATTTATTCCATAGAAATTTTAGTAGTTATGTTCATGATCTTTTCAACTAGATTGATTAAGGTCTAACAAACATTGTCAATTATATATGATTAAGCCATTTATAATAATTTAATCTAGAAAATATATGGATATTTATAAGAACGTCATGGAAGAAGTATCACTATAATAAAATAATATAATATTAATATTTTGAGATTTTAAATAAATATTAAACTATTGATATCATCTCTATTTTATTTTTGGGTGAAATATTAATATATCTAATGTTCACACAAAATTATTTGTGGAACATTGATGTCATCCTTATGGAATAATATTGCTAACTTAGAGTATTTAATTTGAAACTACAACAATATCTAAAACAATATCATCCTGCCTCATTGCCTAATAATTTAGATTATATTTTTTAATTATTTAAATCTCTTAATTATATATCATTAAAAATATTATTTTTAATATTATTTAAGATTAATTCTTTAATATAATTTTATAATTTATTAGTCTAGACCACTTGTGGACTATAAGATTAATGTAATAATTTAAAATATAATTTAAAATATCTTATAAATGATAAATTATTTATTATAATTCATATCTCATAAGCCTATCATCCTCAGAATAAAACTTAAAGATATGAGTTATAAATAATATTCACTAAAATTCTTCAATCTAACATATACTAAAATAATTAAATAATAAAATAATAATTATAATAATTATTAAATATTAATAAACATAAGGAAAAACTCATATGATAATTGCAATCATTATGAAACATAAATTGTACCCTTATATGAAAAAATAAATATTATTTAATAATTTTAAACATATTTATGTGAATAATCAAATAAATATTAAAAATAATTATTATATTTTTAATTATCACATGCAAGATTTTATCAATATGTCATATAAAAAATCTATAAAAGAATATTATAATTTATATTTTTAAAATTTCGCATGAAACCCTTAGACAGCCAAACCTATTTAATTGGGTATACTCAAATTAAACTAAACATCATATCAATTAAGTTAGTCAAAAAATTAAGATTGATCAAAATTTAATTTTTTTTAATCATATTAAAACTTAATCTAAATCTAATCAAGCTGTCAAGATATAGTCACGATTTAGTCCGATAAAAATATTTGATGAAAATCAATTAAATTAATTAATTTTATAAATGAGAACATAAGTCATAAATCTTTAATTTTTGAATTGTAAAACTATAATTTTTTTTATGAGATATATAATACAAAAATTCGATTTCTAAAGAGCATAATTAAAAAATATAATTAAAGGACACAGATTGAAATTATCTTATTTCTAAGGGGTAAAAATATTCTTTTAGTTAATAAAAAAAAAAACTCTAGAACGTCATCGCAGTTGTCACCATCATTGTGTTCCACCTTGCCTATGCGCACGAGTCTCACCAATGGCACACCGATCATCTATCGCTTGCGCACCACCCATGGTGACACAATTGTTCTCATGTGGTTGACCAACAATGCCTCACCGTCATCACATTGTGCTATCATGCTCACGTGTATCTATGTCAATAGGCGACCACATTGTCATTGTGTCGTGTCATCAAGGTCATCCATGGTTGTGCACTAATTAGTGACCACCACAATCGCTATGGTGTGCGGCTATGCTAATGACTCAATCATGCAATCGATGGGTACCACGGCCTTCGATGTCCAATCAACATCGCCCTTAGCCAACAAATGCTACAGTGATGTTATCATTGCTATTGGTCAAACGCAACGCTGCAACCGTCACAAGCAATGATGTTGCTCAAGCAGCCACAACTCTCACAAGTAACGACAGTACAATAGTCGCCACATACAGCGATACTAGTGTAGGTATCGTAGGCAATGGTACTACTATAATAGCTTGTGACCAAGGTAGGTTGGTTGCCATAAAGATGTTGCATATGATCATTGTCGACTATCGCACCCCATGGTGCTTTTATTGCATGAGTAGTTGCCACCCACAATTGAGCTCGTGACAGTTGAAATTTGCCACCCTCAACAATTGAGCTCGTGCTTTTAATAGTGGTTCATCGATCAAGCACGAGGAACTTCACGTTGCTCAGAAGCAAGCGATAAAACGAAGTAGATTAAATAGTAAATTGATAATACAAACGAATCGTTTAAGCATCATAAATCAAAACTAAATAATATATTTTTATAAGCAAAAGAGTGTTGATAAATATATCTAAATACGAAGTATATTTAAAATGCTTTTACGATCTAAATTATTTAAAAATATGGCTCTGATATTAATTATAAACATAAAACTATGTTTATGTTACTATTATGCAAAAATATTTAATATTAGAAACTAAAATCAAATAATGATAGATCAGATGTGTACCTTTTGATGCTATTCATAAAGTCTTTATTTGATCTACAAGTGCATTGTTGTTGGATTCAAAAACTGTAAGGACGTGAATCTACAAAGATAACTAGACTCATCTTTTCCTCTTTTCTTATCTTTCGCATTACCGCTACGAGCAATGACTTAGGGATTAACTATAATTGAGAATATATCTTAATCTCAATAACTAATTGTTCGTCTTTAATAGGTCATATCCTTTTATTAGCAAAAGCAACATATATATAGGATGATAATTATGAGAGCCCTTCCAAAAAAATCTATCATAATTTAATTTAATTTTTTATTTATTAATAATTATAATCAAAATTTATAATATCGAGGATACGGTTAACTTTGATCATCTTCCACCAATATAAGTTAATAAACTTGATGGTACTATTTACTTGATTAGTGGTCAGAAACGCCCTCAAAAGTATCGTAAATGAAAAGATGCCTGCGTTGTTTCCCAAGAGCTTGGTTTTGTTGTCACTATTCATAAGGCAATCATAGTCTTTGGCTTTTTGACTTCTCATAATATGTGCAGAAATGAGCTTCATTTCAGTTGATTGGAAAGATTGTGTTTGGAAAACTATCATCCAAATTATCATGTAACTCATCTATGTAATGTTTAAGCTTGATCATAGTATTAGCAAGGCACTACAATCTAATGTTGCTCTCTTTTCAGTATTCAAAGAGCTCTAAGGTCAAACTGTTCATACTTTTAACTATAGTTGAAGATATTAGTCATTATAAAGTCTGACCAACCCGCTTATTTTAATTAAGTGATGCTCCCCTCTTATGATTGAGATTGGGAATAGGTTTTTCCATACTCAGCATGCCATGCATGTCAAGAGGAAGCAATATTGCCCAGCTCCATAATTTGAGCGAAACCCACTTTGATCATTTGAGTCATATTTTATCTTAAAGACTCATTTATAATTGACTATTTTATAATTATTGATAAATCCGATGAGTTTTCAAATATCATTTTAGTCCATTGATTTTAACTCTACTTTCATCACATTATATCATTTTTTAGAATCATTATTTTTCATAACTTATGAAAATAATGAGGGATCTTTTGATACTTCTGTCATAATCTAATTCTTGTAAATATACCACATAATAATTAGAAATGATATATCTCCTTTCTTTTTTAGATCTTTTTAAAACTGTCAAATATTATTATTCTATAAGATCATTAGCGATGACATCAACATCATTTGAGAGTTTATTAATACTATTTCATTATTTACTTTCATCAGTTCTTTTAGTAACTTGGAATGATAATCTCTCAAATTTAAATCATAAAGGAGTATCAAACTATATTTTCTCAATATCAAGATTAACTTTCGAGATTTTTACTCTCATTGATTTATTATTTTCTAAGAATCTTGCATTATCATATTTTTACTATCCTCGTACTATGATCATGACAATAAAATCAATACCCTTTTGAACTTTTCTAAATAAATAATAAAAATATCTAAAAATAATCCTTAAATCTAATTTTTTTTCATGTGAGTTGAAGACCTTTATTTTTTTAAGACAATCATAAATATGTAAATGTCTCAAGTTTCTTACCCATC
The DNA here is from genome assembly GCF_036884655.1 of Musa acuminata AAA Group. NCBI lineage: Eukaryota > Viridiplantae > Streptophyta > Magnoliopsida > Zingiberales > Musaceae > Musa > Musa acuminata. The sequence goes on from NC_088353.1 coordinate 36,148,230, forward strand.
TATAACTTAAAAGAAGTCGATGAAATTTACTTACTACGAATCCTGTTCAAGATTTACATAACCGTCCTTAGATATTTTCCTTATATTGATTCAAATATAGAAAAATAAATCATCATACTCTTAATAACATGATTTTACCTTTTTGAAATCTCATTATAGTATGATAGACCTAAAAGATATATTGAATACCTCACTTTTCTAGGAGTCTAACAAAAGAACTAGAATTTCAATCGAGTTTATCATTACTACCGTAAAATTTATCACCTATCAAATATTATAATTTTAACTTGTATATCTAATTATCTTTTAACTGTATTTATATACACCAAAGGTGTCAATAGTATGAGATCTTACATGAGTTAGATATATATAGTTATATCTTAATCGATTATTTATAAATATGATAAAATATCTCTCTACACTAAAATAGAAAATATATAGTGACCCATAAATATAAACATATATAATCTCAAAGAGTTTATGAAATTATATTTCATTCCAATATTTGATTACAGAATCATTAGAATATCAAGATTCATATTCATTTTGTATAAACTATTATATATAATTTAATATTTAACTTTTATTGAATCATAAATATATTGAGCTTACAACCACAAAAAAACTTAATATCTTGATAATTCTAGATAAAGAACCTAAATTTCTAGAATTATAGGAATAGCATGCATCCTCAAGATTCATTAAATAAATTATCTCTAGGCATAGTCAAATATCAATTACCGTCACTTTTGCTTTAAGATGATTCTTTATAATAATAAATATTTCATACTTTTTTTTTGTTATCATATTAAAATGGATCTCTATTATTAGTAACATAAGTTGAAATATTAGTATTAATCTAATAAGTATTATAAAAGGACTTCTATAACATTGGATTCAAAATATACAAAAATCAAGCTTATATCTTTGCCTTTTGAATCAAAATCTTATAATCCTTTTTAATATGATATTTCTTATCATAGAAGTAGTATTCTTCTATGAAATTTTTTTTATGAGTTTATATAGTATTTATAAACTCAGTAAATTTATTTAATAAACTATGCTTTAACCTTTTATTATTATCTACTCCCTTGGTAGTACTAGTCACCTCATTTAAATTTCACTTATTTTTTATTTTATTATAGTGAATTTTAAATAAGTTAAATTAAGAAGAAATAAAATTAAAAAAAAAATATACAAGAAAAGATTCAACTATATTCATGCCTAATGCTTTTGATCTTACAACGTTATTAGCCATATTGAAAATATAATCTTGAATTTCTTTATCAAACTGAATTTCAATTAATTCTTTTATTAATATATCAACCAATGACTTATCAATAAATTTAAATTAATTTTAAATATTTTTGTGTGATAGTTGTATACTATAATGAAATTTAAATAGTATTAGTAATTATCATAAAATTGAGTCTTTTAGACTTTTTTAATAATTTATATTAATTATTTATTCCATAGAATTTTAAGTAGTTATGTTTATGATCTTTTAAACTAGTATGATAAAGGACTAATAAAACTAGTATAAATTACATATGCTTAAGTTATTTATAATAATTTAATCTAAAAAAATTTATGGATAGTTATAAGATTATAATGAAGGAAGTATCAATATAATAAAATAAAATAATATTAATATTTTAAGTTTTTTTAATAAATATTAAACTATTGATATTATCTTTATTTCACTTTTGGATAAAATATTAACATAAAACTATTTATAGAGGACTAATACCATCTTTGTAGAATAGTATTACTAATACTAAGTATACAAACCTTAAACGATAATGATATCCAAAATAATATCATCCTATCTCATTATCAAATTATTTGGAGTAGATTCTCTCTTATGATTATTTAAGTCTCGAAACTATGTATACTATTGTGAATATTATTTTTTAATATCATTTAAAATTAAATTTTTAAATATATTTTATAAATTATTGGTCGAGACCACTTGACGACTACAAGACCAATATAATAATTTAAAATATAATTTAAAATATCTTATAAATAATAAAATATTTATTTAATTTACATCATAGAAGTCTTCTTTCCGAAGCCATTTTGGTAGCTATTGATCAAATAAAAATTAAATATATTTGTTACAAGTAATAATCATCAAATTTCTTCATTCTAATATATACTAAAATAGTTTATAATAATAAAATAATAATCAAAATAATATATTAAATATAATATATATATACATATATTTATATAATTACAACGATGATGAAACATAAATTATATCTTTATGTGAAAAATAAATATTATTTTAAAATTTTAAATATTTATGGGAATAATTAAATAAATATTCAAGATTTTTAATTATCACATGTAAAATTTTATTAATATGTCATATGAGAAAACTATAAAAGAAAATTATAATTTATATATTTTTTAAATTTCACATGAAACCCTTACACCAGTCAACCTTATTTAATTGGGCAAGCTCAAAATCAAACTAAATATCATATCAATTAAGTTTGTCAAAATATTAAAGTTAGATCAAAATAAAAAATAATCAAAATTTAAATTTTTTATTCTGATTAAAACTTAATTAATCTAAATCCAATTAAGTAGTCAAGATATAGTCACAATTAAGGTTCATAAAAATATTTAATTTAAAATAAAATAAATTAGTTAATTTTATAATTGAGGATATAAATAAAAAATATTTAATTTTAGAAAGGTAAAATTATAATTTTTATAAGATATATAATAGAAATATATGATTTCTAAATAGCATAACTCAAAAAATGAATTAAAGACCGAGATCTAATTCTTAATGGGTAAAAATATCTTTTTAGTTAATAATAAAGAAAACTCTAAAACTACTTTCGTAATCGTCGCCACCATTGTGTTCCACCTCACCCACGCGCATAGGTGTCGCTAATTACATACCAACCATCCGCAACCTTTACACTACTCATGGTGGCACGATTGTTCTCACATGGCTCACCGACAATGCCTCATTGTCACCACATTGCTATTGCGCCCATGCATGGTTGTGCACCGATTGGCAGCCACACCATCATCATGTCGTGTTGCCACACCTACATATGGTTGTACACTGACCGGTGACCACCACAATCATTGTGGTGTGCGGCTGTGCTGACAAGTCCGTCGTGTAGCCATTGGGAAACATGGACTTCAACGTCTAATCAACACCAACCTTAGCAAGCAAATGTTGTAGTGGCGGTACTACAACTGTTGATCAAAGACAGTGATGTCCTGTAGTCGTCGTAACTATCGCAAGTAACGATACTACTAAAGTCACCATACATAATGGCACTACTATAGTTGCTTATGATTAAGGTAGGTTGGTCATCATAAGGGTATTGCACACAAGCAATCGTGCTTGTGATCATCATCAACTATCGCACGACACTTCCATTGTGTATGTAGTCACGGCCTATAATTGGGCCCACGACCACTATAAGCCATCACCCTCGATAAAACTATCATTGATAACAAATTGTCAATAGTGGCTTAAAGATCAAGCATGAGAAACTTTGGATTGCCCGCAAGCAAGTGATAGGGCAAACTAGATTAAATAGCAAATTGATAATATAAACTAATCATATAAGCATCATAAATCAAAATTAAATAACATATTTTTGTAAGCGAAGAGTACTAATAAATATATTTAAATATAAAATAGATTTAAAATATTTTTACGATTTAAAATATTTTTACGATTTAAAATGTTTGAAAATATGACTCTGATACTAATTATAAGCATAAAAATTATGATTATACTACTATTATATAAAAATATTTAATATCAGAAACCAAAATTGAATAATGATATCTCATATTTAACATGTAACTTTCAATGCTACTAAGAAAGTTTTTATCTGATCTACAACTATATCATTATTGGATTCAAAAATTGTAGTAACGTCGATCTGCATGAATAACTATAGTTGATTTCTCCTCTCTTTATATTCTTTATAGGATCAATATGAGCAATGGTTTAGGGATTAAGGGAGATTGAGAATAAATATATTATCTCAATAACTAATTATTTATTTTTAGGATATCTTATTTGTTTATTTGTTTATAAGCAAGTGTAAAAAGTCTAAGTTGGTAATTATGTGAGTTCCTCCAAGAAATTCTATCATAATTTAATTTATTTTTATTTATTAATAATCATAATCAGAATTTATAATACAGAGAATATGGTTAACTTTGATCATCTTCCACCAATATGAGTTAATCAACAAGATAGAACTCTTTACTTGATTGACTATCAGAAACACCCTAGAAAGCATCGTAAATGAAAGGATTGCCCGTAGGAACTTGATGCCGACGTTATTTCCTAAGAGCTTGGTTTTGTTGTCACTATTCACAAGGCAATCACAATCTCTGACTTTTTTTTACTTCTCTTGATATGTGCAGAATGAGCTTCATTTCTGTTGATCGGAAAAATTATATTCCTGAAAAACCATCATCCAAATTCTCATGCAACTTAATGTTTAAGATTGATCACATTATCAGAAGAGCACTGCAATCTGTTGTTGCTCTACTTTCAGCCTTCAAAGAGCCCGAGGTCAAACTGTTCATACCTTTGACTGTAATTAAAGATGACAGTTATTACATAATCGACCAACATGCTTGTTACATAATTCGAGCGGGACCCACTTCAATCCTCTAGTATGATGCTGCCACATCATATACCAACGCTGCGTCGTGGTTGACCTCATATAGCTGCATAGCCGCATAGCCCACACATGGAGTGGCCTCGCCACGAGCCCAAGCCGCGCGTCATTCCTCCGCACTACGAACGTGAGCCCGTGGCGGAGCCAAGCACACACGTATCGGACGGGGGGAGGGAGGCGCACGCCGACCTCACAGGTTTCGCCCCTCCCCGAGCCTTCCGACGACGAATCGGCTCCGCCTGCCGTTCCTCCTCCTCCTCACCCCCTGAGCCAGTGCCGCACAGGTGTCGCGCAACCCGTCCATCCACAGAACCTGGCCGTCCGATCGCTCCTCCCTCTCCCATCCTCCATTAGCCCGCCCACTCCTCCCCTGGCCAAAAGTAGCACCCGCTTACTCCATTGAACCCCGTTCCCCAGGAGGCGAGAAACAGAGGAGGAGCTCGAGACGTTCCTTCCTTTGTTTCCTCCCTATTCATAGTGTCTCGTCTCTCCTCCTCCCACTTTAATTAGGGTGTCCGTAACGGATAAAGGAGTGAAGAAGAAAGAGAGGAGAGGGAGAGGAAGGGGGAGGGAATGATGTTACTGCTGTTTCTGTTCGTCGCCCTGTTCTTGGTGTGCTTCGGGATGGGCGTGGTGTTCATGGTGTACATGTGCATGCTGTGGTCGTCGATGCTGCGGAACGGGGAGGGGAACAAGAGCGGGAAGGGGCTGTCCACAGCGGAGCTGGAGCGGCTGGGCGGGGAGGCGGACGGGGGGGCGGTGGCCGGCCAGGAGTGCGCGATGTGCCTGGAGGACATCGAGGCGGGACAGGCGGCGCGGGTGCTGCCCGAATGCCGGCACGCCTTCCACCGCCTCTGCGCCGACCGGTGGCTCTCGGCGCACCCGGACTGCCCCCTCTGCCGCGCCCAACTCCACCCTCCTCCTCCCCCTCCCCCTCCGCCTCCCTTGGCTCCGCCTTCGGTCCCCGTGCACGTGGTCGTGGCTGCATGAGAGCGCTCCAGCTTTGCTCGCGTCTTCTCTTGCATTAATCTTCGTTAGGAATACATTATTTCTTTTATATTTAGGTTAGATTAATGGCCTTTTTCTATTTGAAATTTTTGATTCAGTAGGTTTAGCTATTAAGCTATACATAAGCAAACACAATTATTAGATTTTCTTATCGATTTTTTCCTTTTTTTTGTGTACAAATGTTTGGCTAATCTTTTCAATGAGGTTTTGCTAGGAAGTAAATGTTGAGATATCAGCTCTAATTTTCTTTAAGATGAATGATACTGAATCCAAGCTTTCTTGTTTCGGGGCGTCAACTGTGTTAGCTTTATTGATAGCCTCTTTAGCAGCTTCTGCCCTCGAATGAATCTGTGCAAAGAACACGTAAACCAATCAGAACATGATATATACTGCTCTTCATCTTCTACTTGTCCATGATACCTGGACATGCATTGCCTACTTACAAACCTCAAATGGATGTGTTTTGCAAAAAAATAAAGATAATATATTGCTAGCATATCTGTAATATGAGTCTAGAAGAGTCAGTGTATTATTATATTATAGAGAGGTCGTTTACGTACCACCTCAAACCCCACTTAGCCTCCTAATTCACAACAGAACCAAAGACTCAAACCCCACTTAGCCTCCTAATTCACAACAGAACCAAAGGCTCATCCTTTGATGGTATTCTGGAATATCCTCGGTATTTACCTTACAATGTCTCTTATACTTATATATATAGTGGTGACGATGACATTTTATCCTATGATGATATGTACATTGACATGATGAAATCTTGTCAGTTTGACAAGTCCAATAGTCTCACATCGAAAAAATCAAGCTTATTATCTCCTATTAGAATTATAAATAAGGGCTTGGGCTTTGAAGTCAGAGGCATCACAAGATAAACCTAAGTGTTTGCTCTACGAACATCTTCCTAAGGCATTTGTAATAGTCTATTTTATAGTAGTGATTTGCTCATCCTTCGTCCGTGGATGTATGTCAAGGTTAATTGACCGAATCACGTAAATATGGTGTTCTTGTTGCTTTTATCTTTTCGTTTTATTATCTTTGTTGGGTTGCTAAAATTACCCTTTGGTAAATTTCTTGGGGCTAGCTCTAACAAATTGGTATCAGAGCCTGGTTTGGGATCGATGAAGGACATTCTGGTTCAAGACGGAGTTGATTTGACACTATAGGAGGCTGAAAACATTCCAGATAGTACGTCAAAGAAAGATTTTATGGGTATGGATAAGAAGGCCCGATCCAACATTATTCTAAATCTCTCTGACGAGGTTTTACGGGAGGTAGCTACAGAGACTACAGCTAAGAGCATGTGGGACAAGCTTAAAGCCTTGTATATGAATAAGACAGTAGAGAATCGTCTTTACTTAAAGCAGAGTTTGTATATGCTTCGGATGACTAAAGGTATATCTATACTCTCACATCTTGATAAATTTGATTCCTTGGTTATGGATTTGGAGAATATAGATGCAAAAAATGATGATGAGGATAAAACCCTATTACTTTTGTGTTCTCTTCCCCAATCTTTTAAGCATTTCCGTGATACTATGATTTATGGAAAAGAAATAATTTCATATCAGGAAATTAAATATGCACTAAAATCTAAAGAGCAGATAGACAGGGATATTACTGGAGAAAGTAGAGAAAATCAGGCTGAATGTCTGATTATTAAGGGGAGAACAGATAAAAGGGAATTTGACAATAGTAGATCTAAATCTAGATCTAAATCCAGACATAGAAATTTGGAGTGTAGATATTGTCATAAAATGGGGCACATTAAGGCCGATTTCTTTAAATTGAAAAATAAATTAAAGCAAAAGAAAAAAATTATTGAGAAAACTACTGAGTCTGCTGAAGCTAGTGTAGCAACTGATGAGAATGTTGGAAATATTTTCTCTGCTATTGATGACAAGACGAGGTCTAAAAATGAATGGATTTTAGATTCAGGTTGTTCTTATCACATGTGTCCTAATAGAGATTTGTTTTCCACATATGAATCTTGTAATTGTGGAATTGTTTTGATGGGCAATAATGCAGCATGTGATGTTGTTGATAGAGGAATAATTCGAATTAAAATGCATGATGGTATTGTGAGGACGCTCACTAATGTTAGACATGTTTCTGATTTAAAAAAGAATCTCATCTCTTTAGGCACCCTAGATGCTCTTGGGTATAAATACACAACTGAAGGTGGAGTTATGAAAGTTTCTAGAAGTGCTTTTGTTGTTTTGAAAGTTTGTAGGTCTGGTAGCTTATATATTCTGCAGGGAACTACTGTCATAGGTTCGGTTGTAGTTTCGTCATCATTATTGTCTGATTTTGACGTCACCAAATTATGGCATATGCGTTTGGGTCATATGAGCGAAAAATGTTTGAGTATATTGAGCAAAAGGGGTATACTTTGTGGACAGAGTACTGGGCCACTAGATTTTTGTGAACACTGTATTTTTGGAAAGTAGAAAAGAGTCAGCTTCAATTCTCCGGCAGTTCACAAAATGAAAGGTACTCTTGACTATATTCATTCAGACCTTTGGGGTCCAGCTCATGTTTAGTCTAAGGGTGGTGCTAGGTATATGTTGACTTTCATTGACGATTATTCCAGGAAAATTTGGATTTATTTTCTGAAGATGTTTTTCTAACCTTTAAACAATGGAAGGCTTTGATTGAGAAGCAAACAGGTAAACAGATTAAGTGACTTCGAATAGATAATGGCATGGAATTTTGTGAAGGTGACTTTAATGAATTTTACAAAAATGAAGGAATCGTTCGCCATCGCACTGTTAGGATGACGCCTCAGCAAAATGGTGTGACCGAACGTATGAACATAACACTCTTGGAGAGAGCAAGGTGTATGATCTCAAATGTAAGGTTGACAAAGGACTTTTGGGTAGAGGTAATTAATATGGCCTGTTACGTTGTCAACCGCACTCCTTCTGCAACACTTAACTTTAAAACTCCGGAGGAAGTTTGGTCAGGTACTCCTGCTGATTACTCTGATTTAAAAATTTTTATGTGTCCAGCATACATGCATATAAATGAAGGAAAATTAGAGTCTCGAACTAAAAAATATATTTTCCTTGGGTATGCTTCTGGGGTGAAAGGATACAAATTATGGTGTTCTGATCCCAAATCCCCGAAATTTGTAATCACTAGAGATGTTACTTTTGATGAATTGTCTATGTTATCTTCTAAAGAAGAATCTACTAGTTGTATAAATGATAGTACGCAGAAGCAGATGGAGCTTGAGATTGGTAGTTCAAATTCTTTTAAGTTAAACTCTTCTACTCAAAGAATGGCAGTAGATAGTCCGGAGTCTACTGACAAAGTTGATCTAAAGGAAGAGCAATATTCCATAGCCAAGGATAGATCACGGAGAAATATTTGACTACCACAAAGATATACAAATTTGGTTGCATATGCTTTATTTGTTGCAAAAGAAACAAGTGAAGTTGGTGAGCCTACTTCCTACTCAAATGTAGTTTCATGTGATAATTCCGCTAAGTGGTTGATCGCGATGAATGAAGAAATTGAATCTCTCCATCGGAATAGAACTTGAGATCTTATGAAGCCGCCTTCGGATAAGAAAATTATTGGATACAAATGAGATACTATTGTTGAGGGAAATGTCCTTGTTCAGAAAATTCATACGAAGGACAATCCAACTGATATGTGTTGGGAAATCATAGGGGGCGACATCATATGCGCAGCGGAAGAACAAGAAAACAAAAATCCCCGATTCCCAAAAAGATGTTCATCGTCGTGCGAAGATTGGTGCGCAAAATCCGCAAAAACACAAAACTGCGTATAGAGATTGTGTTACCTAGGGAGATCGTATATCCCTGTTTCCTTGCAGATCCTTAGGAGAGGGTGAAGGAGGTCAAGCGTCCTCCTCTCTAGCGGTGATCCACACAGCAGGGTTGCGACGACGCTCCTCAAAACTCCAGGCCTACTCTGAGGTGGAGAGGGAGAGGAGAATAGGAAGGGCAAGCAAAGACTCTAGCCTATGAGGCTGTGAATCCCTCCTATTTATAGAGATCCCGTGTCAAAACCCTAATGGGTCCTTTCCCTAGTGGGTATTGGATCTGCATCCAATAAGACAAGGGCTCCGTCGGATATCTCATATCCGAACCTCTACTCATCGCAATGCCTACCATATGTGTGTGACCCTCTAGGCCCAACATCGAGCTGGCCGTGAGTCATACCTGTCAGAACTCCTTCTAACTCAGTGAATTATTATCTCTGTAATAATTCACTCGACTCATCGACTACGGAAGTACTAGGCCACTACACCGTAGTCCCCAGACGATACAGGGGAATCCAATCCATTGGACCTGTCTGTCCTCAGTTACCATGTACCTATAGTCCCTCATCCATCTAATATCCCAGAGACCGTATATCGAGCATGGTGCTGTCAGACCCATACGGTTTCTACCCGAGTCTCGCTCTAATCGGATTCTCCCGGAGAACTCTTTCTCTCTCAACCCGAATGACCCTGGCCAGGGATTTGTCTGAGCAAGAACACATGGGATATTCCTCTCATGATACCGAGAGTGGATGATCCTCTATCGACACTCAATAGCCCTCGTAAGGTCGACTACCACTCCCAATGACCAGCTGTACTAGATCTGGGAACAGCCAAACCTATAAGTCTGGTATCAAAGAGTGGAGCACTCATACAGGACATCCTTGGTGTCTCAAGTCTAAGAACCAGATACACCACTAGGACTACGGAATCGTTGTTTGACAATAAGGCATCATCAACCATCCAGCATTCCGTAAGCGGATCAATCAGTGAACTCATTCTCCAATGAGCACCTGTACTGTATCCCTAGTGTCCCTACACGAGCAGCTATGAGACCAGCTGCATCCATCATATGGACGGGTATACAGCACACCAGTCTATCCGGTTATCACGATGTCCCTCTCGAGTAACCTATGACCGGGATTATTTAGGATATGTGTTTAAAGGTGAATCGATCTCATTATCGTGATCTCATCACGATCCGATTCCCATTGCACAAATCCAAGGACATCACAATATATATGCATTTATGCAATAGTTATAAAGTGATATACGCCAAAATATAATAAGCAAAAAGATTCTGTATCAAGTCACACGTGCCATCACTCACGTGATTGGCTTGTTGGGCACTTATGACTAGCAATCTCCCACTTGACCTAAAGCCAATCACCTATGTGTCTGATCCCCATCAGACCCCTGTGACGCTCAAAGACAATATGAGACAACGGCTTTGTCAGTGGATCTGCAATGTTATCTTCGGATGGAACTCTTTCCACTGCTACATCTCCTCGGGTTACGATCTCTCTGATAAGCTGGAACCTCCTCAGAACACTTCTGATGAGACCCGGGTTCCCTTATTTGAGTAATCACCCCATAGTTGTCGCAATATAAGGAAGTCGACTTGTCGCTATCTGTATCGACTCCCAAATCTGTGATGAACTTCTTCACCCAGACTCCCTCCTTTGCTGCATCTAATACAGCAATGTACTCCGCCTCTATGGTCGAGTCAGCAGTAGTATCTTGCTTGGAACTCTTCCAGCACACTGCTCCTCCATTCAAGGTGTACACATACCCTGAATTCGACTTGCTATCATCGACATCAGACTGAAAACATGAGTCAGTGAAGCCTTCAACCTTAAGGCTATTACCTCCATTTACTAGTAAAAGATCCTTAGTCCTTCTCAAGTACTTAAGGATACACTTTACTGCTTTCCAGTGCTCCAAGCCTGGATCCGCCTGATACCTGCTCGTGACACTCAGAGCATGCGCTATATCAGGCCTAGTACATAGCATGACATACATGATAGACCCTATTGTTAAGGCATAAGGTATCATATCCATGTTCGCCCTTTCTTGGAATTTTTCATGCCAAAACTTTTGACAATGGTTTCTATGTACTTGGACTGGGACAAGCCAAGCATCCTCTTAGATCTATCTCTATAGATTCTAATCCCCAAGATATAGGATGCTTCCCCTAAGTCCTTTATGGAGAAGTGTCTAGATAACCAAGTCTTTACTGTGGATAGCATTCCTACGTCATTCCCAATGATGAGGATGTCATCCACATATAACACCAAAAAAGGTGATAGCGCTCCCACTTACCTTTCTGTATACACAAGGCTCATCTTCGTTCTTAACGAAGTCATAAGATCTGATTGCCTCATCAAATCTTATGTTCCAACTTCGGGAAGCTTGCTTTAGTCCATAAATGGATCTAAGCAACCTACACACCTTATCTGGGCAGTTCTTGGACACAAATCCCTCAGGTTGCATCATATACACCTCCTCCTCCAGGTTCCCGTTGAGGAATGCGGTTTTCACATCCATCTACCAGATCTCATAATCATAGTGTGCTGCAATAGCCAATAGAATTCTGATGGATTTTAGCATTGCTACGGGTGAGAAAGTTTCGTCGTAGTCAACACCTTGCCTTTGACGATACCCCTTAGCCACTAGCCTTGCTTTATAGGTCTCTACCTTTCCATCTACTCCGATCTTTTTCTTAAAGATCCACTTGCAACCGATGGGTACAATACCTTCGGGTGCATCAACTAGGTTCCAAACCTTATTGGAGTACATAGAATCCATCTCAGAATTCATGGCTTCTTTCCACTTCCCGGAGTCTATACTCATAATAGCCTCCTCGTAGGTCTGAGGATCAATATCCTCTACATCCTCTGCTCTAATATGTCCCACATATCTCTCAAGAGGATGGGATACTCTATCAGACCTGCGTAAAGTTGAAACTTGTGTATTAGATACCTGAACAGACTCGGGCTGTAGAGTGGTGCTTGAGCTTGGTTCTCCAACCTCGCTCAATTCTATCATTCTCCCACTGTCTCCGTCAAGAATGTGTTCCTTCTCAAGGAACACTGCTCTCTTAGCTACAAAGACCTTTTGGTCCTCGAGATGATAGAAGTAATACCCACAAGTTTCCTTGGGGTATCCCACAAATTTACATCGCCCTGTCCTTGATTCTAACTTATCGGGGTTGTGTCTTTTAACATGGGCAGAGCAGCCCCAAATCTTAACTACTTTAAGATCAGGCTTCTTCCCTTTCCATATCTCATATGGTGTAGACACCACCGACTTAGTTGGAACTCTGTTCAGAAGGTAAGCTGCGGTTTCTAGGGCATATCCCCAGAATGAGATGGGTAGGTCAGCGAAACTCATCATGGACCGTACCATATCTAATAATGTACGATTTCTCCTTTCAGAGACACCATTGAGCTGAGGTGTATAAGGAGGTGTCCATTGGGATAATATCCCATGGTCCTTGAGGAAGTGAGTAAACTTTGTACTTAAGTACTCACCTCCTCGATCTGATCGAAGAGTTTTGATACTCTTTCCAGTCTGGTTCTCCACCTCATTCTTATACTCTCTGAATTTCTCAAAGGCCTCGGACTTGTACTTCATTAAGTACACATATCCATACCTTGAGAAATCATCAGTAAATGTAATGAAGTAGGAGTAACCTCCAATGACATGAGTTGACATGGGTCCACATACATCACTATGTATGAGTTCCAACAACTCAGTGGCTCTCTCTCCAATTCCACTAAATGGAGAGTTGGTCAGTTTTCCACAAATGCAAGGCTCACAAGTTGCATATGACACATAGTCGAATGGATCTAGATATCCATCATTTAGCAACTTTTGAATCCTTCTTTCATGGATGTGACCTAGCCTACAATGCCACAGGTATGCACTGTTCAACTCATCTCGTTTCCTTTTGGACACATTTATATTCATGATATGTGGAGTGGTGTCTAACATAAATAAACCATTATGCAATGTTCCTCTCGTGATGTTCTTATCATCTAATAATATCGAACAACCATTGTTCTCAAAAACAAATTTATATCCACTAACTGTTAAACATGAAATGGAGATAATGTTTTTGATAATAGAAGGAACAAAATAACATGCATCTAATGCAATAAAAGCTCCACTAGGCAGATGTAGGGTGACCTCGCCAACAGCTAATACAGTAACTTTTGCTCCATTACCCATCTTGAGGTCCATCTCGCCTCTCTCTAGTCTCCTAGGCCTTGCCAGAACCTGCAACGAATTACATATATGATAAGCACTACCGGTATCTAATACCCATGTGTTATCATAAGAGTCTGACAAATGGAGACTGATCATGAATGTACCTGAAGCTTCATCAAGCTTTTGTTTCGCCCTTTCTGCAAGGTACTCTTTGCAGTTTCTCTTCCAGTGCCCATCTTTACCACAGTGGAAGCACTGGCCTTTGTCCTTTGTTGGGTCTTTCTTAGCAACCTTTGCTTTACCTTGTTTGCCCTTGCCCTTTCCCTTCTTAAGGGACCTTTCTGCTTTCCTTTTCTTTCTGGTCTCACCAGTGTAGAGAACTGGCTTCTCTTTCTTAATAGTACTCTCTGCCTCCCTCAACATATTGAGGAGCTCTGGGAGAGTCACCTCAAGCTTGTTCATATTAAAGTTCATTATGAACTGTGAAAAGGAATCTGGTAGGGACTGAAGTACAATGTCCACACACAAGTTATCCTCTAGGACCATTCCTAGACCTGTGAGTTTCTCTATCCACTCAATCATCTTTAGGACATGGTTCTGAACCGGTGTCCCCTCAGTCATCCTAGCGCGGAAAAGGCTCTTGGATATCTCATATCGTTGAGTCCTTCCCTGTTCCTCAAACAATTTACGGACATGTAGGAGAATGGATCTGGCATCCATCTTTTCATGTTGTCTCTGTAACTCTGGAGTCAAAGAGCCCAACATATAGCACTGAGCAAGAGTGGAGTCATCAATGTACTTCACGTAGCGAGCGATCTCATCCTCGCTTGCCCCTTCTTCGGGCGTAAGCATCACTGTATCAAGGACGTACATGATTTTTTCCGCTGTGAGAACAATTCTCAAGTTACGGAGCCAATCCGTATAATTTGGACCAGTGAGGCGGTTGACATCAAGTATGCCACGTAAGGGATTTGAAAGCGACATTTTCTGAAAATAAAGATGTAGCAAAAATGAATAACATGCAGATTTTGCAAGAAATAAACTATCAAGATATGGACTTCTATCTTAATATGCTCCCACTATTTTACTAACGAGTCACGCGACACCCTCAGCACGTGAAACGGAAGTCTCCGGCAGACTTCTAGTGGGGATCAGGATCCAATCAGCGTCTTAGTGTAACCTCGAGGGACTCGACCAATCACACTAAGCCTAAAAGGTAGACAACTCTTGCCGATCACAACTCCTTGTGATTCCCGTCCTGTTCAGCCTCCGAATCACCATGGCCTCGAGGGACTCGACCAACCATGATGCTCGGTTAAGTCAACACCTTCGTTACAAGATGAGTCTGATTTGATGATATACCCTCGAGGGACTCGACCAAGCATATCATGCCCTCAGGTCACCGGTGACATCTCTATGTCGTAAGTAAGATAGCGAATCGCGATATAGGTGAGTCTCGAGGGACTCGACCAACTCAACCTACACCGGGATTCGGTTCCTACTCATAACGATGGAAGGCCACGTGGGTCAATCTAATTGCCTCACGTTTACCGACTTAATTTTATCGAGAGATGTTTCTATGATTTGGTCTCCTAATATGACATGTCACACATATACATATTTAATATATATCTACATCGCATGCAAATATATATACATATCTAGTATGTGTATAAGCAATCACACCAGATGATCATGGACCACAACCTAATATGATTAGGCCCGAGCCAGTAGGCCTAATCACTCACATCAAGATCTATGTGTGCAACGGTGCATCTCCATGCCTTGTGATCGTCCATCTCGTCCTCGTCGGTTCCGTCGACATCTTGATGCATCTCCATGCATCACGATCGTCTGTCTCGTGGGTCCCGCTATGGCATCCACGCTCCCGTTGCGCCTCCTCATGTGATTACAACTTAATCATAGGCACGCAGGCCCGACAATAAACGAGAAATATAATGGAGGTTCGCAGACCTCAATAATAATAATCACAAGTACACACATCACACGGTCTATGATCATCCGTCCACTCATCATACATCACATGTATAAATAATCATCATCATGTAGGACTACTAGATAATAATAAAAATAATAATCAACTAAACCTTTTAATTAATTAATATTTTCTGAAATCAGGGATATATAGGGAATTTCTCAATTCCTAAGGGTATTTTCGTAATTTGGACAAAAGACAGAAACTGGAATTTCTCAAATTCCGAGGGGGCAAAACTGTCTTTTTTTGCCCAGAAAACCCTAATGCCCTTCTCCCCCTTGCTGCTGCGCCGCCGCCGCCGCCACCCTGCTGGCGGCGGCCTGTGCGGCGAGGGCGAGGGCACTGCCCTCGCCTGCAGGTGGCACGCCCGCTGGGGTCGCTGCCGTTGCAGGTGGGCGCCCCCGCGGGCGCCGCCGCCTCCGCGGGCGGTTCTGCCCGCGAGTCAGCGCCCGCAGGTGGTGCTGTCTCGCTGGCGGCCGCCCCTGCGGGGTTTTTGCCCGTGGGAGCAGCAGCCACAGGCGCCGCTGCCCTGCGGTACCTCAGCCCGCGCTGCTGCCCCGCGGCGCCTCTGCCCGCGGGCTCAGTGGCCGCAGGCGCTTCTACCGAGCGGGCTGCCAGCCCCGCCGGCCGCAAGCCTGCTGCAAGCAGACCGCCGGCCGGCTGCTGCAGGCACAGCGCTTGCACATGCGCCGGCGCTGTGCTGCCTGTCTGCGGCTGCGGCTGGCTGCAGGCATGCAGATCGAGGGCAGCAACTGTTGCTGCCCTTCCTTGCTTTTGCGTCAACGATTTTGACGTCAATATTCTTCCTAAACACAACACACGCAGTTCAAAAACCAATCATTCGCACGAACAACCTGGCTCTGATACCACTGTTGGGAAATCATAGGGGGCGACATCATATGCGCAGCGGAAGAACAAGAAAACAAAAATCCCCGATTCCCAAAAAGATGTTCATCGTCGTGCGAAGATTGGTGCGCAAAATCCGCAAAAACACAAAACTGCGTATAGAGATTGTGTTACCTAGGGAGATCGTATATCCCTGTTTCCTTGCAGATCCTTAGGAGAGGGTGAAGGAGGTCAAGCGTCCTCCTCTCTAGCGGTGATCCACACAGCAGGGTTGCGACGACGCTCCTCAAAACTCCAGGCCTACTCTGAGGTGGAGAGGGAGAGGAGAATAGGAAGGGCAAGCAAAGACTCTAGCCTATGAGGCTGTGAATCCCTCCTATTTATAGAGATCCCGTGTCAAAACCCTAATGGGTCCTTTCCCTAGTGGGTATTGGATCTGCATCCAATAAGACAAGGGCTCCGTCGGATATCTCATATCCGAACCTCTACTCATCGCAATGCCTACCATATGTGTGTGACCCTCTAGGCCCAATATCGAGCTGGCCGTGAGTCATACCTGTCAGAACTCCTTCTAACTCAGTGAATTATTATCTCTGTAATAATTCACTCGACTCGTCGACTACGGAAGTACTAGGCCACTACGCCGTAGTCCCCAGACGATACAGGGGAATCCAATCCATTGGACCTGTCTGTCCTCAGTTACCATGTACCTATAGTCCCTCATCCATCTAATATCCCAGAGACCGTATATCGAGCATGGTGCTGTCAGACCCATACGGTTTCTACTCGAGTCTCGCTCTAATCGGATTCTCCCGGAGAACTCTTTCTCTCTCAACCCGAATGACCCTGGCCAGGGATTTGTCTGAGCAAGAACACATGGGATATTCCTCTCATGATACCGAGAGTGGATGATCCTCTATCGACACTCAATAGCCCTCGTAAGGTCGACTACCACTCCCAATGACCAG
Source organism: Musa acuminata AAA Group (assembly GCF_036884655.1). Lineage (NCBI taxonomy): Eukaryota > Viridiplantae > Streptophyta > Magnoliopsida > Zingiberales > Musaceae > Musa > Musa acuminata. Next base: position 36,165,747 of record NC_088353.1, read on the forward strand.
CTGTACTAGATCTGGGAACAGCCAAACCTATAAGTCTGGTATCAAAGAGTGGAGCACTCATACAGGACATCCTTGGTGTCTCAAGTCTAAGAACCAGATACACCACTAGGACTACGGAATCGTTGTTTGACAATAAGGCATCATTAACCATCCAGCATTCCGTAAGCGGATCAATCAGTGAACTCATTCTCCAATGAGCACCTGTACTGTATCCCTAGTGTCCCTACACGAGCAGCTATGAGACCAGCTGCATCCATCATATGGACGGGTATACAGCACACCAGTCTATCCGGTTATCACGATGTCCCTCTCGAGTAACCTATGACCGGGATTATTTAGGATATGTGTTTAAAGGTGAATCGATCTCATTATCGTGATCTCATCACGATCTGATTCCCATTGCACAAATCCAAGGACATCACAATATATATGCATTTATGCAATAGTTATAAAGTGATATACGCCAAAATATAATAAGCAAAAAGATTCTGTATCAAGTCACACGTGCCATCACTCACGTGATTGGCTTGCTGGGCACTTATGACTAGCAATATGCTTATGAAGCCTCTTTCGGTTTACAAGTTCAAGCAGTGCTTGAACTTAGTTGGTGTTCATTATTGGTGATTGCCCGTTGGGGCTTTTACGAAGAAGGTGGAGCAAGTTTTGTTTGGACATGTCAATGTGGAGATTTGTTAGTTTGGAAATTTCTATAATCCCACATCAGAAAAATCAGGCTTGTTATCTCCTATTGGAACTATAAATAAAGGCCTGGGCTTTGAAGTCACCACAAGAAAAACCTAAGTGTTTGCTTTGGGTTTAAGTACACACTCAGTTAAATAGTTTGGGCTTATAGTTTGGGTTTTTTCTTATTTAGTATTTTCGGGTGTTTTATGGCCCAAGAATATCTTCTTAAGGCATTTGTAATAGTCTCTTTTATAGTAATGATTTGCTCCTCCTTCGTCCGTGAATATAGGTCAAGATTAATTGATCAAACCACATAAATATGGTGTTCTTGTCGCTTTTATCTTTTCGCTTTATTGTCTTTGTTGAGTTACTAAAATTACCCTTTGGTAAATTTCTTGGGGCTAACTCTAATAGATAGGACCTATAAAAAAAAGTTATGAGAAAGAGATTTTAGACCTAAAAGCTAAGAGAGTATCTCATATATAATATTAGGAAAGTGAATCAAGTGCATTATCAACTCTAATATTTTTATATAAAAAAATATATATACATTATTCAAAACCAACATAAGTGATAAATTTTATGATGAGGTCTCAAACTTTATTCATCATACTAAAATTTTAGGTATATAAAATTTATAAAATAAGATCTTACACTTCTAAGATGAGTTAGTATATAAATATTTGTATATGACGAAGGTGAGATTCGATATATTACCATCAAACTAATTTTTACCATGTATACTAGCTAATATCACAATCTTCGGTATGTAAGTCTAGTATATCATCATCAAATCAAATTTTAAGACGTTTTATATATAAATATTTATTTACACGATTAAATTTTGAACTCTTAATTTAAATAAACTTTAAGTATAAATTAATGTTTTAGGTATATATTTCTTTACATTCATATCCATATATGTGTTGGATCCCTGTATCTTGCTTGGCATACGTATCTCATACTTGAGATCTCTCACACAGACATGTTATATCAGCCTGTGGTGCCTCAAGTCGAGACATGAGGAAATGTGCGTTGCATGCATGTCACCACTCCAGTTCGTAAGCCGTGACTCAAGCCAAGACATGCAGCAGTGCACTTCCTGGCCCGTAGAGAGGTTGTTGGCAAGGATTAAATGATCCCGCGAGAGAGAGAGAGAGAGAGAGAGAGAGAGAAGGTGGAGGTCGCTGCAGCGTGCTAAAACAGGTTTGACAAGAGAGGGGAGGCATTTATACACATCGATGCTGGTGCGTCAGACAAAGATTCCCCCTCATTTACTCCTCTTCCGAACCCCCCCATTCCCCCTATCGCATTTACTCCTCCCATCGCCACCCCACACCTTCGCCTTTCCTTCCTTCTCCCTCTTGAAATCTACAACCATTAGTTACTCCACACCTCAGGCGATGAAGCATCTCTCTTCTCCCAAGAGCCACTCCTTCATTTAATTGATCTGCATACAACATGCAGCATCATGTGATACAGGGAGAGGGGGTCAGAAGCCAGTAGCAGCTGCTGCTGCTGCTGCTGCTGCTGTTGTTGCTGATTCCACTTGTATATGTGTTTATCTCGAGTATACATTATATGGTGTCTGTTCATTTTCTCCATAATATAAAGCTTCAATGGAAAGAGCGATTTAATTAGTCGACTCACCGTCTCATCTGTAACATTTATGCTCCATTGTCTTTGCATGCACGCAACAAGTTTTACCCCCCCCCCCCCCCCCTTCTCTGTCTCTCTCTCTCTCTCTCTCTCTTCACATGATGTAGCCTTCAATGGTCAGACGACATCAGTTAATGTCTGAAGAAGCTAAATCTCAAAAGCTGTTGCTGGAGTGATACCTTCGTGTACCATTTGGATGCACGTATATAAATGAAAAGTAAGAGAAGGGAACCAAAGCTCGTTTCTCGTCACGAGAAAAATGTCATCTTATTAATTAAGAAAAGTCACATAGATGTAAACAATGTTTCTGAGAAGAGAGAGAGAGAGAGAGAGAGAGAGAGAGAGAGACTGGAGGGTGAGAATAATATCGAGAGGGAGGTTTACTATTAATGCTGCAGCCTGTCTATCTCCTTTGGTTGTCGGGAGCCTTAAATGCCATCCCCACCCTTCGACCTCCTTAAATTCCAAGACATTCCATTCCTCCACCACCTCTCTCTCATCTCTCAAGCTTCCCATCTTCTCGTCAGAAGAGAGAAGCTGCTCAATTTTGCAGTCGTCTTCCTTCTTTTCTTTCTTCCGCACCTCTCGCCAGGAGAAGAAAGCAGTGTCTGCAGTTGCAAATGGAGGAGGACGAGATCACCATGAAATAGTTACTATGATGTTGGCCCGGCTCACTCAGAGTGCACCATTTTTGGGCAATGCAAAGCCCTAAGACCTTGTTATCTGATTGAGCCGTGCCAATATCTTAGTACTCTTTCATCCCACCCAGTCAAGGCTGCCTACTTTTAACAGTAAACTGCTCATTCTCGTCTTCTTCTTCTCCAAGCTTGATCACAACTTCTCTCTGTTATTGTACGAATATTTACAGGTCACAAGTTAAGGCAACGTGAAAGCTGCAGGTCTAGGAGAAGAGGTATAACCCTAACTATTTCTCTTAGCTTTGTGGCTTGATACAATGATCACTATAGCACTACCATCACGAAACATAACAAGGTGGGATTTCATGCCAGCCAATTAATCTGTGCACGAGAAAAGCACTGTTGCTAATCACACTGCATGCATGGGAATGGATCTCTTCATTGGGTTTAATCTCCTGCACGAGGAACAGATGACCAAGGAAGGAGAACAAGTGGTTCAAGAGGATTAACTGAACGTACGTAAATGAGAGAGAAAAGCAAACATCAAAGCATTTGAACAGTAAAGCTGCATTTAAGCACGTAAATGCTCGTCTTCACGTCGCGACAGTCATACGGAGATTCCCATATTAATGTCTTCCCCACCCGTTTGATTCTGCTGACGCCATTTACTGCGAGCTTTCCATTAATTCTACAGCTTTCCTCCTTCCCTTTTTTTACCGTCAGATGTAAAAGCAATGACAGCTACCTGTCATCTGATGTATGTGACCATTGGGAAGCATTATAATGCATCCTGTATCGATATGGAATGTATCATATACATAGCATTGAAGAAGTGATACTGTACGAGTTGGTGGAGGGACAAAAACACTCCATATTTTCCAAGCATCAATACAAACACAAGAATGACAAAGGAGAAACAAATGTATAATTGTTTGCTGCTTGTGAGAGCTTCCGGACAAGATCTTATGGTTCATAGTATAAGGTTAATTATAAGAATATGAATCATTAGTGTAAGCTTAAGCTTTTAAATGGAATTATTTCGAGGTCATGAATCAGCCGAGTCATAAGAATATGAAACAAGTGCCAAAAATGTTAACATTTACTTCTTGTGAGAGCTTCCAGATTAGATCGTTCATAGCATAAACATAATCATAAGAACTGAATCGAAATTTTAATTTCATGGAACAATTAAACACAATAAAGCATTTGGATCAAATTAACAAAGACAAGCTATATTCTAAATGTTAGTGCCAACATGAAGATAAATGCAAACCAGTGAACGCAAAAACCCAAAACTTAGCTATCAAGATTGACTAGTGCAACCTCAGCTTGTATGGTATCTGACTCGGTAAAGGTCAAAGCCAATCCAACTCAGATATTAATAAATAGTATCTGTGGAGGTGATGTAATGGTAATGACTTGTAGTCAAGGAATAGAACAATTAATTACCGAATCCATGAAGTTTAGATCGTTCTTTTGACTAAGTTATGCCTTTCATATCTTCTAGATGGTTCGACCATACTAGTTTAAATCCAAAATAGATATAATATAAGACCAAGAAAACTTCAAGAGAAAGCAACACCGCATTAGTATTCTTAAAGGCTGACTTGTGCCGCATCCATCCAACCGTGGTAGCATTATTAAAAGGGAGCCATGAACTGAACTCTTTGTCAAGGAAGAGATCTTCTTATAGTCGAAAATAAATCAGTTTAGATCAGCTTTTGACTGAAGTTGTCACTTCGGTTCAACCGTAGTTGTTATAACCTTAGAATATTGACAAACATTACACTAATTTGAACCATCGGTTGATGGTTTTAAATCTTATTTATTTTTTTAAAAATATTAATTTGATAAGGTTCAATCAATATTTATCGATCACGCTTAAAAGTGGATGATACAATTTGGTTCTTTAATTTTGTTTTTCTCTCTTTTAATTGTTATGATTCACGAGGGCTCATGATGAGTCGAGGAGTTCCCTCGTTCTCTATATTTTTTTTTTTTTCTTTTTATTATCGTCTTCTTTTTTTATCATTGGATATATTGCAAAGAAACATATATTCATATGTTGAAATGATATGGGATCCATATTGATTCGAGACCGTCGTAAGACTTATACCCAAAAATAGAAATAACAAAATACTAATATTATCTTCATCACTTACTTTTATAAAAAATCTTTAAAATTAAAAAAAGACTTCGAGATATATATATATATATATATATATATATATATATATATATAGGGGCTTTCGCTGGGCTCGTCCCGCGTTCCTCACGTGCGCTGATCTCTTTGTCGTCGAAGCCAATTCAAGAGCTGCTGCCGACATCGACACGATGGGCTCCCTCTCAGCCGCGGCGTCGGAGTCCCTCCCGCCCCTCCCCTACCCACCCGCGCGGCGGGACGAGTCGGTCGTCGACGATTACCATGGCGTCCGCGTGGCCGACCCCTACAGATGGTGATTCGCGGGCCCCGTCTTGCTCAAAAACCCAATCAGATCGAATCTTTTCGAGTTCGGTGCGTTGTGAGGAAGATTGTGTTTCTTTTGGGGTACCCAGGTTGGAGGATCCGGATGCGGAGGAGGTGAAGGAGTTCGTGGAGAGGCAGGCTGCGTTGACCGACTCGGTGCTGGCGAGGTGCGAGGAGAGGGAGAGGCTGCGGCGCCAGATCACGGCGTTGTTTGATCACCCCCGGTATAGCACGCCGTTCAAGCGAGGCGGGAAGTACTTCTACTATCATAACACCGGTCTGCAGGCGCAAAGTGTTATCTACGTTCAGGTTGTTTCCTTTATCTTATGTCTAGATCATGATGGTGGTGCTAATGGATTTTCCATTTTGTTTCTTTGGTTGGGTAAGGATTCGTAAAACTAGGCTAAATAAGTTCATGATCTTTGTTTGTTGACTTATGTGTGATTGATAGGTTGTTTTGATTTGTTTATGCATCAATTATCCCTTAAGGCACATGTAAAATGATATGAATTTCTTGTAGAAATTTGCCATTTTAGATCTTTCTTTCCCTAGAAATGCTTGCTACTTTGTTTTGGAATTTTTTTCTTTTTAATTTGGAATAAGATTACCAAATTAAATCTGAATGTCCTAATTTATTGTAGAATCGTTTAGATTTCAATGGTTCCGTTTCTGACACTGATTTCATTATGAACCCTTTGCTTTGCTGCAGAAAGATTTGGATGGAGAGGCAGAGGTTCTGTTGGATCCTAACATACTTAGCGAGGATGGAACTGTTGCACTTTCGATGGCTTCTGTCAGCAAGGATGGCCGGTATTTGGCTTATGGGCTTAGCAAGAGTGGAAGTGATTGGGTTACAATCAAGGTGATGAGGATTGATGATAAGACACCAGAATCTGACACAATATCATGGGTGAGAGTCCTTTTATACTCCATGCATTTTGTGGTTAGTTCTCCAATTTTCCCGATGTTTTCTTTTCCAACTATAGGTGAAGTTCTCATCAGTTAGCTGGACCCTTGATGGAAAAGGATTCTTTTATGGCCGGTATCCACCTCCTGAGTAAGTGAAGCAGATTCCTTATTCTAATTGTTACTTTCATTTATTGAAGAAAAAAAATCTTTAGTTGTAATTGCTCTGTCAATTGTATTTTGTGTTTATTGCTGTTAATGCATAGAGAAGGGGTTGAATTGGATGCGGGGACAGAGACAAAAATCAATCTGAATCATGAGCTTTACTATCATTTTTTAGGCACGCATCAGTCAGAGGACATATTATGTTGGAGAGACCCGGAGTATCCAAAGTATATCTTTGGAGTCTCCGTCACTAATGATGGAAAGGTAAGATGCTGCCTCATTGTCATGTTCTATATTGTTTAGCAATGTAGAAAATACTCTTGATTCTCTTCAATTAACTACTATGCAACTCTCAGCTGTTGTACAATTTGTTGCATACAATATTATAGTCCTTGCTCTAGTTTTATATCCATTCATCACCACATTTCTGATTCCTACTTCACAATGTTATTGACTAACACCTATGTGATCTACGCCATTTGTATGTATAATATGATTATAAATGTGTGATGTGTTAACTCAAAACACATATATGAACTGCCCATCGGAATGTCCATCATATGTTATTGTTATTGTTTTCATGTATTTAAGTTCAAGTTCATGTTGGTAACATAGTAACATGAGGGGTTGCGTGCACCGAGGGTGTAGTGCCATAACCCTAATTTGGCATCAAGCTCATGTAAACTGTTGATTTCACCCTGATCAGCATGTATAGTGATGGCTAATTTTGACATGTCTTCATGCTGTGAGGTCAAGAATTTGATTGCTTTAGCATGAATAATTTATGAAATTTTATTTTGTCAAATCAGTTTCTTTGAGCTGTCAATGCTTGTTATTATCTGCAGTTTGCTCTTTTACACATTACGGAAGGTTGTGATCCTGTCAACAAGTTGTACTACTGTGATCTGTGCTCTTTGCCTAACGGGCTTGAAGGTTTTAGAGGAAGCAATGAAATGCTTCCTTTTGTCAAGCTTGTGGATAACTTTGAAGCACGCTATAGTGCTGTGGCAAATGATGATAGTGAGTTTACCTTTTTGACGAACAAAGGAGCTCCAAGATGTAAGTTAGTAAGGGTAGACCTCAAGGAGCCAGACTTGTGGACTGACATTCTGCCAGAGCATGAAAGGGATGTACTGGAATCAGCTTATGCTGTCAATGGCAACCAGATCTTAGTGTGCTATCTTCGTGATGTCAAGCATATTTTGCAGATAAGGGACATGAGTACAGGAGATTTGCTACATTGTTTACCATTAGATGTTGGTAGTGTCTCTGGGATTTCTGCTAGACGTGAAAATAGCGAGATCTTTATAAGCTTCACTAGCTTCCTTTCTCCAGGAATCATCTACAGGTGCAACTTAGCAACTGAAGTCCAAGAGATGAAAATATTTCGAGAAATTTCTATCCCTGGTTATGATCGAACAGAATTTGATGTTAAACAGGTAAATTTACACTAAAATTCTTCCAGTCTACCTAATTTAGAGTTATTTTTAGAGGCAAAAATTAAGACTTGTTAATTGTTTCATGTTAAGTTTTGTTAAGGCAATGTTTTTTAAAAATTTTGTGGATAGGTTTTGTTATATGATACTTTAAAGAAATATGTTCTCCAAATGACTTGTATAAAAAAGTTACATTTTAGCTATTATAATCCTTTCTGTTATTGATGATCCATGCATATGAAGAGATCAATTTAAATAGTTGGATCATCAAGTTATGATTTTTCTTTCCCTTAATTTATTTTGTTTCTCAGGTTTTTGTTTCCAGCAAGGATGCTACCAGGTTACCCATGTTCATTGTGTCAAAGAAGAATCTTAAACTTGATGGATCAAATCCAACTTTACTTTATGGATATGGGGGCTTCAACATTAGCCTTAAACCTTCATTTCATGTGAGTCGTGTTGTCTTGGCAAGGAACTTAGGTTTTGTGTTCTGTTTAGCCAATATTCGTGGTGGTGGAGAATATGGGGAAGAATGGCATAAAGCAGGATCACTTTCTAAGAAACAAAATTGTTTTCATGACTTTATTGCTGCTGCTGAATTTCTCATTTCAAATAATTATACCAACCCTAAACATCTATGTATCGAGGGAGGTAGCAATGGTGGACTTCTCGTTGCAGCTTGCATGAATCAGGTAAAAGTAGTTAAAGACCTTCGTGCTTGTATCTGTGAGCTTCATGTCAAAACTATTCGAGCACTCTTGGGGCTTTCTGTATTTGTTTATTATCTTTTATAAGTATTAACCATAAAATTGTAATGGCAGCGTCCAGATCTTTTTGGGTGTGTGCTTGCTCATGTTGGCGTTATGGACATGCTTCGATTCCACAAGTTCACCATTGGTTAATCCAATTTTTTCAACTTCTTGGTGGTTATGCATTTCCCTTGTCTCTCTGCTGATTCATATATACTTGTTATTCAGGTCATGCTTGGACCTCCGATTACGGTTGCTCAGACAATGAGGAAGAGTTTCATTGGCTTATTAAGTATGAAACAACATTCCTTCATTGATAGAATTTGAATTTTGACATTTGACTTGTGCCACATCATAATTTTGTTGATTATTGGTTTTAGTTAAATATTTATGGTACGTTGGTTGAGCCAGAGTCTCTAGTTGCTTATGAGGTTTTAACAGCTTTAATGTATAACACGTGTTATTATCTGACAATTACTTCCTAGTTCCTACATCACAATTATCAAAGTTCATAGAATTTAATCACCTATGAACATGTATAGTTCGTGACATGCTATACAACTATAAATAATAGTATATGCAGTTATCTCTTTTCTTTGTATTTATTTAATATTTCTATTAATGCCTGCCATAAATTGTTTAGTGCATACGGCATACCTATAGTTGTTACTGCATGCATCACCTTAATGATGGCTTGTACTTAAAGCTCAATAAGGCCATCTCCTGCATGCTTTGACCTCTTAACAAGCACTTGATAACCACTTCAGTGATTGCCAGTGTTGATCCTTTTGTATGTGGATGAAACCTTGGTCAATGAAATAGTGAAAATGGCTTTATATTATTTAACTCGGTGTATTTGGTTTTCCATTCTCAGGTTAGTGTTAATAAAATATCATAATGCTATATGTATAAGATTAGAAATTGGTGCCATTTTCTTTTATTAAAGTTGAGTATCCATTTGTTTATAAGACCTACTTTCTGATTGCTGCTCACCATGCTATATTGTCTTTTTCTCTGTGATACCTGATATGAGTCAAAAGTAAACAAGATCCTGAATGTTGTGTTCTTTGCACCATGTCTTCTTCATTTTGTTTAAAATGCTCAGCAGTTGAAGAGAGATCTTTTCACTACAATTTTCTTAAAATGTAGTGCATGCTTTATACTGTTACCGCTTTATACTGTTACGCTTTTCACTACAATTTTCTTAAAATGTAGATATCCCCTGAAATCAGTTGGATATCAATAGCCCTATAAACCAAGGATTGCCATTCTGGATAGTGCTTTGCTCATATTATACAGTGTATCATGTCATGGCTAACCCTATATCTTGTTCGTTAATTAAATTAATGCTGTTCTGCCATCATTCTTTTTCCGATGATTTTGTTGTTTGAACTTTGAACTTCAGTTTTATAAAAGGAAAACAAAGTGAAATAGCATGAGAGTTGTCTATTGCAAGCCATTCTCATCCCTGACCCTCTTCAACATTTGTAAATTGTCCAAAATGCCTTATTCTGATACTGTTCTTATAGTTGAAATTTTTTGCCATCACAAACTGTGGCCTATATTCCTTCTAAAAGCTTTTTCACCTAGCTATATTGTCACTGTTATATTTGTTTCAAATTAATCAGTAAAACTCATTATCTTTTCTGTAGATGTTATCATTTATTGACCCAACGAGAGAGAATATTTGCTGCAGTAGAAGCGCCACTGTTACTTTACTTAAGGAAGGCATCAATATCTTTCTTGTAATATAAAATTAGGTTGGAGCAAGGGTCTATGAGGGATCGAGTGTGCCTCTTTTCCAAAAGGGTATCATGCATTGATGTGTTGTTATACTTACATGCTCTGAACGTTTTTAAAATGCATCAGCCATTGGTGTGTTGGATTCCACCATGCTCGATGCTGATGCTTTGTTAGTGTGGTACATGCCTGCCAGCATAGGTAGATGGCTCATTCTGTCCTAGTATACCAGTAAGAAAGAATTGATTGTATAGGTTTGTTATGAGGTTACAAGCAAAGAATTGAGGCCATATTGTTATTGGACTTTGACGTATTGCCTAAACTTATGCTTGAGCTTTCTATTTTCTTTTAAACTTGGTCTCTGATGTTTTCTGTTACTTTCTTTACTAGAAATTATTTATTTTCCTTATCATTACATACTGATTGGAACAATTTCTTCAATAACATGTACAGACTAGTTTTGCCATTCTACTGTAGGATTAACAACCGAGTCTTGTGCTGGATGCCTTTTCAGACGCTGTTGTCACGACTTTTGTGACTTTTTGATGTTTGAAAGAGGAAAAGGATTCACAACTAGCATTTTCTTGGGATGTTCTATTTATTTTTTTGTTGGATGTTGTTAATGGCATCTGTCCAATTAACGTTTTGATTCAGTCAATCACCGAAAGATACATATATATATATATATATATATATATATATATATATATATATATATATATATATATATATATATATATATACAGGTTCATTCATTGCATTCCAACACATGTACATGTTTGTCTTCAGATACTCTCCACTGCATAACATAAAAAGACCATGGGAAAAAGGCTCTGGCCAATCTTGTCAGTACCCACCAACCATGCTTCTGACAGCTGATCATGATGATCGTGTTGTGCCTTTGCACTCGTTGAAATTACTAGCAGTAAGTTACTCTATTTAGTAGTAGTTGGTAGTTCTGCATCTTGTTGATCCTTATTATGTTTCAGTGTTTTTCTTTTTTTTCATTAAATGTGCCCTATCTTATATACTTGTCCAGTTGTACACTCTAAATATGTAGGAGAGCAGTTAAAACAACTATATTGTGCTTTGAACTTTGAAGTTTGTCATTAGAACTATTATCAGCTTCTTTGGTATACATGTCAAATATCATGTGAACCAGATAGCTTCTACTATAACCGCAATAGTGCATATAATATAGCTTTTAGTGAACAATATGTGACAATATCACCTGCCAATACGAATTGCCAAAGCATGACTGTGTTGACAAAGCAAAAGAAACTACAAGTAAATGCTCCTTAGCTCTTGCATTGTGGCAGCAGCGATAACAATGTTCTTCAGTGTGTTTTAATAAATTATGTTATTTTCTGATGATTGAAGTATGTCTTGTCATGGACAGACTATGCAGTATATACTGTGCAACGGTGTCGAGAACAGTCCACAGACAAACCCAATAATTGCCCGAATTGACCGAAAGGCAGGACATGGAGCTGGGCGACCTACTCAGAAATTGGTTCGTCATTGTACTCTACCACAGTTCTTCCACTTGTGTATCGTAATCTAACAAGTTTCTATTTGCTCAGATCGATGAAGCTGCTGATCGCTATAGCTTCATGGCTAAGGTGTTAGGGGTCTCTTGGATCGATTAAGCATATTGCTCGGCATCGATGAACTCCTCGTGCAATTGGAAATGCTATTTGTATTTTTATTTTTACCATATTGTCATCTCTTCTCTAGAATAATTATTCAATTAGCTTCAATTGTGTAATCCAATCAGCTTCTTGTATTTGTGGTGATATGGAAAATAAATACTCGAGGGTTCCCTGAGAATCGATTGAATGGTGCTATTTATGAATAAATGCAATGTTTGCATGCATTTTTCTTATTACATTTGTTGTTGTTGTTGACATTTTGATTTGTGACAATAATTTAGAGATAATTATTTCGGAGTGATGAGACCCCTTGTAGAGTCTATTCTCTTCTTTTATTTATTGTTTGTATGCTCGGGACACTCTAAAATTGATGTCTTCCGCTTACTGGTAAAAGAATTAATAGAATGGATCTGTTTTGGTGTTTTTCAATCAAATCAGACCTATCAAAAATTAGATCATTCAATACGTCGTCACTATGATGTGCGATTGAAATACATGTGGAGAACCAAAATGCAGCTATCAGGTTAAAAAAAAATAATTCACAACAGGGCTACTGTTCTTAATAGTATTAACCATTCTAATAGGTCCATTCAAACCACGAATTCTTACATCATCCGATTTCAGGCAACGAGTCACGAGACCAGACCCAACCGCGTTACTCTCTCACGAGCTTGATAATCTAAACTCAATCATCTCACCAAATAGTTGGGATTCCTCGTCCACGAGAGTTGACAGGTGTACACCCAGGAGGCGAGAGGCACCAACGAATCCAAAACCTCCTTCGTTTGCTCCCCGTGCTGATCGAGAAAAGAGACAAGGAGACGTCGAGGGAGGCCGACTCCCTCACCAACGGTGACTGACCACATCAACCACCATCGCAGCAGCAATGACAAGGGAGCATGCTAGATGATAATAATAAAAGAACAATCTTATCACCGTGTCAAAGCAAACAAAGAAGGAGAAAGGTAATACAATCAACAAAAGTCATAGAATACAAACATTAAAAGAGTTAACACAAAATGCATGAAACAGGGAAGCATTTCCCAAGCACGGGGTATAGGATATATGACAACATAATGTTGTGTCAAAAGTGACGACAATAATGGCAATGTGTCGTGAGAAGTGACAACAGTCAAGTCACCTTGGTGGTTTCAAGATGACTTCAAAATCATGGACGCCACCAGCTGAGACTTTTCAGTACACGATCAATCAGTCTATAAAATTTCCATGAACAATATAGTGGACTGCACTGCCATTAATACCCAAAATGGAGCCGCATGCCTTTCTACATTTATCAACCCAGATCATTGGAGGCTCCACCAGGTCGATTCAGGACTTCTCCGACGAATTGGATTGTTTATGCAGTCTCTCACGAATATGACGTTGCAACATCTCCAAATATTCCTGCAAAACATGATTGTCGACAGGGTTGTAAATAAAATTCAAACCATCAATGATCATTGATAGCTGGACCAACTAGACCTCATTTTGTGGATTCAGCATATATTATTCCAATGCAATCTCTCATCTTAAATTCCCAAAGGCTAGTTGTAACAACTACAAGGTTAATCTCACATTTAAATGAAACTTTTCCATATTGACAACTATATCAATGAGTAAACAGAACTTTGAAGTCTTAAGACTCAAAATTTAAACAGCATGTTACAATTTTACCCATCTCCATGGCATATACAGTATCTCTTCCTTGAATCCCAATTCTTCACTGACCACTTAATAAAATCAGTTAAGTGGATAAAGGTTATCAGAATAATTTGTTTACAATAGTCGCAATCAAATCAAAATACTTTATCATCCACAGTAATTATAATATCTACAGAATGATTCATTGATCTATTAAGATTCGAGTAGTCAAACTTGGTTTGATTAGCATTAAGTCTAATAAAAAACAGAATACATACATTACCAAGCTCCGCATCATCTCCAAGTTCTTGAAGGTCTTCGTAACTCATCTCTTCACCATACAGATTGCCTGAACCTTCAAGCATGGCACGAAAAATATTTCCAGAAGAATCACATTGTTCAATTCTTTCCCGCGCTTCACGAAGATCAATCTGAAGAATCCAATAAGCAAAAGAAAATAAATATATATCAGTTCCATCCTTGGAAACAATTTAAGCTGCTCGTAGAGTTCCTTAATACTGAGATCCATAATATGGATTTGTATGACTGTTTACTCGAGTCAGCACGGTCATCCCTTATAAGCTCCAGAATGAAATATAATCCAGAAAACATCATACTAGCAAAATCATTAATCAAAAACAGGAACATAATGTATACAGTACATCAGATAAGTATATCTTAACACTTTCATTTACTGAAGCACCAACTAAAGATAATCATTCATGATCAACTGAATGAAATTCATCAAAAATCGTGTATATATATATATATGTAGCTTAAGTTCCTATCCTAAACCCCCTTCCATTTCTGCCATCCATTCTTTATCCTTCGCTCTTCCCTATTGTTCAAAAATAAATACTCACCCCCGTCCTCCATTCTTGTCCACCATCTTTGCTGAACAGCGTCCCCAATCTCTTCCCCTCTCTGCTCTGGTTAGAATTATCGAAATTATTTGGTGATAATTAACAGCTTCAGCTTAAATTCATATCCAATTTGTGCTCAACTACTAGATAATGAAAAACCTTCCCATGCTTATGCCAATCACCAACAAGGGTCAATACATTCATGTTCAGTTTGTTTACATTCTGAGGTGAGGTGGTATTTCATTTTAGATATGAAAATGTAAGATGGCAAAAGTTGTAAACAAATGAAAGCAAGGGCTTCGAATCATTATGATAAGCAGAGCAGGAATTTCTATATCCACAACTTGGTTCCTCAATCATACATATCAGGGGTTAAGTATAATAAAACATGCCACTTGAACTAGACGTATCACCAATCCCTTGGCTTTGTTTCAGAAATCTGGCTAATTTTTTACACTAACTATCTAATTAATGTCAGCAAATTTTAGCATTTAAAAATTTCCTGCTACAAGAAAAAGAAGATTGACTATTATTTTTATACCTACTTCTCTTCTAAGTCTTTACCATGTTTCAACACAGCAGTAGCAATTTCTAGTCCACATCCCGTTTAGTAGAAACAATACGTCAAACAGATTTTTTGAAACTCCAGAACAAATAAAACCACCATCACACATTTTTTTCAGTCACTACAAGATATAAGGCATATCATGCATCGAGTACATCTAAAAAACATTAAAAGGACTTAGAAAAATAGCTTGACATTAAGATAACAAGCATGCACCTGAACATTTCGATCTTGCATTCTCTCAACGTTGTGGGTCACGTTATTACTTTGAGGCTGATGTTCAGATCCCATGACAGTAACAGGCGGAGAGCGAGATGACACCCTGCCAAGAGCTTGTGATACCATGGGCATCATTTGTTGAATCATTCTTGAAAAGTCAATTCCACCTTCACTACTTCCAGACCCCAGTAACATGCTCCCATGATCTTGACCTTCCCCTTCCACTTGCTGTACAATGTTATTCAGGGCACTCCTCATTGCTGGACTCTGGGTGCATTGCTCCATCATGCTTCTAAGATCAGCAGGGGAACCTAGCCCAGTCTGCCCAGCCACATTGGCCAATAAATTATTAAACACAGGGCTCTGGAGGACATGAGAGATCATGCCGCCAGCATCTACTTGTTCCTGGGAACCTTGCCCTCCCAAAGACATGCCATCCACAAACTGACCAAGAACAGAGGGCAATGAAGTAGATGGACTATTTACATTTACTCTGTTAACATCAGAGCTCCGAGAGACGATAGATCTGAGAATTTCTTGGCCCCTAGAAATAGATTCCTGATTCTGATTTACTGAAGTCGCATCACAGGATACTCTGTCTTTCCCCACAGGCTTTGTTGACTTACTCCGCCTCTAAGTAAAATTTGAAAAATAATCAACTTAGTTAATATGTACATATATATATATATATATCAACGGAAACAGAGATTCAGCTGCAATAAGCAAGAAATCAGTACATCTCCTATGTGTAATAAAGCAAGTTATATATCACCTTAGGTTGCAGACCTCCAAGTCCAAGCCCCAAAGGTGTGGACCTACCACTCCCACTAGCCTGGCTTGATGATGAATCATGTGAAGCTACACCAGACATCAGTGTTTTCTCTGCGAATTTCCCCAGTGTAGCTGAATTAGTGTCACTTCCACAGCTTGTGAGTCCTATCAAACCAGCAGTCGAAGATTCCTCCAAATTAGGACTTCTTTGATGGCCCCCAGTAGTAGAAAAACCATTTCCTTCTAGCTGAGGCTAGAAACAAAACAAGTACAGTGAATATCTCCTTCTGACGAATATTATACAATAAATGCCCATGGAACACTACCTGTTTCCCATCACCTCGCGTGGTGGTATCAGAAATTTGTGACTCAAACAATTTGTTGTTAGAATCAGGATCATTATCATCATGGGTACTCGCAAAATTGTCATCAGTATCGGTTGATAACGAACCTCCAAATTGAAAATAGACACAAAGGAGAACAATGAATTATAAGCACAGTATTCATGCACATGTAGAAAACACACTAAGCCTATGTATATATTTTACCTGCAGCAACTTGCTGCTGCCCTGCTGTGCTTGACGAGCTTTGGTTTGGGGAATTTCCAGAGATCACATTAGCAATTTGTTCATTTATTTGCCTAACAATTGCAGAAATAGAATCCATTCCTGAAGAGCCTTGTGGAAGTTGAACATTCATATCTGATTGTGACTCACTATTCATAGCTGGATGAGAACCTTGAGCTGCAGCAGCCTGCTGACTTGTAAATGAAGAACTTTGACCCAGCGCATTGCCAGCAAATGGACCATCAATGTGCGCATTTACTTGTGCTACTATCGCAGGGATGCTACCTGATTCTAAAGGATGTGGAACAATGACTGATGTGTTAGGTTCCATTCCGCTACCCACAGGAGGATGGGACCCTTGAAATGAACCTGAATGTGGAGGACCTGACTGCTGAGACCTTACATGAACAGGGTAAACAACACTAAGGACCTGACTTGCAGTTTCACCAGAGGGACGTGCTGGAATAGCTGCAACAACTGTTCTTGCTGGTATTCCTCGCATTGGATCTGCATTGCCTGAACCACTGCCATTCTGCCTTGGTTGTTCCACATTCTGGCGTTCACTACGATTTGCATCCCCTGTATTAGCCCTTCCACCAGAAGATAATACACCAGGTGCCAACGAAGTCCCTGATTTCAGATAAAAGTTTAGCCATTGCAAAGAAATGAAAATGGGTGAAATTATGCTCTCTTACCAGAAAGTATATGGATGTTGATATTTCTCAATGGGTCCCCACCAGCAAGTGGCATAGAAGGTCCATTAACCAAAGGGGAGGAAGCAGTAAAAAGAGGGCTCATTTGAGGAGGAAAAGGCTGCAACAAAAAAGCCTGCTTATACACAAAAGGTCAAACAAAAACTTTATTCACAACAAAGAACTTGAAGTAACCTGAACCATTATGGGGTTTGGTCCTGTGGAAGATATATAAACAGCTGGTCCAGAATTCACAAAAGAACCATCCTGCATCACATGTAGCATTGTGTTATTTTTAGTTGAACTTGTAGCCTAATCACCAATGTCCATAACAAGCTAAAAACAACATACAGGAGATGGTCCCATCCGTAGCATCATAGTTGTACGACCAAGCTCCAAAAGCATAGCACCTAAATGTTGCATTACTAAACCCATATGCATTGCATCAGACTGTATCTGACTCCGTATCATTGGATCAGCAGAAGTGGTTTCTCTTCTCAGGCGTTCAACCATACGCTACAAAGCAGCAAACGACAAATTTATTTCATCTGACACTGAAAAGAATATGAAAGAAATGAACATTACAAGAAATATTCTACTAAATATTCTGGTACTCATGGCACATTGTTCAAAGATTGTCGAAAGCACTCAATCTATTTATACATATTCTGTTACATTAGGACAACAATTAGTATCAACAAAATCTCAAACCCATCATTTAACGCAAAACAAAGAACTTGATGCTTGTGAGATCAATAGATCCATGCATCAATGACAAAACATGTATTTTTACAACCAAATTTCTTATGTACTACAAAGAGCTCCAGGAGTCCTTTTGGCACTAAGCAGAGAAAACACATAAGGTTCTCATTCAAACCCTCCCACAAGACAAATGAACATATTCAAAACAAATTCACAGCTTTCCCAAACAAGGTATTATAAATTATAAGAAACGAAATCTCCATTTTTCCCCACAGAAAGGTTAATGAGCCTACCAACTTTACTACTGGCTCCTGGCAAATTGATAGGTTTTCATCCAACCACTTGTTTAACATTGAAAATAGGATTTCAGTTAGGTACTTGACAATATTGGTAAATCCAGTTATTACAGAAAATACCACAGAAACACCCTTCCCAGAGGTGAGGGCAGTAATAAGAACTAAATTAAAATTTCTACACATTATCCAGTATTGTTTCCCTTTTTCAAGGATCTTAATACAAAATACACCAAACAACATCGAGATTCTACATTTTGGCAACTGGATCCATGCCAATCTCAGTCCACTACATGGTACATTGGCACATACTGTGGGAGGGTGGTGGACCAAGGGAGAGAGGAGGAGAGGAGAGAAAAGAGAAAAAGAAAAGTAGGCGGCAGCTGTGAGGAAGAAGAGGGGAAGGGGAGGAGAGGAGAGGAGTACCAGTCAGATCAATGTCAGCAGGTGACCTGAGGCAGGCAAGCCTAGAGAAGTCAAAAGAGAGAGAGAGATGGAGGGATGACTGGTTAATCTAACAAAATAGGCCGCATTTGGCACTCAATTTATAGGGCTTACTGAGTGGCATGACAGGTTAATCTAACAAAATAGGCCACATTTGGCACTCAATTTATAGGGCTTACCGAGTGGCAAGTCCTATTATGTATCTGGATCGCCCAAAAATTGGCAGTCCACATTGCAGATCAAGCCCAGACTCGTATGCACCACCAGGCATGTACGATCTGAGTGAAACAACTTTTGATCCACATTATTTCCTTAACAAAAGCCAAACTGGACAACTAATAACAGACATAATAAACAGATACATCTAAGCATAAGTTTGGGGACAACAATGCCAAGCAAATAACCCAATTAATGTGTCGCCATTAATCCTTCGCAGCACTTGATCAACCAATTTGATATTTTCATTTTGCTTCTGATGATATTTCAAAAGCTTAGATGAACAAGATTGCCATGTGGAGAACTTCAAACACAAGCATTCAAAAAGATGTGTATGTATGAACATACACTATGTATTTTTGTGTAGACATTCATTTAATATACACTCTTTGCAGCTTTGCATGTCATTGTCTTCAAGACACCAAAACAAAAAAAAAATCTAGCAACATTGTTGTATGCTCCCAGAATTCAGATCTTATATTCTTAAATCTGTTACCCATGCCAAAGCTGTTGCTAGCTTGCAGCACTCTTTTCTGTTCACAAAACACCCATCGTAGACCTTCTAGCATAATATTCACCTAACCTCTTCCTTGAACCATCACCGCATAATTATCCCTCTCGGCTGTTCCTACCTTGATTTTCTCTTGCCCTGTACACTACCTGCCAATTGCTCGATGGTTCCTGCATGGACCATACATCACCTCCATCAGGCATTACAATTGCATTGAAAATAAGATCGTATTTTCTTAAATCTGTTACCCATGCCAAAGCTGTTGCTAGCTTGCAGTACTCTTTTCTCTTCACACCTGCTAGAATAGTATTCACCTAACATCTTCCTTGCACCATCACTGCATAACTATCCTTCTCTCAACTGTTTCTACTTTTATTTTTTCTTGCTCTGTACACTACCTGCCAATTGCTCGATGGTTCCTACATGGACTATCCATCACCCCCATCAGGCATTACAATTGCATTATTTTGGTCTCCTCTCTTCTCGCACTTGACTCAGCATACTGGCAACACTATCAGCATACTGTTAACAGTATTTTTTATTTATTAGATTAATAATATATTACTTTGATTTTAATACTGCTAACTTTATTTATTGTTTTGAATTTTGAGACTTTTATTAATGTGATATTATGACTTTATACTTAAGATTTTCTTAATTTAATATCATATTTTTATTTAAATAATTATATTGATTAATTATATAATATTTTTTATATTTTAGCATCTTACTTTGGTCGGACGAACGCCTAGCGCCTTCGACGTTTTGGAACCTTAGAGCCTTTTAGCACCTAGCGCTTTTCAAATCATTGTCACCAGATATACCTAGTACTAGGTCTACGTCAGTACTTGTTATCATGACTCAATCCACTGAGACAACTAACCTAATAACTTGATCTACTTAGAACAAAATGATCCAAAATGCTTAAACTTCTAAGTTAACGATAGTGCTTGCATCTAGTCCTATATATCTAGTCCTATCATTCATCGGTAGCAAAACGATAGATAACTCAAAATACTTAAACCTAAGTCCTGTAGCCCTATAAAGAATACAACCTCATCCCAATGCTAATGTGGGACTAATGGTGTATAATATGAACCACCTTTTTTTATCATCATAACCACAGAATTTAGCCTACTCTGCCAACATGACAATATTAGAAAGAACAGTTAAACAGGCAGAGAACCAAAGAAGCCTCAAGAAGGGACAAGAATAATAGGCTAAAATTTAAATAATGGTGATGGACCACATTGGTTTTAGGTGTCAGATCTACATAAATGGGAGGTTAAGTTACAATTGAGCAAGGGTGTGATATGCGGAATGGTTGGTCAAGTTTTTGCATCTTCGAAAGCATCATCTAGGTCAAGCAAAATATTTTGTAGCAGTGCATTACCTTAACCCACAACACAGTTCTTAACTGAAAAGTGGAAAGTGGATAAGCCGACTTATTCCATTCTGGTTTATAGCCAAACAGAAATCATTAAATAGCAGAAGGATGGATAGATCCAATTTCACTTAAACCAATGTTATGGCATTGATTCTTTCAGTTGAGCGACAGAAAGCAATAGAATTGATGTTTGAGTGGCAACCGAACTTGTACTACCCAACATGTGCACACAGAGTAGCACAATAACCGTTGATCTGAACTTTAGATGTGCATATACAAGATATAAAGAAATGTCTGTTATCTATGATCTTTTGATATAACATTTTCCCTATAATGTTAATAATAATAATAACAGTATACTTTTATTCTTAATAAAATTTGATATAACATTTTCCCTAGTACTTCTTTTTCCCCATCAATGATCTGGTGACCTTGGAGGCACACCATCAAGATACTGCAATTGGGTAATTTACAGGGGGAAGCATCAAGAGTAGTAGCTATGGAAAATAGAAAAATAAACAAGAAGTTACATCCCACGAGACATACTGGTGGCCATTAAGGTGGGTTGGGTTGACCTGGCTTTGTCAGGTTAATTTTGGTTGACCCAAAGACCAAAGGTACTCACACAAACATGTCTTTTATAATTGGGTAAAAAAAATTTCTGCTTGCAACCAACCTATTAGGATTTGGATTGACTTCAATTGAATTTGGCTTATGATTTAGAACATTAGAATTTTAAAAATAACAAAAAAGGTCAAAAAGAAATATTTGGCAAAAGAATCAACAAAATATATTCCTAAAAGAAATTCTTCTAATATTCCCTTCTGTTTCATGAATCAACAAATAGAACTTAAGAATCAATGACTAGTCAAAGTCATGCACAAAAAGGGATCAATTTTCAAATCATAAAAAGTGATGGTATACCTATATAAGTTTAGAAGAATTTTAAAGATCAAAATGTAATTTAATAAACTATAAAATTTTAAGAATTAGACTCTGTTGGATGAAGGATAAGTATTTTGGTATCCACACAGGAAGTATAATACTCAAAATTGCTCTAGTTATAAAGAATTTAAACTGCTATAAAACTTCATGAAAGAATGATTGAAGAAAAAATAAGATGCAAAAATAATATTTTCATGAATCCGTTTGGATTTATCCATTATGATTAACCAATGTAATTTATTTATTGAAACAATTGATAAAAAATACAGGGTAAAAAAGGATGACTTTCATAAATTTGGTTACTGAGTGAAAAAAAGCCATAAGTAGCATTCCTAGAGATTCATTCTGGCATGTTTTAGAAAAGAAGAGTATATAATAGTTATATTAATATAACATAGCCATTAGTGTTCCTAAGACCATACGTTTGGCATAATAATACATACTACTAGTCTATATACAAGATGGACCACGTTGGTGGATATTGTTTGTTCATGGTATTGATATTGTTAATGAGAGTTTAATTAGGATCAACTCTAAACTCAAATTATAGAGACAAAATGCTAGAAACTATAGGATTTATACTAGGTAAGACCAAGACAGAGAAGGGGAAGTGCAATTTTACAATATTAAGTGAAGAATTGATAATATAATTAAAAAGGATGAACAAAATGATACTATAAGTAACAGTCAACAAAGAAGTGATTAATGAAGGCTTAAAACAAGTCGATAAGAATTTTGTGTGATCATGATGTGTCCCTTGGAATAAAAATATATATATATAATAATTTCAAGATCATTTAAAGAAGTAAAAGATGTTTTTGATCACTCTACAGCAGATTAAGTGAGAGAATGTAAGTAAGCAAATCAAAAACATCAGGAACATATAGACAACAAGGGGAAGCAGGTCAACAGCCTAAGAAAACGCTAAATCTTTTCCCCCAAAAAAATTGTAAACAGAACCAGCATAGCCCCACTTCACCTCCTTCTACATAAATTCAACTGTTAAATAATCTTAAATGTGATGCAAAAAATGATCTATTGGGTGGCCACAACTAGATATCAGATAATCAAATCATTACCTTCCAAATTTTTATATTTTGACTCAAATAAAATGCAAAAAATGACAGAATAAACAAATTAGGCCCACATACTCACTACTAAAACTGATTTAACTGGGCTCTCATGAACCAATCTAAAATACAAGTGGACCCAAAAGACTGAACAATAATTCAGATTCAGTCCACTTAGCAGGGGCTTCCAGGACTTGACCCAGACTATCCAAAGGCCTCAAGTTAATGACTCTTTTGCTCTCTCTAAGTATATTTTCAAAAAAAATTATTGATTTGAAACAGAAAAAGATGACTACAAATTGGAGGAACTTTCTAATTGTAGTCCAAAATCAAGAGCAGCCCAATTGACAGAGCCAACTAATGTAAATCTTATGGATGTTGCCTCGAAGTTAAAAACTCCAGCAAACAAGAATCTTAAACTCACCAAATAAGATGGTGGACAACATTTGATTGTCCATTTATAAACTCTTTCAGAAAGTAACTGTTCAAACATGTTATATGGATTAAAAGAAATGATGATTGTACTTAGATCATTTGAGAACAAAAATCAGGACATACAGAAAAGGCAGCTGCTGCATTGCCACTGAGAAGTAGTCTAGCATGCTCGATTATTGAAGCCAACACATCAGGAGTTGGTAATCTGTTAACGTTCAAGGATGCATTATCTGATCTTGGAGGGTCCCGCAGATTGCTAGGTGAAGATGACTGAGAACCTTCATATTTCAATATTAGTGAATAGAACCGTTAATCATTGTCGTAAATTTTCACAAAATCAAGAAACTTGATAGCAAAAAATCACCACTATTTTGCAGAATTAGCTCCATGCGGTTAATGAAATCCAATAGAGTCGTCATAGAATCAGGAATGACCTGAAGCACAAACCAAAATATGAGATGACATAAGGCACAATTGGCACCAAAGAAAATAAATAACAATTCTACCATATTCCGCGGCACACTCCCTGGCGAAGCAAGTTGCACCTGAAAAGGCTGATTGACAACAGTAACTGCTGGTTGTGCTTGGTTACCTAACTGGTTTCTGCCATTCACATTACGGGAGCCTTCTGTTTCACCACCTGGGGACACCTGATTCTGTTAATAGGAAAATCCATCCCTGTTAAACCTTTGAGATAACCCAAAATTCGAAATATGTTAGATATAAAAAAAAGGTCCATTACAGCAGCAGAGGGAGTGTTACTAGCTCCGACACCAGGAGTCAGAATCCCTCCTCCTAAAGATTGCAGAACCGCCCCTACAACCTTCAGAACATAAAGCATATTACAAGTAAACCTCCAATATAACCCATCGCAAGAAATGAACTTCCTTCCAAAAATTAACTATTATGAGACAAAATTATACAAATTCCAGAGCATAGAAAATACCCGACCAATATCAGATATCACCCCTTCCCCTTGATCACCAATGTTAACAGTTCCAAGAACAACACTGTGAGAAACTTGTCCAATCCTATTATGAGGAGCATTGCTGGTAGAGTCACTTCCTGCAAAACAGAAACTTTAGTTGCATGTTGTAAGTTGTAAATGCAAAAAAAATGGTTACATATACTGCAAAAACAAAAGGCCAAACAGCCTTTTACCATTCCATCCACAGGTAACAGACTTAAAATTAGGTGAGAAATGGAAAGCATGGACCATCATATATAAACCGAAGTGCCTTAAAGTAAAATAAGCTATAACATAAAAATTCCCTCGGTAGACACATATTCAATAAAAAGGGCATGCTTATTAACCAAGTAATGAGGTAGCCTATATCTGTAGACAAAAGAACATAATGGATCTGGAAAAGAAAACTTTGAAGAGTAAACTGGAAGCAGATATTGACATTAGTGCAAAAAACTAAAAAAAATCTATAGCAGAAGTTGAGGAAACATCGATAAACAACAGTGCAAATGTTAACAAGTTCTCCTGTTGACTAATAATAAGCAGAAAAAAAAAACAACTGGCACAGGACACAAATATGTAGATATTTGTACCTCAGAAGTGCAGGTAACATGAAGCAAAATTAACAGGATCGATATCAGGTTCAGTGTTGGCCATGGGTTTTATCATCAGGATAATCCAAATCAACTGAATTGTGGGATCAAGGATTTTCTTTTGTAATGACAGAAGATGGGCTGGGAGGAGCCTGAAACCAATCTTAATAATCTAGATTGGCAAAAGTATGCCAAATTCAGCCATTATATAACTATCTAACTGGTGGAAGCTAGTGGAACAACCCAAACATTTAGGCATATCAAGATTGATCCTGGCCAGACCCAATATGTGTTAATTGAGTTCATCAAAACACAAATAATCTCCAAAGAACACAGAAGAAACACTGCAAAGATATATAATGTTTACATCATGTTATCTGTGACTTTTTCAGAACTCTTGCTCCAACTTCGACAAACAAAAATGTGTAACAATAATCATTGCTTTATTTAACCCAAAAAAAAGGGCTGTTTTCACTTTCACTACCAAAGCTTAGAAAAGAAATAAAAAAAATCGAGATGACAATATCACTAAAAGATAGAAAACATGAAAACAAAGAACTTCTCAAGAAGTCAAGAAGCATCTTCAAAAAATTTCTGCAAAGTCAGACAAGCATCTTCAGTATAATTTTAAAAACCACAAGGATTCTTCAAAGAACATCTCCGTATGTATTTGGGCAACTCCAATTGCAAATCTGATATGTATACAGTAAACTATCCAGCATAATGCATGCAACACTTAACATCTTATAGGCATGATGCACTTTCATAACAAGCGATTTTGTCAATAATCATTCCATGGCTTTGTATTCCTTATTAGGTTAGCATTTAATAAATTTAGCATTAGACCTCAAGGGGTATTTGCATTTACCATCTCACACAAAAATAAAGGTTAGTCAGGTGTTATCAAAAGTAAAGATTGAAAAATATAAAACTAGTATGAAGTTTTTGTCAGGCAGGAATTGTAACAATTAAAGTTACACATTTACTCCATAAAACATCAATAAAAAAATGAATTACTCAACATTTTGGCTAAGAAAAGGCATTACAAAAAATATTTGTTAATCCTAAGCCGTATCAGCAGAAGATAGAAAGGCCAACAATATGAAGAGATACAAATTACTTCATACCTTGGTTGTCGTTAACACGAGAGGAATCCCCTGCGACTGTCCCAGGTTGAGTTTGTGCCTGAACTGGCTGTCTAGCAACCAAATGCAGTGTATGACCATCATCCAAATCTATATAATGGTGAAGGTACAACATTTGCAGGTCCAGTATACACAAAATTGTAGCTTATATATGAAGAGCTACAGGATCACTATCTTATACTAAGACCGTTTGTTTATGAATCAGCTACAGCATCATTATCCTCCATCCACTTGAGTTGTTTATGAAGTCAAAGAAGAATCTAAAGTACTTGAGCATATGCAGTTCAATTGATCTTTATACATTAGAATATCCAGACATCAACCAGATATTGCACCCCTAGATATTGAACAGGAATAGTAATCTTGTCCATGAAATATCCAAACTTCACAGTCAAAAGCTACATGATATTTCAAGTGAAAGAACTGTTCCCTGCTTGATCTCTGCATCCAATACAAGATTCTTTACGTGAATAATATAAAGCATATTTAAGCATGAGATTTTGATGCTATCTAAATTTTAATTCAAACATGTAGTAACCTTATAAATTAGGACAAATTGTCACTTAAACCTATTTGGCATGTTGATCTTTAACATTTAAGAATTTTTAATTACTACAAAGAATCACGACATCTCAATTTCATTTAGCATTTTGTTTGTCTTTGGAATAATTTTGGAATGTGATTTACCTCAGGTGATCTATCAGAAAAAATAGATAAGAAAATTAGCCAAAAGAAGAATACAAGTAATGTGCTGGATTGAAGATCAAGCCCAAAAAAAGAAGTTGACCCAAATTTAGAATCATCAAAATAATGAAAATTATCTTACAAATAATTTTTGTGCAACTCTAATCTCTGCAGGTGGCACCTAACAGCTGAGCACAGTGTTTAGATTGTCATCTATGTAGTGGGAGTGAGTCAACAACTGTGCAACTTACCACCAATTGACCCTTTCAAACTAAGGCAAAGATGGGCTTGATAGGCCTACAGCCTGTGCATAGGAAAAGAGATATACAAGATGTCTTGCACACTTGTTAGCAAAGGTTAATCTAAATGGATCAAGAAAACCAATTAATGTCAATGACTTACACCAGATGACAGTCATCACATGGATTACCTTAGTCTTATTATTATCATGGTTTTCAGGAAGAAAAATGAAGCTCTGTATACGCATATTCCAGACCAGCTCTGAAATCCAAATCTGTGTATCGATTAAAGCTCAAGGACTCGAGTAATCTTCCAAACAGCTCTAAAATCCAAAATTTCAAATTGATATTATCATAAAGCAAGGATTTCAATTTTGGAACCGACCAGCATGGATCTGGTCCGTTCTAGCATACTGACACATAGTACGAAGAATGTACAGTGATACCGCTGAGAAGGGAGAGGAGGAGGAAGAAGAAAGAGAAAAAAAAAAAGGAGAAAGAATGTGCAAAAGGAAGAAGAAAGAGGAAGAGAAGAAAAAAAGAAGGTAGAAAGATGAGGAGATGGTGAAGAAAGAGATGTACCAGAATGGGTGAAGGGAACAGCGTGTGGAAGCTGAGGCCACAGTGCATGGGCAGTGATGGTGAAGATGAATCACATGACTCCATGAGCCCTAGCACAGTGCAACTCCTCATGAGTAGTACGCTCTTAAAAGAAAAAAAATTAAGTGAAGCATACCAGACTGCCCGATTTCAAGTGGTTCATGCCTCAGTCACTGTTTAGACAGGTAATACTCGCTGAACCATACCAAACCAGTGGAAATTAAAAACCTTGCATTAAAGTAGATAAGCTGATTTTCAAATAAGAAAAAAAATCACACTTGGAAAAAATTCATCCATAATGGCATTACCAAATCCATTGTGCCTAAATTACAACAAACCATGTACTTGAAAATACTTTCATACCAAACTAGTAAAAAAATGACTTCCATGTAGAGTTCAAACCTTCTTGTGATCATACTCCAATGGAGCACATATGGCAATAAGCATCAACCTATTTGTAATTCCAGGATGATCAAAGGAAAGGCTTTTACAATGTCCAAATGTATAGCACTTAGCTTGTGTAAAATTATGTGAAAGAGGCAAAGACTGAAACTAAAGAAAAATTAAGATAGTGGATACGATAATCTGAAAGATGGTGGTCATCCTTTAAGACTTTCCCCCTAAAAATTAGCCGTTGCAGCTCCACAGGAACACCTGTTGCACTTGCTACTTTTGCCTTCAGTGAAGGAACTGGTGTCTAAAAGGATAGCAGAAATAACGTCAAGACAGCTATACCAACATAAGAAAACATGTTCCCTCAAGAAAGTAACTAGACACTCCATGTACATGTCAATATGAAAAAAAAAAAAAACAAGAACTTGGAATAAGCATAAAAATGTTTGATACAGAAACTAACCCCTTAAATATAAATATTCATTTGATACTAATTAATATCTTACATTAAACTAAGACAAATATGTCCTCAAGTGAATAAAACAAATAACAACTAGCTCTTTTCTAGTCCTTAATAAACTCAGCTTAGTTTCATAAGAATTTCAAGAAGAATTGAACACACATGGGCACAAGATTCAAAATCAACTTGCATTCGTTGATGCAGCAACCATCAAGATGACAAAAGGTAATACAGATACTTTAAAGATTATGATTTATTGTTTGCGACACTTATCTTTCATTGCTTAAGAATGCAAAAAGAAATATCAAGCTGAATCTTTAAGAAGCCTCACAACCTAAAAGAAAACAAGGCTGCTTCCGTCACATACTTGTGTTCATTGTAAGCAATAAGAAAATTTGATAACTATCAGATTTTACAACATCGAGTATTCCAACACAAAACACAAGGGTGGATGTGTGAAAGTAATTTGCACTGGCACTTGTGAGCATGTATGAAATGTGTGTCACAAAGACGGAAAAGAGATCATATGACCTTCATTTACACTATTTAACTCATAGAATATGCAAAGATAACCAACAAATAACCATAAACAGGAAACATTCAACTACATCATATGCATTACAAACTAGACTGCCGTTCCTAATCTTAAACCTAAACATAAAGAAAATTCAACCACATTCAACCAAATGAGTTGATCCAGCACATGTAGAATTAAGCATGTTTGAGGTGATGAAAGGCCAAAAAAACTTAGCGGAAACAAAACCATCAAGTGATAGAAGATTATTTTATTACGCATAAATTAAATCATTCTCACAACAAAAAAATAAAATAACAAGATTTTCAGAGCATGCACTACCATCATCTTCGATACAAAACCAGTTTAACAACAGGTACCAGTTTCACAGATATATTATGTTTGGAGTTATTCAGCACAGAAGTTTCAACCTCAAGAGGAACTACTTAAGACACCTACAATAGCCTTACATCTTTGTTTACACGAAACGTGTAGACCCGTGAATCTAGCATCTTGACATTAAGTTCTATAGTTGAATCCGAACTTTCACCAATTCCTTGGACTGAACAGTTGCCCTGGTCACCAGCCATCCTGTTCAGAGTGAAAGGGGGGAAAAAAACATGTTTAAAAAATCTCACAACTAGAAGAACAGACAATTGTGCAAAAATAAATCATATCATACAATGCGCATAAACAAATGTCACATAATCCGTTACGCATGACAAATATGATGCATATCTTATTTTGTGCATTTCGCATTCCAATCAAGTAAACTATGGTCCCAAGTTCAAGGATGATATTCCGGACGAGGGCATATGTTTACAGATGGAGATACATAAAATAAAAAAATAAAACAAAAACATCTTCTACTGCTGCAAAAATATATGCACTGCCACAAACTTTGGAGCCAACTAAATAAGAAATTGAATTTATATCTAAAGGCAATAACATGTCACAATTAGCAAGCTAAGACAGAAAATGGAAATAAGTGTATGAATATTTATGACTAACCATTTTTCTTTACAAGTGTCAAGATTTGTAGACTCCAGTAGATGGACATCCGTAAACTCCAAGAGATGACAATGCTTATATTGTCTTTCAAAACACTTTTAACATATTGGGGCCCCAAAATTATCACTATATGAATTCTAAAATCCAAATATCCCAATTCAAGATGCTATTTTCTAGAGTCAGAACAATACATGACATCACATTTTTATAAAAACTTCAAGAAATAATAAGCACATATTTTAAATTAGGTAACCAAGACAAGAAAAAGAGCTCCTCGTGGGAAAATAATAAGAAGAAAAAAAACTTGTGGTTCAGGTGCAGTGGGAGCAACTGAAAATGGAGAACCATGTTCCAGTCATACCATGCCCGACAGCTTTGCATATGTAACCCAAAGAAAGTTTTCCGAGACCAAACATTTTTTTATGTTCTGCAAATTAAACCTCTCAAATAAACACAACTCGAAACCATCCAACCCTTTGCTCAACAACCCTACCTAAACGTCCTTTGCGAAAAAACATTACCATCACCGAAAAAACTCGAGAAATATTTCCAGCTAAGCGTTCTTGCATGGTGGGATAACCCGCAAACGTAGCTCCATAATCTTCTACCCTCCCGCTTCGCATATTTATCCAGCCTTTGAAGACCCAGCCTTTTTGTTATGTCGTGCAGAACAAACATCTCCATAACCGTGAAACACGATTCCAGAACATGCAACCCTTTTCTTTAACAAACCCACCCAAAAGATTCTTCGATACACCAAAACGCGCCGTCATCCCGATTCCTTCCCAAGAAAACGCGACCAACACGCTGTATCACATTTGGATCGAACGACGAAAGATACTCAATCTAAGATGTCGAATAAAACACGCAGGGAGGAACATGCTCCACGTTCTTGGAATAGTTGGTCTTTTCATAGGAGGATAAACAATAAGAACCAAGAAAATCGTATCGGTATCTACCAAAGAAAAAGGGGTAGACCGGATCGAAAATGAGAAGCGGATCGAACCCTGTTTCGCAGTTGCAGACGGACTGAGAACCTCCTTCCCCGCTTCGTTCTTGCTTGGATCGCCGCAGAACAATATGGATCGGCTCCTCCTTCCGCCTCTCTTCTTGATGCCTTGCTTCGCCCGCCTCTCACCGCCACCGGTGTCTCTGGAAGGGTCTAAAAGGCGTTTCCGCTCGTACGATACGCACTCTGCGGGCCTCTCACCCCACACCATTATCACCGCATACTTATATCATACGGGAAATGCGGAGCATCTCAAGCATGTGTCCTGGACCGGGTCGGATCGTGGGTCCAGTAAAGCGGATCGTATCCGCTCCGGTACATATTGGATCCGCCAATCGCAATTGTGTATAAATATATCCCTTTATGGTTTGCTATGAAACTTTTATATATAATTATTATTTTAATGTCATCCCAATGGGATTTTACATTCATATTCTTTCAAATATATTATATATAGGGTAATTATTATTTTTAATTTTTCTCAAGCTTATTATTCATATATTTTTATTATTCACAATCCTTTTCTTATTTATAATCCTTTTTAAAAAATAAAAATCTTAGTTTACTATTTATAATATCATTTTTTTTCTTTTCTATAACCTCTTATTAGTTATCGTTGAGGAGGAGAATAAGGTAATGATGATGAGGGGAGGTTGAAGAAAAAAATATTCATATATTAACAAATGAATAGTTTAGAGATCTTTAAAAAAAAAATTTAAAATATTTTTTTTTTCAAATGGTATTATTTTAATTCAAAAATATTCAAATTGTTACTATTTCTAAGATTAGTGAAATATGTCGAATCAAAAATATTTTATAAACACATTGGTAACCGTAGTTAGTAAAGATTAACATAATAGCTGGACGAATATTATGGAGAGTGATATTTATGGAGAATTTTAATATTTAAAATTATAATTATATATTGATAACTTTTAAATATTTGAAGATATATATATATATATTATGTCAATGTTTAAAGGAGAAGAGGGGGAATTGAGCCATTTACAAACTTAAAAAATGTCGTTATAAGTAGAATATAGTGGTCAATTTTTATAAATAAAAATAGAAAAAATATATTTTATTTCTATAAAGTTAAGAAAAAAAAAGAGGAAATAGAATAGTAGCCCATGCATATGGTGGTAAAAAAGAGAAAGTCTTAATGATGTTAAAACACCCACTATGATTGACCAACTCTGCCAGTGGTGGACCAGCGTTGATAAAGGGTTGCGTCGTTCTCTTCTACCGTGACGCAAAATCCGTTACCTACGCAGTCACCGATGGACCCCGCATTTCCTCAACCATAAAAGGGGTTACATGTGGCGCGCCGAACTGCGTACGACTCTCTGCGCCGCACTGAAACCCGCGAATCGCACGCACCTTTGCACTGAAGAAGAAACGGTTGACCAGATATTTACTGTCCCTGCTGTCAAAGTCAAACCCCTCTAAATCTGGAGCCATTAAGCATTTAAACCTCTCTCTCCCTTCCTCTTCCTCGCTATCTCCTACAACTACAACAAAGAAGGGGAACGGAGAGGGAGAGATGAGCAGATAGCGAGCGGAGGAGACGAAGCGATGATGCCGAAGAGGGAGTCGGACGCGACGAGCCTGACGTCGTGGTCGGCGACACAGTCGCCGCTGCATCGGCCCGTTTACTACGTGACGAGTCCCGTCCACTCCCACCACGACGCTATCCGTATCTCCTTCTCCCACTCGTCGCCCGGCGCCTCCCCGGTCCACCCCTACTACGACCCTTATCACCACCAGCGGTACAGCAGCTCCCCCATCCACCATTACCGCGAGTCCAACGCCCGCCTCTCCTCCTCCTGGCGTAAGCTCCCCACCCACCACCACGGCCCCTCCGAATCTGACGACGACAACGGTCGCGGCTCAATGGGCTGCTACGTGACTTGGTTCGTTCTGGCGTTCGTCCTGCTCTTCACCCTCTTCTCCCTCATCCTCTGGGGCGCGAGCTTGTCCTACAAGCCCCAAGTCATCGTCAAGGTCCCTGCCCGCCCGAGCCGATCCCGATTGGAACCGGAACTCGCTCCCCGTCACTAACAACGTCTTCCACACTGTTGATGTGCAGGACGTGGTGTTCCGGAACTACGATCTCCACGCGGGGACGGACATCACGGGCGTGCCCACCAATATGATCTCCATCAACTCGACGGTCCGGATCGCGTTTCGCAACCCGGCCACGTTCTTCGGCGTTCAAGCCTCGTCCACGCCTTTGGAGATACACTACTCCGAGTTCAAGGTCGCCTCCGGACACGTAAGCTTTCCTCCTCCTCTCGCGTACATTGTTTGAATCAAGGCCAAAGTTGCACCGAGCTCGAGGCGTTCTCCGATGCGCATGCAGATGGAGGAGTTCTATCTGTCACGGGAGAGCCGACGCGTGGTGGTGGTGGCAGTGGCCGGCGTGCATGTGCCACTCTACGGCGGCGGATCGAGCCTGAGAAGCCGTGCCGACGACGGCGGCGCCCCAGCGGTGGTGCCGCTGGAGCTGTCCTTCACGGTCCGGGCGCGGGCCCACGTCCTCGGTCACCTGGTCAAGGTCAAGTTCTACCACCGCGTCCGGTGCTCCGTAACCCTCCGCGAGGAACGGCTAGGCAAGCCCCTCACGCTCGCCAAGGCCTGCGAGTACCGTGACGGATGAGTTCCCAAGCTCGAACACTCTGGAGAGGGCGGGAAGGAGAGATCCGAATCGAACGGGTGGCGTGGGACGTGAGTTTCCTCGATCGAAGGTCGTCGGGCAATTGGCACGTCGGCCATTCCAAACCCGTGACGTTTCTCTTGTCGTCTAGTTCAGCGTCGCTTGTATGCTTCTTCAACCTCAACGCAGACACGCCTAATAAACTTTCACTATTACACAACATGGTAAAATAGTAATCAAGATGAGATAAACAAAGAAAATTATCTTTTTTATTTATTTCTTGCGTTACTTTAGAATCCTATTAGGATCCCGTGCAACGATCACTTGCAAAATTAGCTCGAAGCATTCATCTTCGTCGTACACTTCAGCTGATGAAATTTATGTTTCCTCTCTTCCTAAACGTGGATTGATTCCATTGGCTTTAGTACTTAACGCTTGGTGGTCTTTCAAGACATGATCCGGATCGCACCGTCATCCGGCCCGACGCGAGGGCGGACCCCTTTTTAGAGTATTCTATTTTTATACGAACACCAAACACCATTTGGTACCACAAGTCTAACGAACACGTCCCCACGAGGAGTTGTTTTGCGCGGGCCCTCGATTCACGAGGCTCACGTTGCACCCTTTTGTTTTGGGTTTCCAGCACGTGAACCAACGGAGGGACCGTGCCGCCCCGATCTTGATTTGTCGCCTCTTCTGGCGAATCTTGGATTGCTTTGAGTCCGATGGCCGCCGTCGGCGTCTTCTCCTACGCCCGCGAGAAGCTCTCCGAGAACTGTTCTCTGCTCTGTCCTGGCCTCTTCGATCGCGGTACGACCTGCTTCTCCCAAAAAGACCCCATCTTTGTGGGTTTCTTTGTTGGTTTGGTTGGCAATGTTTTGGGGTATTTTGCAGCGAGTAGATCTTCCTGTGGATTGAAGGCGGTGATAGTGCTGCTACATATAACGTTCGTAGGCGTTATCTTCCTCTTCGATGCCAATTTGATACGCAAGTCAAGGGAGGAGCCCTGGTAGTCTATGAAATCCCGTTCCCTCTTTGTTGCTATCATCATTATTTCTTTTGCTGTTTAGATTGTCAGTTTAGGTGTAGCAAAGATGTAATTTTTGTGGATATTATGTGGAAGAGAAGAAGAAAGGTTTTGAGTTGGCGGACTTGTAGATTTCGTTTTGTGATAAATGAAGCTCAAATTTTAGGAGCTCGTGTGTCTTTGTCAACTATTGTCAGCTCGAAACCGTTTCTACGCTAGTTTTTAGCTTTAGGTTGCACCGAAGATGGGTGTTGTCAAGACTCTCTGTGTTTTGACCATTCAACTGTTGTCAAGTAGTTTTGGGCTCTGTGAATGGTTATTTTGATTGACCTTTTAGGCATTTTACTTGGGTAGCATGTATCAAGATGGTATAAATAATGAATGCCAAATTGGTGTATCTCTGAATGTGATGTCCCATTGAGACTGTGAGGCATTTGAGTGGAGATTGTAGCATCACATTGTCTCACTTGGGAAAGTACAGAAAGAATAAGCTTATTTATAACTTGATTGACTAATAACAGCCACCGTATATGGCTAGGACCATTCTGTGGAAATTATTGGATTAGCAAGTCAGACAATTATAGTATCCTAGATATCTGAGTTTTATGGAAATCTTTTTTCTCTTTACTTCCGCTCGTACTGCACCATATTCCCTGTCTTTTTGCATGCATCAATGATGTTAACTGGTGTTTTAAATGTTCCATGTGGACCATGATGAGTGACAGTAAATTTGTGAGCAAATATGGTATTCATATGATTGTTAATTTGTCATAATGGTCATTCTTTTATTCACAGAGAGGCACATGCACTGTAGGAGGCAACAATGACGGGGTTGTTAATATTTTCATATCATCTGGGGTTGGCGATGCTGTACCAGCTGGCCACCTCTGCGTTGATAACTGAAGAGAGTTGGCTCAAATATTATATTGTTCTTCAAGATTTAGGCTTTTCTTTCAAAATTTCCTAACAACCTATCTAGAGAACTCTTTCTTCTCCTTTTAAAGCAATGTAATGAGAGCAAACTTTATAACAGGTCAAAACCCTATAATCAAGTCGAAAGCATAAGAATCCTACTGTAGTATAATTTTGATGAGTGAACATGCATTCATGATTCAACATCTAATAAAATTTAAAAAACATCCAATAAAGCCTCTCTCCTGCTTGCACTTGTAATGTTCTGTTATGTAACACTTTATGGATGTCATGGTGGGCATTTTGATGTTATCTTCTCAGAAGGCTGTTAATATTTTCATTAAAAGCTGTTTTCTCTCTGAGATTGGAATTCTAATATTTTCCACTGAGAAATTAACTCGATTCTTTTCTGATGAATTAGAATTTTGACACTTGTTATCTGCCTTGTGCACTACATAAATACATTGATATTATCTATGTTCAACCATGGTCTTTTTCTATCCTGCTCCTTGTTAGGTCCTCGTCGCCACTTGTCTGTATGAGTTCTCTTTTCCTTGTTTTCAGCATGAGAATGTAGTGAATCTTTCCTGCTTGACAAATAATTGATTCTCCTATTATTTATTCATGTGTCTCTCACTGATGACATTTCATCTGGAATGCAAATTGCAAGTTTACTGTGTTGAATCTCATGCATTTATCTTTGATTCCTTCCAACTATAATTTGTACATAAGTTTTGGTAGTGATTTTTATTTGATGCTATAAATAAGCTTGATGTGTTCTTACTAATTAGTTTATTTTATTTTGTTTGATGAAAATTTCTGCATTATTATCTGAACTTTGTCAATTTTGCTATTTCTTGTCTCTCAATCTTTAATGATGAGGCCATCTGCATTATTATCGTAATATTCTTTGGGTCAAAAATACTTATAGCTGTCACATTCTAGTTGTATTACCTTTTATTCTCTACACTTCTTGCTTGCTGCTTTAGTTAATTTATGTTACTTACCATTTTTTACCTTGAATGTGGTCCATTTGTAGGTATATCACAGTTTATCTGATGGTTTTTCTGGTTACTCTAGTTCAATATTTCTTTACATCTGGCTCATTCCCAGGGTAATGACATCTAAGCTTATCATGATTGTCCTTTGAAAAATCACATACTGTTTTCCATCAGAGCAAAAGTGCCTTATGGGTGCCTCTTTTTTACATTCCTGCTTGTTAGATACATCATTGATGCAATGAGGGTGAAAAATGGCAGCAACACTACATTTATAAACTCACCAGCAATTGTAGAGTAAGATCATAGTCATTTCATGATTGTATTAATATGGACTTGAAGTTTTGTTGGCATCTTATTTTTCTATCTTTCTAATGTTCAAGCAAAGACAGTCTAATGCAAGAAATGGGAACTTAGTTTCTTCCACAAGGAATAATCAGTTAGAAAGGCAAAATTCCCGCTTGCCTTCATTATCATGGGAAAAGCTAGTTATGGAACTCTACCCTCCTGGATCAGCCATCAGGTATATTATTATTATTGCAATGAGAAGCATATAATGTTATAATAATAACTATTTCAAGCTCATCTTTATATTATATTCTTAGATCACTAATTGTAAAAAGGAAAAAAGAAAAGGCCCACTAGCAAAAGTACAATACATGTAACTGGATCTGATGTCACTACCCTCTATTCGCCGAGGGAATGTCACTGAAAACAACAATGGAGAAGAGTGGAATGTGTAAAGACAAACCATGACCAAATATGGTTAGATTGAATGTTAGATTAATTGATATAACTTGTAAGTAATCTTTTCTCTGCTTAAATTTAGCTAGAATATCTTTAATTTTTTAATATTTTTGAGGATTTATAATTATTACAAAATATTGAAATCATGGTTCACTTTACTAGTCCATACCGGTGTACTGATCAGTTATTGGTATGGTACATACCGAGTTGTACCGAGCCATATCGAGCATATCGACACATAGTAAATGGGAGCATATTGATGTCCCGTCCATACCAGTCCCTTGTCAGATCGGTATGCACCACTCATATTGAGCAGTATGTTACGGTACGACGAACCTTGATTGAAATTTCACATATTAGTCTCATATTACTCCCTTCTTGAACTTGTATGATATGCTGCTCTGAATTGTACCACTTAGGGACAAAAAAAGAGGGAAGGCTCCAAAGACAAATAGACTAACCAGAGTCCTTTTCTAGCCCTAGTTTTTTTATCTTGATTTAATGACTTTTGAGTTGTTTCACTAGAGAGTTGACTGGTATTGGTCCAAATTGGTCAACAACATTACATAGATGGTGTGAGTGGCATCTTGTAATACTGTAGCCCATGCTATGTAAAGTGAAGTGTCTACATAATTTGTATTCTTATTTAAGATTTAATAATTGACCAATTTCAATTTCATTATGCATTATCATTTTGGTTTTACAGGAACTGGACTTGCACTTACTGTAATATCATTCAGGTAATATCTGATTTTTTTATAGTACCTCACTCAACAAGAAGTCTGCTTTGGAAAATCAATCTCTAGATTGCTTTTTTATTTAATATATCTGTATAAAATACTGGTACTTGCTTCTCAGTGCTTTCTTGTCCTTTAGTTGTTCCAAACTTGTTGTCACTATTTTACACTTCACTTGCACATGTAATAAATATGCAAACTTATCCGGTGCTTAATGTCAATTTTGTCTGTTAGTCAATCGATATTGTTGATCAACTGTATGATGAAAGTCATCATATTCTAGTCCATTCTAAACTAGACTCTATTTTGAAATTGTTTCAATTGATACTAAATGCATGCATGCTAAAATTTAAAGTATTTTGATATTTATAAATTGTTTACAATATCAAATGTTTTCTGTGCTCTTAAAATACCTTTCCATCTATTATATAATAAATCATGTTCACCTAAATTGATCATCTATATTGAACTCCATGTTTGATTTTCAAACCGAAGAATTGAAGCATCAATTCTTCTAGAAAAATACTAGCTCAGCTCTCTCTCCTCTCTGTTTCTCTCTCTTTATTCTATGTTGTGTTTATATTTATTTAGTTATTTAGATATTAAACTTAAGCTTGCTTCTGGATTCAAATGATGAAATTCAGGCAATTGTAAACAGATTCGCTTTGTACTTGATTTGTATTAGTTAAATGCCTGGTTATGCCCGAGACTTCTGAATTTGGTTACATTGCTATAGTATTTTTTGAACAAAGGTAGCACTGATCTGTGTTTAAGCTAATATCCATGGAAATATTTTCATTTAACCTACATGTTCCAAGCTAGCATCTCTGTTTTCATCCAATTGTACTTTCTATTTAAGTTTGCAATATATACTAAACGCTTTGCTACATATGTGCAGCCTCCACGCTCAAAACACTGTCATGATTGTGATAAATGTGTCCTTCAATTTGATCATCACTGTGTCTGGCTAGGAACTTGCATTGGGCAAAGGAATCACTGCCGGTTTTGGTGAGTTCACTCCAAAAGTGGATTTTTATGGTGCTATCATGTAAACTCATTGATTGCCATTGTATCTGGAATTCTATGTTAAAAAGAACATTTTATTACTTGAAAAAAAGAATGTTACTTGTGGTAGTTTCTGGTCCAGTTAATTTAATGTTTTTTTGCTGATCAATTATATTTTTATTCATGTATTGCTGTAAGTTAGTTACATGATAACAAAGCATAAAATTGCATGCTTCTTGTGCATATTTGAAGCCACTTTTTGAGATTGATTAATCCTTTGCCAAACTGAATATCGGAATTGCAACTGCTGCCATCATGCATCCACAATCGAGTCCTGTGACCTGATTCCTGTGAACAACTTGGCTATTTAACACCACATTGCCAAATGCTGACCTCTGATACTAGCATCATTTGACTTGTATCTTGGACTCTGTTTCCTTAGGTTGTGAGTAGATCATCTTTCAT
This sequence comes from Musa acuminata AAA Group, assembly GCF_036884655.1. NCBI lineage: Eukaryota > Viridiplantae > Streptophyta > Magnoliopsida > Zingiberales > Musaceae > Musa > Musa acuminata. The sequence goes on from NC_088353.1 coordinate 36,205,322, forward strand.
ATTTATAAATTGTTATTTTTAATATTGTTCTTGTCTTTCTTAGTCTCCATGTTAATTTTTCTAATCTTAAATGCCTCATGGCATGCAAAGCTTACTGGGATTATGCTTCATATCATCTAAGCGCATCAAGCATTTTCCTATTCTTCTACTTCATACATAACTTTTTTCCTTGCTGGACTTGGTTGTTTTGCTTGCGTCTTTACTCTCTAAAGAAACACATAGTGATGTATATATGTAATTTTGTCTGGTTGTTGTATTATTTTCTTTTATGGAGATTTTGTAGGTGAAAAACTAATGAATTGTTTTGGGAATCTATTGGTAGGTGGTACATTTTTGTAGAAACAATCCTTTGCATCTGGACTGTTGTATTATATATCACATTCTTGCGCTCAAAACTCATGAAGACATGGTATGGTTTCTCCCATCGAATAACTTGTAGTATCTAAAATTGAGTAGTTGATTCAAGCCCTTGTTCAAACTGCATGTCCTTAAAAGTCTTAACAATTGTGGACCTTAACAATTAGTTTACGTCCCTTAACAGGAGAAATGTGAATATGAGGGTTCTGACAATTAATTTTGTGTTCTAAGCCCTTGTTCTCGTTCTTTGGAAAATTAGCACAACATCTGCTTAAAATGGCCTTTTCAGGTGGAAGGATTTAATCGCCATAGTACTGTTAACTGCATTGGTGTTTTCTCTCATCTTTCTTCTTGTACTGCTCCTATTCCACAGGTAAGATCAGATTTCATGATTGTTGGAATTTTACATTTAATTGTAGTGTTTTTAGTTCATTACAGTATGCATTTAACCTATTTTTCTCCATGTAAGCAAAATCCGATATTATACTAAACGTTCTTAGTGATTTATGTAGCTAGTATTTTGGAGAATTAGGTGAATGAGATTGGGTCTGCAAAAGGAAAATGCTCCCTGAAATATGTTCCCTTTGCCATGTAAAGGAATCGAAGTTCTCAGCTATGGATACTTCTATTTGGGAGATAGGTTTTCAGCCATGTCGTGTTCCTTCCACTTCTTTGTGTATGCTCTCAATAAAATGATCGACAACTTTGCTCATATTTCTTCTTCTGCTCATTAAAGTTCCCTTTCAATTTCAACTTAGTTCCACATATCTCTGATCACTGCAGCCCATTGATTATAACAATATTTACTTTCATGAGAGGCATGAAGTTAGATTCTTATGGACCTTGTGTTACCCATGGAATTTGATCAATATCCATGTTTATCAATCTGGTCCTGTGACAAGTCTTAGATTTTTTCCTTACAGTTAACTTGGACCAAATGGCACATTACCATAGAAGTTAGCATTTTTTTTTTTTTTCATTTTTTTGTTTCAAAATCGTTTACTAGGACCTAATTATTTGCTTTGTCTTGGTCTGTTGTGATTGTGACGGCACCTCATTGTGAATTTGGATGAGATTTTCTCTCCAGGTTGAAGATTGGTTGAAATCAGGATTTCACTTGATATTCACACTTACCATCTGCATATAATACTTTGTGGAAGAATTATGATATGGCATCATAAACCCAAATGTTTCACTAATTTTTCTTTTTTGATGATCTTTGGTCCAGCTACCTAATGATAACAAATCAAACTACTTATGAAATGGCGAGAAGGCGGCGCATTTTGTACCTAAGGTATGAGCACTATTCTGGTTTCCATACCTCAGCTTATTATGATGACATCTCATTGCTAATTGTACTTATAAGCAGATACTGAATGTTTATGATTTGTAGGGGAATCCCAAAGAAGGTTCATCCATTTAGCAGAGGCATTTGCAAGAACCTGTATACATCTTGTTGCTCCAGGGACAGCATGTACACTCTGGAAGCTGTCCCACCAATGGAGGAATTGGAAGCAAGAGCCAGACCTTACACTTGTGTGGACATCATTTCTTGCAAGTGTTGTTGATGAATTCTTGTTTGATGTTTCTTTGGCCTGCACTTGCTGTATCAAATGCTGTAATTCTCTCATTTATTATTTCTTCTCCTTGTGTTTTTGAAACACTTAGTAAACATCTGCTTGCAATGTTAGAATGTGTACCACATTAGATATTTATCAAAATGGGTGAGAGGATTAGTTAGCCAAATAACTGTCTCTTCCCCCATTATACTTTTATTAGTAAAAAAGACTGCATAGATTGAATGACGAAGTAAAAGCACAACAAAAAGAGTCATTTACCAGTGATTTTGCTTCTGATCATTTCTATGTTTGGCCTGGTCATTGATGTTTATATGTATGTATGTATGTATGATCATTTATAAATAAATAAATATATATATATATATATATATATATTCATATATAATAGAAATATCTAATAAAAGATTCATGAAGTTGATCCTAAATAATTGAGATTTTTAACTTTGTTGCAGTTGTAAAAAGATCCAATAAAGGTTGAACTTTATTTTATTCGAGTTTTGGTAGATTTTAACCTATACATGTTAATGATATAATTTTGATAAAGGAGGGTCAATGTAATTATTTGTCGATCGTTAAAGAGCTATCATTGATCACTGTAGTGGGCCATCTTAGATATATTAATCCGGTGATCGAAACCAATTAAATACTAACTTTTTACTAGATTTTAATCGACAGGTCTACTCGTTAATGATGATGTGGCATCCGACAAATACTCAAGAAGGCCTAACTATAGATCTGGCTTTATTAGAGTAGTAGAGATGAGATCCGCTGCCGCTGAGCGTGCGTGACGAGGACGACGACGACGCCGACATCGCGTGCCGACACCGAGCCCAGCCAGCCTGCCTGGCTGCTAAACGAACTCCCAATAGAAACGTTGGATTCTCATCGACATTTCATCGAGCATGAACGCGACAAACAAGAAACTATAACAACAGACGAAACGCCGTAATTGCCGCGACTGTAATCTCGCAGAACCCATCCAGCCAGCATTTTTACTTTGCCAACTCAAACTCGATCACCACATTCTACTCTCTCTCTCTCTCTCTCTCTCTCCATTCATTTGGAGTGACTGGGTTTTATTGATGCAGAAGCTTCTCAGCCCCTACCCACCCACGTCTTCCATCACGTTGCATTACATTATTTGGGACGTACCAGATGTTGGGTTCTGTGCAGGAGAGTGGTGTCATTGCCATTAACCTTTGTAGCCTTTATGGTCTTCTTCTCCATTATTCTCATGTACTACCGGTGCCAAGGAGCCTCCACAACAGCAATAAGATAATCTCTACAAGTTTTCAGGACGTTTTTTTTTTACCAGTCTAATAATTAGCTCTGTAATCTAATTTAATTAGATAAAATATATTATAAATTTATTTAACCTTTAATTAAAACTATCGATTAATAAAAATATATATATAGTCAATTTTTTTAAGATATGATCTTGATGAAAAGAATATTTTTAATTATCATAATAGACCATCAACTTTTGTTTATAAAAAGATAAAATATTTTAAGAATGAATCATTAAAAATTATAATTATAAATCTATTTTTAACCTCTATTAGTCTTTATTCTATTATTTATAGTAATACCATAAATAATAAAAAGAGAAGAAAAAATAAGTCTAGTTCTCTTAATAGATCAACATCACCATAGTTTTCGGATTCAATGATAATGCATTTGCATATCACATAAAGTTTTTCTAAATGATATCAAAAGGTATTTAATTTTGATCTTCATCTATGATTATTTAATTTTAATTTTGGTATTAAAGTTTTCACATAACAATATTATAATTACAGTTTTTATTCTTATAATTGGTATCAAAGCTAGAATTTTGAAATCAAATACTTTGATCATAGAAAAGTATCATATCTGTATTTATATATGTTTATAAGCACTCTTCACTTGTGAAAGGATGTCATCGATCTAGTCATTTGTCATGTTTGCCCTAATTGGCTGCTTGTGGGCGATGCACGTTTCCTCCCATGGGTGATCTATGAACGATAGAAGGATACGGGTGTTGGATGAAAGGATGTGCAACACTGCCATTGGTAGGTTGTTGTCGAACGTCTAGGCCAAAGGTCATAGAAGGCTGAGCGATGCGATTACGACCTCCATTAGTCATCGATCTAGTCGTGGGTAATGATTACACATATGGTAGCATCATTGTATGCAACAACGATTGCTTGTGTACAACAACCTAGGCGATGCTATGGCGACCTGCCTTGGTCACCAACGTTGCACACGCAACAATGTCACTATGTGTACAACAAAGCAACAACACTACTACCTTTGATCGCTGGTTACAAAGCAAGTAGGCCGTAGTTCACAAAGGTTGTGGCGGTGTTGCTAGTAGCGATGTGCATCAATGAGACATCGGAGGTTTTAGTTCCTAATGACTATACAATAACTATAAAGGTTATTGGTCGATTATGGATACTGTGCGTAGTGAGAATAGTAATGCGTGGGCGCGATGGCATGCTACGATGAATATAAGGGGTTGTCAGTCGACCACAGAGATAGTTCGGATTGGTCGCACATTACAATGATGTGTGTGAGCGCGATGGCATGCTACGATAGCTGTAGGGGTTGCCGATCGATTGTGAAGAGAGTTCGAGCCAATAGCATAATGTGGCGACCATAGGGGTCACCACTTGGCCATGCATCACAATGGCAGTAGGCGGCGCACAAGCGGAGAACAACCGTGTATCATGATGACCATAGGCAGTTTGGAGGCAATGGACTGTTGCACACCATGACGACCATAAATAGTGCATAAGCGACAAGCAACCATGCACCACGGTGACCGTATGCCTCCCACAACAACGGTTGAGGAGAAAAAGTGTTTTTCAATCATTAGAAGACTATTTTACCCTTTTAATTCTAGTTGATGCCTCCTTATCAATTTTGCCTTTCAGAATCAAATATTTTTACTATATATCTTATCAAAACTATAATTTTATCGTTCAAAAATCAAATATTTTTGACTTATATCCTTAATTATAAAATTAACTAAATTTATTTTCTTTAATTAAATATTTTTATCAAACTTTATTTTAACTATATTTTGACTATTTGATTAGATTTAGATTTGATGAATCTCATGACCAAATTTAGAAAAAGTTAAAATTTGACTTTAGTTAATTTAATTTTGATCGGCATAATTGGGCTGATGTTTAGTCTAAATCTGTTAGCCTATGTTTGGGTAGCTTAATTCTAGACTTGATCGATTAAATAAGGTTGATTGGTCTAATAGGGTTCCATACGAAATAAAAAAATATAAATTATAATTTTTTATAATTTTTCATATAACATATTAAAAAAAAATTTGTTTGTGATAATTAAATTTTAATTATTATTCTTGGATATTTGTGTATTTATTCATATACATATATTTAAAATTATGAAATAATATTTATTTTTTATACAAAGATATGATTTATGTTTTATCATGACAAAAATTGTTATGTAAGTTTTTTATATTGATTAATATTTAATAATTATTATGATTAATATTTAATTATTATTAAACTATTTTTATATAAATTAGATAATAAAATATTAAAAAATATATTATTTATAACTTATATCCATAAGTTTAATTGGATTAGTAGTTGTTAAAATGGCCTAGGATGGTAGACTTATGAGGTATAAATTATAATAAATATTTTATAATTTATATAATATTTTAAACTATATTTTGTATTATTGTATTAGTCTTGTAACCACCAAGATGACCTAGACTAATGACTCATAAAATTATATTAAAGAATTAGCCTTAAATAATATTAAAAACATTCATAATAATACATGTAATTATGAGATTTAGATAATCAGAGAATTTACTTTGAATAAGTATGCAATGGGGTAGGATAATACTATTTTAAATATCATTATAATTTAAGAATGTATACTTAAAAATAATAATACTATTCCATAAGGATGATATTCATTCTTCATAAATAATTTTGAGTGAACACTAACTATGTCAATATTTTACCCTTAGATGAAATATTAATGATATCAATAGTTTATCATATTTCAAAAACTTAAAATATTAATGTTGTTTTATATTTTATGATGATCCCTATTTCCACACACTCCAATGCTTCTAATGTCTCTATACTCTCCGGTTTAAATTATTCAAAATGGTCAAAGCATATGTAGTTTACATTGAGTTTATTAGATCTTGACTTAATATTGTTTGTTGAAAAGCCTGTAAACTTAATTAATGAAAATGTTATAGAACAAGTTAATAAAATGAATATTTGGAAAAATATTTAATAGACTTAGTCTAATGTTTATAAGAATGACAATTGTGAATAACAGAAAAACTTTATTACCACCTATAACTAGTGCATAGGAATTTTTTAGAGCTACAAAAGATATATTTATCTACCGATAAGTCATGGGTTAGCACATTAATAAAGAAGCTGTTATGACTCAGTACAATAATACTCGAGGGATTCAAGATCACATCCTCAATATAACTAATAAGATTATGAAAATCAAAGTATTAAGGATATTTGTGGATAAGTCTTTTCTCGTACAATTTATTTTTAATTCTCTTCCTCCTCAATTTAGCTTATTCAAGATTCATTATAATACAAAGAAAGATAAATGAGATTTGAATGAACTAACTAGTATATGTATTTATGAAGAATTAAGGATAAGACATAAAAGATTTTATAATATTTTGACTACTATTTGAGAAGTTGGTAGTACGAAGAGAAAGTTTAAGTATCATCCACCAAATAAATTTATTGAGTTTGGAAATACTAAGTAGACTAATTAGAAGAAAGCCTTCGTAGTAAAAATGTATAAACCCAACCTTTGTATTTTTAGAATCAAATATTATAGAAGTTCTTTCTAACATTTAGTAGATTCATTTTGGTATTTCAACTCATGTTTCTAATATTGTATAGGGATTTCTTATAATTTGTAAACCAAAAAAATATAAAAGATTCATTGTTATAAAGAATCATCTCAGAGTAAAAGTGATAAAAGTAATAATTTATCACATACATCTAGAGACAAGTCATCTAATAGATCTTGCAAACATATGCTATGTTTCTATTATTTTTTTAAAATTTAGTTTCTCTATTTAGAATTAAAAAGAGTATATTATCTTTATTTTAGTAATAATAAACTTAGTATATTTTATGATTTAATAAAAATTAATTATGAAATGCTGTATGATGATTTATATAGAATTAATTTGAATTTTGAGTTCATAAAGATATTAGTGACCTTACAAACAAATATTGGATCAAAACATAGTTTCAATGATGAGAAATCTTTTATGGCACAAATGTTTGAGGTATATATTTAAAAAAAAGAATTAAAAGATTAGTAAAGTCATATTTTGAAAGATTTAGATTTGATATTTGCATATATTGCGAAAAGCAAACTAAGTATATAAAGTAAAATAACACAAGAAGTAAAAACTTATTTGAGATTGTTTATATTGATATATGTAAACCACTTTATATTCAGAGGTATTTCATTATATTTATAGATGACATATCAAGACATAACTAGAGCTGTGAAGAAAGTGATGAGATATATAAAGGAAGTGAAATATTATATACTCATATATTAAAGATTAAATCAAAGTGACGAGATATTTAGATACTGATTTTATAAATTACCTCAATAGTAGAAAGTCTATTTTAGAATTCATATTCAATTGGAGGGATAATTTAAAAAAAAATATAAAATAATTACTTATTATATCATCAATAATAAAAGTTTAATTTATGACATGCTTTAAGATCATAAATCCAAACTTTATGATTATGAAATTTTATCAACTTGATATGGTTGACTAAATTATCATGTCACTAAAGATATTTTATGATAATACCGTAGTTTTTTTTTTTTTTTTGATAAGTGCCTTAGTGGCTTTAAGATAAAACTAGGTGATTAAAGAAAGAGCCTAGAAACAATAAATGTTAATTAAGAACTTGAGATTACTTTGATGATTGTTAATCCATTTGTTAAAATATTATAACTTAAAATATTTAAAGAATATATTTTTAGAATGAGCCTCGTAAGCAAGTCATAAAAAATAGAGTGATGTATATTAAGTGGATACTCTTATTGTTATTTTTCTTACATAATTAAAGTTATTTATTTTTATTATCATATTTATATTTATGTATATATAATTATTGAATGTAATAATAAGATTATCTTAATAAGATAAATTATAGAATCATTATAAACTGTATAAGGAAAGACTAATAATATTATGATACATAAAAAGAATATGACATTGATAACATATAACTACTCACATTGATAGTCAGATTTATTATAGTATTATTGTACATATTGGAGTTATTAGCTTGTTTTAAAAATTTATGATCATGTATAAAATACTTTCAAATTATGTATAATTATTTTTTAAATAAATATTTATTTTATTTACTTATTTTTTTATATTTTATCAATTAATAGGTAAGTGAGAGAATACTAGATTATATGATCATACTTAATTATATAAAATATATTATAAATATGATTAGATTATGATTATGATTATCGATCATTAAAAAAAAAATTAATTATGAGAGGATTCTTTATGAGATGACATTTATGAAAAGGACTCTCCCACCTACCAACAAGATCTTATAGGGATACAAAATTAGAAATTAGAAATTAAAATTATAGATTTATTTTTAATTTTTTTAATTTTTATTTTTATCCGTGATAGTAGTAGTCCGATAAATGATAGGAAAAGAGATAAATATGATCTTAGTTCTCTTCAACATCAATGTAATCTTGACAATGGTATATTTATAAATCAAATAAAATTTTTACTGAATGATATCCAAAGATATATAATCTTAGTATTAATAAGTTGATTTCGATTTAGATATTAATTTTTTTTCACATAATAAAAAATAATTATATTTTTTATTCATATAACTCCATCCCGTGAGCTATGTCCGTCGCCCTTTCTCTTTCATATAGTGTCAAGGGTTTTCACCTTTCCCCATTCCCGACTTCTTAGTCCGCATGGGTGGTGGCACTGTCCTTGCCTTCCTCGTCCTCTCCCTTTCTATCCTTTCTGCTACAGCATGTGATCGGTGTGTGCATCATTCCAAGGCAGCCTACTCCCCCTCCGCTTCTGCCCTCTCTGGTTTGTTCTACCACTAACAGAGCTACTGTTTGAGAAGCCGCATCAATGGTCATCGTTTGATCTCTTTTGTTCTGCTAAACTTCGCTTACAGTCGGAGCCTGTGGCTATGGCTCCATGGCTTTGAGCTTCAATGGAGGTTACATTGCAGCTGGGAGCTCTGCCCTCCACAGAGAGGGTTTTGGCTGTGGAGCTTGTTTCCAGGTTAGAGATGAAACCTATTCTCTTCTGCAATCATAAATGGTTGAGCTTTTCTTTCACCACGCAGGTAAGATGCAAGAACAGAAGACTCTGTAGCACCGGAGGCGTAAGGGTGATCCTGACCGACCTCAACAAGAGCAACACCACGGATCTTGTGTTGAGTCCCCGAGCCTTCACCGCCATGGCACGAGATGGCACGGCGCAGGAGCTCAAGAGACTTGGCATTCTGGATGTGGAATACAAGAGGTAGACGAAGGCACACCGCTATGAATTCCGGGAACTGCACACTGTGTTATGATCAAGCAGTCACATCTCACGATGAAGCAACCCACCGAATCACTTTTCAGGATCCCGTGCGAGTATAAGAAGCAGAACCTATCGATCAGAGTGGAAGAGAGCAGCAGAAGACCCGATCAGCTGGTCATCAAGTTCCTCTACCAGGGAGGCCAGACCGATATCGTGGCGGTCGACGTAGCCCAGGTACCGAGCTAGCATCGATTCGGTCCGGTTCAATTGGCTCAATCCAATTTTTGTGTTGAACCGGCAGGTCGGATCGTGGAATTGGCGGTTCATGAGCCGGGAATACGGTCCAGTATGGAGCACGAGGCGGGCGCCGGCCGGGGCGCTGCAGTTCCGGATGGTGGTGACGGGCGGCTACGACGGCAAGTGGGTGTGGGCCGAGAAGGCGGTCCTCCCGGCCGAGTGGAAGACTGGTTCGATCTATGAATTGGGGGTTCAGCTCACTGACATTGCTCAAGAGGGCTGCTACCCCTGTGACACTCGAGAATGGAAGTGAGGCAAGTAAGCCTGTGTCCTACAAGAAACAGGTGAAGAGTAGCCTAACCTACTGGAGAATGGGGATATTCCTTCAGACATGTGATGGTGGTTTGGTGTCAAGACGAAGAAGAAGGTGCCAAGATTGCTCACAAGAAAATGACTTGCCACCTGCTGGTCTATTGCTGATTCCTTTTCAGTCTTCAAGCTGCAACTTTGTTCCTAATTTAGATGCTTACTTCATCAGATGTGGGTACTATTAGACATTTGAGATGTTAGTGGTGGGTTAGCTTGGGAGCCTTCGCACATGATTCTTGGACACATTAGTTTGTCAACACTGTATCACCGAGTTGCAGTAGGTGGTGGTGGTGGTGGTGGTGTGTCGTCGTAGCCTCATTTGGTCCATGTCATTGGGAGGATGACGAAGGAGACATAGGAACTAAATATTTAGTTAAACGTGCAAAGAAATATTCATCTCTGAAAGGAAATTATAAGCATAACTATAGATTATGTATGTTAATACTGAATCGAATAAAGTAGAACTTAATATTCAGATACTTCATTTGAAATTTGTTCACTTTGACTGACCTCAGACTTCACAGTGATGAGAATTTGAGGTTTAGGGATGATATGAGTAGGCTACAGGTTAGGGATAATATGGATCATGAAGGCCCCATCGTGATACAGCAGGGACCAGCTTTCGGCCCCTGTCTTCCTCTGATTGAGATCTGTGAACGACTGCTGAAACTTTGTGGCCACGTTGAACTCAACCGTGAAGAACTTATCCTCGTGATCAATTCGATCGTCTGAAGGTGCTCTTGGAATCACCTGTGACTGAAATAATCTTGGTTTTTGTCGATCAAACAAAAAAGAGTGTGAGATAGGTGACATGATTTACCGTAACGATGGAATTAGATTATAGTAAATGGCTTTCTCAGAAGTGTGAGATCATCATTTTAATTTTTACCTTTTGTGGAGGAGTTCTTTTCATCTCTCTAAACTAGTGGAAAGGGAAAGGTGCCTTGCTATACTTCACAATAAATAGAAGTGAGTGTTATCTTACTATTTTTGATTTAGAAAAAAATATCATTGATATTTTCATAAGCACAGCGTGGTCCTAATCTGTATGCAAGAAGTCGTCCATAATAGGATATAGGATATGATCTTTCTATGCTCGTTACCTACACAAAGATCGAGATCGAGGATTGCTTCTCGAGTCGATCCTTTCGATGCTTAAGTTAGTACCGAAGTCTCCTCCCCTTTAATATGGATTTAATGATATATTTTTATACTGACTTTGAAGAGAAGGAATATCTCATAAAGATTTCACATGGGAGGTAGTTCATAACCAACCCGAAATACCCGTTAGACTTCTGAAAATATTCCTACGAATATTTTGTAAGAGTTCTATCCACACGGGTAGCAGGGTGTTGGGTTTCCTACGTTGATGTGACGAATGGTGATTAGTTGATTTTATATTTCCTATCAATTTATATTAAGCTTTTGTAGCAAATTTAATAGGGTAAGAATTCATGAACCAAACATACTGCCAAACTTCCATTGAAAGCTCCAATCCATATTTGGGTACTTCAAATTGTCATCGGCCGATATGACTCTGAATCTTGCTTAAGCTGCATCAGTTGATTGACCTCCGTAAACATAATCATCGGCAAATCTTTGGAAGCTTTACACCCTGCAATTTGGGAGCTCTGGATCTGATTAGCTGTGGATACAGAAATGAACATTATGGATCTAACAGTAGATTATTTCCTTTACTTTGTTGGTTAATCTGCATTAGCTATATGAACCTTTTCTTGACATCTTTATTACACCATTAGACTTGCAATGTAGCCTGTGTCAACTATGTTCTGTAAACTTGTTATGATATTTTCATGTATATATTACAAGAACATTAATTATCAGATACAGCTAGTTCAGTGGAAGTTCATGAGGAATTACTTGAGCATTCCAAGGATGGAAAATGGCCAGAGAGAATGCAAAAGTTCCACACAAGTTTCTTCTGATGCCAGTTCCAGCAACTTCCATTGATGCTCAGACATGTTCATTGAAGCTGAGGTTGATGATGTTTTCTTTCAAGTTGACAAGGCATTTTATTCAGCTACCAAAATGGATAAGAGAGAGCTCATATGCATGTCTTGATCATACCAAAAAGGATCTTTTAGGATCAGCACAGTTTAGGAATGGAATTTATCAGCATGAAAATTCATATGCTGGCCATAACCAGTAGAAGGTTAGGGTTTGCATGTGGCCAAAAGTTTCTACTATGACATCCACAGCCGAAGCTTTGCTCTCCAAGGATTGGTGTTGATCCTATTTGCACTCTTACAAACTTCTCAGCTTGGATCATACGAGGCCGAGTCTTAAAATTCTCACTTCCAGTTTTGTCTGACTAAAATTGTCTGCAGTGGGAGTGAAACATATTCTCATGAATGCATTCCATGAGACCAAAAGCTCCTAAATCACTCAGAAGCTGAAGAAGATACAGCCACAGAGGCACCAACTGGCAAACCTACTTTTCTTGCATCATTTGGGAACCACAGCCACCATGATCTCCACTGGCATTTGGGAACCACAGCACCATCAAAGCAGGGCTACTAAATAACTTGGAAGAGGCCATTCACACGCGAGGCATGGAACCTTTTGGTGTCATCTTCTCCATGGATGAGTTGTGTGTGCCCAATGGAATAACAGGTCCAGATTAAACTTTTTTTAGTGCATCACCCCACTCTGCAGTGTTGGTTGGTCCAAAAGTTACCTTTTCCTACAGTATAAAAAAGTCATTCTCAGTGGAGTATAATTTATGTTATATATGCTGAACAATCATTGATCATAGAACTACTGTTGACAAGGAAGTAAGGAAAATTTTCCTATATATATATATATATATATAGGAAAATTTTCCTTTATGTCGCCTTCGCTGTTGTCTGATCCTATTATCCTCACTTGTTGCACAAGCAACCAACATCCTTTGTGTCGCCTTCGCTATTGTCTCCATTCTTCTATGTCTCGGACCTTCATTTCATTCTTGTTGTTTATATCTACTACACAAGTGGCTAGTGTTATCGTTCATGGTCATCATACGAGAGTTGTTGTCATCTCTACAGACTCCATAAAACCCTTGTTGTGCTTGTCCATAACCCTTATGTGAGAAAGGAGAGGATGCAAATGTGACGATAGGTCGAGGTCTATTATGATGACAATGATAATCCTTGCGTCCCCTTCTTTCTCGCACAAGAGCTATGAGCGAAAATGACGAGGGTTGCATCACCTATGTGGCCCCTCCTTCCTTGTGCTAGGGTAAGACAGGTCCAACGAGGGTCGATAAGATTTGTAGAGATGACGATTGATTTAACGGGACAAAGGGGAGGAGAGGTAATGCAGGGCAAAGGCGGAGGCGAGTTCGACCAACCATGAATAAAATTATTTTTTCACAGAATAAAAGATGTTCTATGAGAAATTTTAAAAAATTAAGACGCTCTATGAGAATTTTTTAAAAATAATTTTTTTTTTAAGAATTCAAGAATCTTTCCTTCCTCGGAGAGTTTGAAAACATAAAACTTGTTTAACCTTCTTGGGACATTAAAAAATAAAATCATATAGAATATATTATAGAATCGATAATTCCTCATGATTTAAAGAGTTGGCATTAGTGACAAATTGGATGGACCTTATCAATATTAAAACAAATGATGCAACATTTGTTTCTTTTTGCAAATTATTGTTTTCTTATGCGCATACATAAAACCATCATACATTGACATTCTGTTCAGAAGCCATAAATCAGTGTGTTTAGCACTATGTAAAGACCTTTCTTGAATGGATTATTTTTCTTTCTCAGAGAAGCTAATGTTTCTTTTTTTTTTCCTCATCCTTTTTGTAGAGAACTTAAGACTACAAAGTTTGGACATGAATAGTGAAAGTATTCAAAAGCAAATGCTGATAGTTTTGAACAGCCCTACAGCAGCAGAACAGAAGCAGTTAAAGAAGAATTTTGGCTTCTTTCCTTGACAGAGAAGTCAAGAAATTTTCTTTTTCTTGCTTTACTGTTCATATATAACTTTTTTTTTTCCAGTCATAATCAATTTCTCTGTCAAGTTTACATAGAACAATCATTAATTGTGAGCTTTGCACAGCATCAAGTAGTGAAAGGACTCCAATAGTAAATGCTGAACAGGAGCAGAGCAGGGGCCATAAAAACTGTACCAGTTAGAGGCAGATGAAAAGGAAAGGAAAAAAAAAAGGGTAAGAACCACTGTAGGTAGTCTTTTACTGTCACTGAGCTTTTACTCTGTACCTGTTGTTGTCTTCCTCTGACATCAACCACAATTACCAAGGATCATGGTGTCTGCTCTCTGCACTGGGCTCCATGGCTCAGAGCTCAATGCTTCTGACATCCATTTGGTCCTCCTTCCATCATGAGGCTGAGTTGATAAAAAATAATCTTTTCTATTCCGAATCTCAAACTGAGCCCAAAGTTTTGACTGGAAGAGCAAAGACGTCAATCTTCAGATTAACTCCATCGATCAATCCGACACAAAATCTTCTTTTTAGTACAATATTATCTCAAAATCTAAACTTAAGATATCACTCTCCCTATTTGCCTCAGCATCAAAATACCTTATTGAACGCAACCCAGCAAATCCAACAAACGTTATCCCAAAAACTTCTTCTGCTACAACTTCATCCGAAATCTGTGGCTGAACTGATGCTTCCGATGAGAACAGTGAAGCCAGCAACCCACCATCTCCATCGGCATCAAAGTCTTCTTGTATTACAATATTATCCCAACATCCTAAGCTGGACTGGGACTTAAAGTCGAAAGCTGGACTGAAACCTAAGTCGAAAACAATAAAGATATCAAGCATTGACATTGATGTCAATATTGTTTTCCAACTTTGCCCGTTTGCTTCTCCAAGCATCGAAGGCCAACACGGCGAAATGAATCTTGTGGATCCCTAAACCTGCTTCGGTTTGTGCATCCTCTTGCGGTGCCGACTCTTCTTTCAAGAAACAAGAATAAAAAAAGAAGCTTTCGATGCACACTTCAATGCTGGGAAGGATAAATTGACACAGCCAACGAATGCCAGAATGAATCAATCATCGATCAGCAACACTACCAACATGGCCATCACAGGCTGTGCATGGCCAGCTAGTAGTGAGCTCAATGATTGGAGACTGGGAGGTCCAACCCCTCTTTCCTTGCCTCCATCCCTAACAAAGTCCTCACCTTCCTTATTTATAGCTATGAGATATTAGTCTTATTTACATCTTTATTTATGGTTAAAAATATCTTTATACTTTTATTTAAATGATTTAATCATAAATATTATTAAAAATAATTAATTATTATAAATTTTTAAAAGTAAAAACTTGTTCTAATGATTTTAAGATGATTAGTATTTTTTTTTTATATTTTAAATAATTAATTATTGATTTTTTAATAGCATATGTGATCAAATTATTTTAATAAAAGATCGAAGATACTCGATGTTAGGAACGAATATTGAAAACTTCATCCAGTAAAAAGTTAATTGTAGAATTTTTTTTGATAAAATATCCAAATTTCTTGGTGAAATCTAAAATAATTAATGCTGCTGCTTCTTGGCATCAATAAGACTGTTCTTGCCATCCTTCCTTGTCAAAACTGCGGCGCAGTGATGGCCAAGCATCTGAAAGCTACAATGAATTGTCCCCTACCTCTCTCTCTCTCTCTCTCTCTCTCTGTGTTCTGCCACTCTTCAAAGAAACAAAAGGAGTGCCGTGTTCATTCGGGAGAGAGAAAAGCAGCTGTCCAGACACACACACACACACTCTCTCTCTCCCTTTCTTCTCCTTTTTATTTCTTTCTTTTTTATTCCCCCACACGCCCACAATTAAAAGGAAGAGCCATGTCTCTCTCTCGGCCACCGACGACTTCAACTCCACCCATCACACTATAATTATTGTATCGTTGTTATTAGCGTGTAACTATTTGTTGTTGTCTTATAAGCACAGAGAGAGAGAGAGAGAGAGAGCGAGGGGGGAAAAAGGAGATCTTTTTTTCTCTTTCTCGGACACAGTGGGTTGGCGATGGGGTCTTGTTGCTCGTCCCTGCTACAGGGGGACCACCAACCGGCGACGGCGCCGGCAGCGGCGGAGCAGCAGAACAATCACCTCCATTCGAACCACCAGCAGCAGCAGCGGCGGTCGTTCTCGGTCGAAGCAGGAGAGGGCGGCGGCGGCGGTGGGGAGGTGACGGCCTTCGCTGAGTTCTCTTTGGCCGAGCTCAAGGCGGCGACGAACGGGTTCAGTGCGGAGAACATCGTGTCCGAGAGCGGCGACAAGGCTCCCAACCTCGTCTACAAGGGCCGGTTGCAGAACCGGCGGTGGATCGCCGTCAAGAAGTTCACCAGGACGGCCTGGCCTGATCCCAAGCAGTTCGCTGTTAGCTCCTCTCCCCCAACATCGATTGCTTCTCGTTGGATTCTGTTTCGTTGGTTGATATTTTGGAGCTCTTTGTAAGAACAAAAAAGAGGAACTTTTGATTGAGATTGCAGGAGGAGGCTTGGGGCGTCGGTAAACTGAGGCACCGGAGACTGGCGAATTTGATTGGGTACTGCTGTGAAGGTGATGAGAGGCTTCTTGTTGCCGAGTATATGCCCAATGACACCCTTGCCAAGCATCTTTTCCACTGTATGGTTCCTCAGGCTTTTCTTTTCCTTGTTGATCCTATTCTATGTTTCTTCTGTAATAATTGTGTAAAATGGTTGTATCTTGATCATTTAGGTAAAAAGTAGTCTCAGATATGGAAATGGAAGCTTGTGTTGGGTAAAGAAAGCTCTACGCTTCAGATTCCTGCCTCTGTTATATGCAATGTTGCCGAACCTTTATTTGTCAGCTGGTCTTAGATTATCTGCTTGTACCTACTTCCACATTGCAAGTATTACTAATTGGTTGTAGCTATAGTCGGCAATCCTTCCATAAGTTCTTATGGGGTTTGAGTCAAAATTCCTCCTTTTCCTTTATTAGTTCAGACCTATCCTTGAATACAAGGTTAAGGCAAGTTGGCAATTCTTCCTTAAGCAGTTATGGAGTTTGAGTCAAGATGCCTCCTTTGCCTTTATTAGGTCAGACCTAATTATCAACCATCCTTGAGTACAAGGTTACGGCAACCTGTAATAATCAGAACTGACCAGCAGTAATGCGAATCACCATCAAGGATATGTCTTATTTAATGAAAATTTGTTTTTGGAAAATGCAAGGTTTGCATTAATATTGTGAGATATATAGTCTTTAACATAACAGATACAGCCATAAAAGCTTTAGTATAGATTAAAATAAATTAATATGCATTTGTCAAGGAATGATATGTACATCATTACTTTTAAGTTCCTTCTGTTGTGCTTTTAGGGTGCCTGTGACATTTGGAAGCTGATTATTTTTTTTCAATCTCTTTGCTTCAATAGGGGAAAATCAGTCTATTGGATGGGCCATGCGTCTCAGGGTCTCTTTCTGTATTGCCGAAGCCTTAGAATATTGTAGCAACGAGGGACACCCGTTATATCATGATCTAAACGCATACAGAGTCCTTTTTGATGAGGTGACAAGTTTTTCTTCTCTTTTCATAATTGACTAATACTAGGTGTTTTTGTATGCTCTGGCAAGATAGTTTAATGGTTACGACTGCATGTCTCGTACTAATCACAGTAATTGCAATTACATGTATGTGTATTTGGCACAGCAGCGTACTGGTTAATGTGACATGTCTTGATAATGACTATAGGTAGCAAAAACTTTGATTTGAACGGAAGAGATTTTTCTAGTATGGACTAGGTCCAATTTTAGTAATCCTACACTACCGTGATTTTCGTATTTGTTCCTTCCTCTTTCCTTTCCTGTTATGGTTCCTTGCTGTAGTCCAAGGTTACTAGCAATTCTAAAGTTATGATTAAACAGGTGCCTTTTGAACTCCACATCTTTTTGTCACAGTGAACTATCTCCATCTTGTGATTCCTCCTTTATATGTTTTGTATTTTTCATATCAGATAATAATAACCTTAGAAGAAAGATGTACCTTGCCCAAGGAAATATATGGGTACAGTTGATATGCATTGTAGTTAGGGCATCAAGAAGGTGCATGCCTTCGAACAATTATCTTAACCTGAGTTAAGGCATTTCAGTATTTTTCTAGAGTTGATCAGAAAAGTTTCAGTCCCAGTATCTATTCGGGAATCATGTCTTTTTTTGTCTGGTTAACTTAGTTGTATTTTTTGTCACTTCCTGAAATATTTTTTTCTTCATATATTTCTATACGTTCAGAGCCAAATAGATAAACATCACTTTATTCATCATTTATAAATATTTATTATAATTTATTTATTTCATTAAATCATAAGTAAAAAAGTAAACATAGTGATGTCAACTTCAAGAAGAATCCAAGTGGCTCTACCTAGCGGTAGAGGAAGGTTTGCTCTTCACTGGAATCTGATTTAGTACTAGAGGGAGACTGCTCTGAAAATCAAAAACAAAGAAAATTCGGCAACGCTGAGTAGGAACCCCAAAAGTCAACTCAAAATGAGTACATGATCAAAATTCAATCAATCATCCCATTGGCGTATTTTAAATACCCGAAGGAGCACTCCCCTAACAGCGAATGGAGAGGCTTTATCCTACAGGATAAGTTTGTGTTCTCCCAACAGTGGATGGAGGCAAACTCATATCACACTCCCAACAGTGGATGGAGTGGTGTCTCTCACCCGCCAAAGTGGGGACACGTTCCTCCTAATAGCGGATGGAGGAACCGTCCAGCCGCCACGTCTGACGGCCCGCTAATCCCCGAAGGGAATCACCCTATCTGCTCTCGCTAGGGAAATAACATAATTTCACACTGGTCATGTCCATATTAGAATGAAATAACACATTTAAAACATCTCTTTCAAATATCATCAATATCAAATAATACAAATTAGTCCTCAATTGACTTGAACCCTAGTTCAATCGATCCAATTGAACTCAATTTACTAGAACCTAACTAAACCGATCTCTAATCCTCATTTAACTGGTCAGGAACCACCCTAGACTAGTATAATCTGGACTATATTAGGTTTAATTTAGGTTAAACTTACTTGAATAAGTCAATCAATTCGGAATCACCCTGAATCAATCTAGACTAATTAAGCCTAGTTTAGTTCAATCAATATTTGGGCTCAAATCCAACAACAATATTGGGCTAGATTGGGCCAACCCATCTACTGGTCATGTGCATTATATATGACTGGGCATACATGACACAAAGCTGGCCCAGCCCTAGCCTATGGACTGGTCATGTGCGTCATATGTGATTGCTAATGATGGTTGGACTGGGTTAGCCTATGGGCCGAGGCCTAATCCGTGGGTTGGGCCTAGCCTACGGGCTAGGCCTAGTCTACTGACTAGGCCTGGCCAGTGGGCTGTGGCCTGACCTATGGGTTGGCCTAGCGTGTGAGCAATTTCAATCAAATTCATATCTAATTTCATACCACAACATATATTTACTAATAATTATATAAATAAAAGCATAATAACACATTAAAAGATAGATTGAGAGATAAGCTTTAATACAAAAAAATAATCTTTTAAATTCAAATAGAAATCATACTTTCTAACACATGTATAATTTCAACATATTCTAGTCAAATAAATTTTGAATCATACAGAATAGCACATTTTAAATTTCAGATAAAAGAATATCAAAATTTTAGATAACATATTTTAATCTAATAGAAATTCTAATCCAGATGAGATTAAAGATAAGTTATAATGTCAAGAAATATCATATATTTAATACATAAAATATGTAAATTTTTAACATGTTCAAATCTAAAAATAAAAACCTTAAACATGGGTTCAACATTTAAATAATCAAAATAAAAACTAAAACATTTATTTTCAAGAAAAGTAGGGAAACCTACCTCTCGTCAGCAGAGTGTAACTCATCGTTCCTCCCATTGTTGGTTTCGGCTAAGTGAGGAACAAATGAGAGAAATCCCTTCCCTTAAATAGGAGAGGGTGAGTCTCCATTAAAGAAAATTTATTTTTATTTTTATATTTATTTAATATGAATTATTTATAGTTAATATACTAATAAATATGATATCACCCTATTTGGAATGCTAATAGTTATTTCCTAATTCGTATTAACAAATAAAAAAATAGATTAAGATTTCTTTAATTACAATGGCAAGTAAGGAAAAAATTTAATTCCTAACTTAATTATTTGATTTGATTACATTTTTCTTTCGAAAGTTTCATTGTCAAAAGGTGACTAAAATTTTTTTTTGCATATTTGCGCTTTGCAGGATGGTGATTCCCGTCTTTCTTGTTTTGGTCTCATGAAAAACAGCCGGGATGGGAAAAGTTACAGCACAAACCTAGCTTACACGCCACCAGAGTATTTGAGAAATGGTATCGCTGCTGTTACCAATAGGATTTTTTAAAAAAAAGGTTTTGGATATTTAGTTAATTATTTCAGTTGAAGTGTATGCGTTTATGCTTGGTGAAAGACTTTGCTGCATTTATGTTTGCTACTTGTTATGGCTTTTGTCTCCATATACAAATCATAATAGTGCATAATTATCTTAAGAAATTTGATGGACTTATAGGGGTCATCGTGACATATGTTGGCATTTATAATTTGCCAATTAATGTGTTGCCCTGTGATCAATTTAAAAGTTGAGTGAAAAGTAAAATACATTAGAATGCTACTACTAATGGGTCTGGGAGAATCAGAAAACTCCATATCAATGGATGAGTTTAGGAAAACACATTCACGACTCTGCATGATCTTGTGTTATCTCATGATGGTCAAGATGCCGAGGAACTTTAAGAGAACCGATAATTTGCTGAGATTACTAAAAAGAGATGAGCACCTTAATCTTGATGCGCTGAAAAGCACCATAAAGCATGGAAAAAAGGTAAATAAGTTGACTAGATAGCAAAATGTTCTTCTTCTAAACTCACATTTAAATCCAAGATACAAAGAAGTTTTTGGGACGATACATTTTAAAAATAGCCAGCAGTAGATAAGCATGTGTGGGTGTGGATCCAAGGAAGCATTTATGTTCAAAATATGAAGGTAGGGAGAAGGGAGAACTTAGATAGACTTCTTTTCTTCTTCTTTTTCCTCTTCACTTCTCTCCTTTTCGTCTTTTCCTTTTCTCTGATCTCCTTTTCTAAGGCCTGTTAAATATGGTTTGAATGGCATCCTCAGTTGCCTGATTCAAACCTTGGTAAATCCGTTGACCTCTTTCTTTCTCTCGCAATTCCCCCCTCTTTCAGGGCACTGGCAACAATGGCAATATGCCATGGCAGCAGCATGCGGCAAGACTGATGTGGGCAGCTGCACACCAGAAGGCCAACAGTTTCAGGTAGCTTGGACTTGTCCTCTCTTCCTCCTCTCCTCATCCTCCTCTTGACCTTCCGCCTGCTACCATTGCCTCTTGTCAATGTCACATTGTCAGGAGTTGCAGTTTCTATGAGTTTCCATTCTGAATCATGTGTCTGTGATGTGGAAGTGATGATGTTGGCCAGTTATATATGTCTAGATTCTAAGGTCAACCCCTATTAAGTAAATATTGAAGAACCAAAACTTGTATGAATTAGAAATTTTATTTGTACATGAATTTCAAACATGATTAATATTATAGCTTTCAAATAGTACCTAATAATTTTTAACATGCCTTGGTTAATACTGTTAAAAAATGTATTTTTGTGTTATAATATTGAAATTACTGTTATTTGATATATTTTATTAATTTAATACAGTATTTTTTATACCAAATGGAAACTTGCAATGCCAGTCCAGAAATAATCAGAATTTTGTTTCCACAGGGAGAGTCACACCGGAAAGTGTGATATTTAGCTTTGGTACTGTCCTGTTGGACCTTCTCAGTGGAAAGCGCATTCCTCCAACTCATGTAAGCATTTTAGCTTGGGAAATTTACCTAGAAAAGCCCCTTCTTCTCAGAAATGACAAAAAAGTCTTCCAGTATTTGAAAATATCAAATTGTGCTTCTTTTCTTCAATTTTATATTTGACCTTTGATTTTTCAATCAGATCAAGGAGTGAAAGGAAGAAAGAGCGAAAGAAAGAAAGAGGGAGAGAGTAACAGGTAGGTAACCACTTAAAAACACGAGAAGAAAAAAAAAAGGAGGGTAAAATTGTAGGATAACACAAAATATAGCACCCATTGGAACCTTTCAGATGTGGGGCTCTTTAACTTCTTTACAAGCATTATAATATATTGTTGCTGATATATTAGAACTCAAAGATAATCTATTTTATAATGAACCTAAAAAGGTTATCAACATTAGTTTCCTCAACTTTTATGGCTTAGTGGATGGCATAGTTAGCATCCAAAGATCCAATGTTGGCAAGATGTCTGTCCATCATTGGACAGAATAGCAATAACGAACTCATGTAACTAACCTGAGGCAATATTGATGGGGCCATGATAATCAAACTAACATATGGGTTTCACTCAACTTTCGAGAAACTGTTTGGACAAATGTGAAAAACCTTAGGCCAATGATTTCACTTAGTGACCATAATGATCCATATGATACTTACACGTAAGAGCTGCACCAAGTCATGCACATGTCAACATAGCACTTGTACAATTTTCTTGCCAAATCGGCATGTACTGTGCTGACAAGTTACCTACAAGTGGCTATGCCATTGAACAGAAAACTGTACCATTGGCAATATGTTTTTATTCATCGTGATCATTTTATTGCGCATATAAAGGTGCATTAGCTTGAGTAATTCTTTCTTTCAGGCACTTGACATGATAAGAGGGAAAAATATCTTAGTATTAATGGATTCACACTTGGAGGGGAATTTCTCAACAGAGGAGGCAACTACGCTTGTTGACCTTGCTTCCCAGTGCTTACAATATGAACCTAGGGATCGGCCCAACACAAAGAAGCTGGTGGCTGCTCTTGCACCACTGCAAACCAAGTCAGAGGTAAGGCCTTATTTTGGCTATTATTGGTACCGTGTATATGGGTCTGGAAACATTTCGTAACTTGCCGTCTAGCAAGTATGATGGGAAAAACACATTAAGCAAGTATTGAGACACCAATCAAAGGCATAAATAGTAATGGTTGTTAGTATAGTTTGTGTTAAGAAAGTTGTTAAACCAAGTAGTTAAACCTTAGTGTAGCATGGTAATTTAGTAGTTGGATACCAATGCCACTATAAATCAGGTACCTTATTGGTCTGGGTTAGGATCCATATCATTTTTGTCCCTCATGCCAATATGTGGCTATTCTGCTAGCATTGTATCAATTAACACAAAGCATTAGGGACTATTAGTTAATAACCCTTGCAGACAAGTCAGGTTTGGTTTTATGAAATTTGCTTCGTCTACTAGTTCTAATCCTCTTGTCGAATTGCAGAAATGACACTGCCATTCATCTTTGGCATTTTCTTGTAGGCATAAATCATTGAACTTTTCTAGATGGGCTTAATAAGGATAGATTATACTTGCAACTTAACAAAGTCTGCCTGGTGTGTTGGTCATTACTCATTAGTTTTATGGTTCTGTGCTCTTTCACAAAAACAATAGATGATCTTCTGCTTTATCATTAGTCACTAGTTTGAACTATGGCATTAGTTCTTTGAATTAGAAAAAATGCTTAAAAAGCTGTAATATTATTATTTTGACTTAAAATAACATTGACATCTTGGTGTATGGAGATACATTTGTACTTGTGTTGCCATGAAATGTGCACACACTGTTAGGCTTTTGATGTGCATCTTTTGCATCCAATGATATGTCTCTGATTGCAGACACCATCTTATGTTATGCTTGGGATCCAAAAGCACGAGGAAGCACCCGCCACACCGCAGCACCCACTTTCCCCAATGGGAGAAGCTTGCAGTAGAATGGACCTCACCGCCATCCATCAGATTTTGGTAATGACACACTACAAAGACGATGAA
Source organism: Musa acuminata AAA Group (assembly GCF_036884655.1). Taxonomy (NCBI): domain Eukaryota; kingdom Viridiplantae; phylum Streptophyta; class Magnoliopsida; order Zingiberales; family Musaceae; genus Musa; species Musa acuminata. The sequence goes on from NC_088353.1 coordinate 36,229,361, forward strand.
GGGACCAACGAGGTAAATATGACACTTAGAATTATATGCGACTTCTGCTTTATATTTACCAATTTATATTTGGCCCGCATAGTCTGCTTGAAAACTGAAAATAATGCATTTTCTTTTCCTTTTGCAACAGCTATCATTCCAGGAGTGGACACAGCAGATGAGGGATATACTGGAGGCCAGAAGACGGGGGGACTTTGCATTCCGTGATAAAGATTTTAAGGCAGCAATTGAGTGCTACTCTCAGGTACCATGTGTGCTGTGGTCTGTAACTTAACTATATTATCTGGTTATGTGGTATATTTAGTTCTTGAAAGTTACTCGTCATATTCTCAGAATCACCAGCACTAAACATCTGACTTGCTTTGTGTCTCAACAAAATGAAGCTTTAATGCTATTTAGGGGCTGGTTTTGCATTTTGGTGATGAATGTTGGTATTTATTATCATTCCTGCTTTGCTTATACAGTTCATAGATGTGGGAACAATGATCTCGCCTACGGTTTACGCAAGACGTAGCCTGTGCCATCTAATGTGTGATCACCATGATGCTGCATTGCGGGATGCAATGCAAGCACAGTGCGTCTACCCCGATTGGCCCACAGCATTCTACATGCAGGCAGCTGCTCTGGCCAAGCTGAACATGCAAAGTGATGCGGTCGATATGTTGCAGGAAGCCTCCATGCTAGAAGAGAAGAGGCAAAAGGGTGGGAAAGGTTCCTAAGAGCAGTTCAACATCTGATGGCTACAAATTTCCACTGGCTTTTTTTCCGACAAAAATTATTGTGTCAATTCCTGTGATTATTGTGCCTTTCGGAGTAAATGTATTATATCGAATTCGCTCTGATTATATTAATACATTGGTGTGCCATTTGTTGTGCATTTTTTGACCTAAATGTATATGAACATTCAGCCAAAACAGACTGGCTGCACTTTTTTAGAAAATTATGTTTTCATTTATCATTGGAGCTTTGCAACCCTCCAATACTTAGATGTGTGTGTTCGTATATTTACCTTATCATGCAAAGCATTTCCAGTCATCTCCTTGTATAACTTGGTACATGTTTATGACACTATCTTTGGAACCTGTAACAAGAAGATCTACACTTTCTACAGCAAATCTTCTCGTGTTTTGATTGGTAGGTTCGAGGAAGAACAGTGAACGAGCCCCATGAGTTCCTAGTGAGACAGTAAGACTTCACCAAGACGACATGGTCCCGAGTGGCCGAGGAAGATGAGAAAGTTAACGTAAGCAGCTCTTTGGAATCATTGCATGCATGAAGACAGAATTCTCCTATACGTAGAACCCACGTCTTTGGCATACGAAACCTCCTGTACGTCAAGCATGCATGTGATGGCTATTATTCACCTTCTTCCTCACGTTCTGTGTTTGTGTTGCATACGTTCTTGAGAGCATGCAAAAGAATCTACAGGACTGGTAGGTTTAAAGAGGAAGAAGGAACCAAAAGCCCTTAGCTTTTCTCTATATAAGCATGCAACCTTCCTCACTCTTTCTCCACGACGGCGCCCGATATTTGAAGGATGGGAGTTTGGGAGACAACAGCCATCGTTAGCTTGGCCTTCTTGCTCAGCTGCGTGGGGAACGTTCATGGTGATGGTACTGTGAGCTCCATTATCACCAAATCTCTCTTCGAGGAGATGCTGAAACATCGGAACGATGCTTCGTGCCCTGCGAAAGGCTTCTACACCTACGATGCCTTCGTTAAGGCCGCCTCTTCATTCCCACACTTCGGAACCTACGGTCAGAATGAAACCCGTAAACGGGAGCTTGCTGCATTCTTTGCGCAGACCTCTCATGAAACCACAGGTTAATCTCTTCTAACCATCACTGGTGCTTCTCCCTGTTCTTATCTGAATCATCTGTCTTCTGTTGTTGCTATAGGCGGATGGGAGACTGCACCTGATGGCCCTTCCTCTTATGGCTACTGCTACAAGGAAGAGAAAGATCCAAAGAAGGATTACTGCGACAAGAAAGCAACGCAATGGCCATGCGCTCCGGGGAAACGCTACTACGGTCGAGGACCGATTCAGATCTCATAGTAAGGAGTCTCGTCGAATCTCGAACACGATCTCTGTATCTGCTACTGCGCTTATCCTTCGTTCTGGTGTCGTGACTGCAGCAACTACAACTACGGCCAAGCTGGGAAAGCTATAGGCAAGGATCTCCTCAACGACCCCGATCTGGTGTCGAAGGATCCGGTGATCTCGTTCAAGACGGCGATATGGTTCTGGATGACACCGCAGTTGCCGAAGCCGTCGTGCCACAATGTGATGACGGGGAAGTGGAAGCCGTCGAAGGAGGACGAGGCTGCGGGAAGGCATCCAGGGTTTGGCGTGACGACCAACATCATCAATGGAGCACTCGAGTGTGGGCAGCACTCTAAGGCTTCCACAGACAGGATCGAGTACTTCAAGAGATACTGCATGTTGCTTGGCGTGACCACCGGAGAACATCTTGGCTGCGGCAAGCAAAAGCCTTTTGCTTGAGCTTCCACTCAATTAAGTCCATGCGGAGTACTCTCTGTCCTATAAGGACATCTATCTACATAGAGAATAAAAGATGACAGATATGAACATCATGTACTGCCATTTAATATGGAGAAATCATACGCATGGCTATGCTACTGATCTATCGATATATATATATATATATACATATATTTGGAGCAGAATTACTGGCTATTATAGATAAATTGCTGATGCATGGATGTCACTAAATGCCATGACATTTCATTTAGATGAGACAAGTATGTCTATGATTGCTATATCCGAACATATGTTTATGTGCAGGAGAACCTATAATTGCTATTATCAAAAGAGAACACAATTAATGGTCTATTTATCCTTTCTCACAATTATGACAGAGCGATTTCTCGAGAAAAAACCTCACATTTTTATGTTTTTTTTCTTTCTTTTAGCCTACATAGAGCTTTTCCTTTTTAAAGTAACCAAAATGGCTTCATAGAATAATTTGTCTGAGGACTTGAGTGGTCTTGGATAGAAATTATTGAGGATTTTAAATATATTCTAACATAAATGATGCTAAAATTTTTAACTTTTTACTAATTAATAGTCTTAAAATATAGATTTAATGTATTGAAAAATTTTGTAGTCTTTATATATATATATATATATATATATATATATATATATATATATATATATATATATATTGTGGACAAACGATAATAAGAAAAAAGAGGTAATACCCAATTATAGTATTCTTGAATGGGTTACCGTGTTTATGTTTAGTAAACGTTATTAAGAAAAAATACTGTAACCAAATGGGTGAAATTTCTTTTTTCTTCTTTATTTTGTGATAGTAAGGATATCTTGATCATTTTGCAAAGGAAAAAAATGATTTTCTATAGGTACAAAAAAAAAACGAAAAGAAAAAAAGTTTACTCTGAAAAAGACATAATATATGGAATTTTTCTCAAAAAATTATAAATTTTATATCATCGTTACTCAGTATTAATGATAAGAGAGAGAAAGAAAGAGCTATAAATAATGCATCGTATGTGATAGGACTCAAAAGTAGAATCACTCCGATTAATTACATATTACTTGTGATCCTTATATTTACGAAAACGAAACATTAAAATTATTATATAAATTTTAAAAAATAATTTTATAAAATAAAAAAATTTATTAGATTAACGAGGTTAATGTTTCACTTTCGTAGATATAGAGATCTCAATATAACTTTTAAAAATATAAAAATTAAATTACTAAAAATAACTACTTGAAAAAAAAAAAAAAACACTTATATGCCATGCTCATCACCGAATAGATCTCGAGGCACAGTGTCTTTGCAGTCTTCGATCGACTTCGCCCTCCTCTTTCTCCACTACCAAAGTCCATACATGCTTCATTAGTGTCCCTCTGATGGGAGTGTGGAAGGTGGCCATTGTCGGCTTGGCCTTTTGGCTGAGCTCCTCCGAGAGGGTTCATGACCGGCATGCGATCTCCATCATCATCAGCTACTCACTCTCCGACGAGATGCTGAAGCATCGAAACGATGCCATCTGCGCGCCGCAATGGGCTTCTACACCTACGAAGCCTTCGTCCAGTCTGCCAATTCACTTCCAGGCTTTGGAACGGCCGGTGAATTCGAGACTCGGAAATGTGAGGTTGCTGCGTTCTTTCCATTCTATATATTCAGTTTTTAATTCATAATCATGCGAGATTATTTATTCGACATACGAATATTCTTTTAATATCATGTGCTATATTGAGATTTTAATATTATTCATATCGAATTAGAACCAAATTGGTTTGAGTTAATATTACCCGTCATATAAATCTCTAAATATTATATTAATATTTTAATAATATATCATTTCTTATCTTTCATATATAAACTCTAATACTATATTTTTAATATTTTAATATTATTACTATCAACTATTTCAATATTTATTTCATGAATTTATAACCTAAATTACATATACATAGACCAAATGGAGATAAAAATTTCAACATCACCTCAAAGATTCTTAATATTTTTCTTAAATTATATATATATATATATATATATATATATATATATATATATATATATATATATATATATATATATATATATATATATATATATATATATATATATATATATATATATATATATATATATATAGTCTCCCAAGTCAAATATTCTGTCTTGTCTCTTATTTCCTGGGGGTTGGACGTGAGGATTGACCTGTTCTTAAAACGTTGTAAGAATACGAAAGGGGATCAGCAGCGAGATTGAATTGGACTAAGCTTTTCCCTGGTTGGATTAGATTAGATCAACATGGAAATTGCCTCATCCATCCTAACCAAAAGATTGATAGATTGCATGATTTTTTGTTTTTGTTTTTTGCAGAATAAGATGCACAAATCTAATATTAGCTTACTCCTACTTGTTTCTTCCTGAATCACACAGGAGGAACAGTCTGTTAACTTGAGATCAAAGCATCAGAAGCAGAGTTGTTGAATCCCTGGCGCATATTCTTGAAGCAGGATTAATGCTCCCGAGTCAATGCTGAAGACTCTTCTGTACAGCAACGTGGTTCATGGTGTAGTTAGAAGTTGAGGGTGTTGGCATATGGCGACCAGTGGTCCATCCATGGCTGCGTGATGAAGGGTTCCTGCATCCACTCCACGCCGGCCGAGGAAGAAGACACCTCCACTTCTTTTACCACCTCTTCCTTCGTCTCCTTCACTTCGCCGGAATCTAATGGATTCGATGGACTGTGGTAGTTGTCTTGATCAGAGTTGCATGCCTTGGTGTCTTCTTCCTTTGCTGCTCTCTGCTCCAACTCCTTCAGTGATGTGGCCTTCCTGTACACCTTGCACAGCACCATGTGCTCCTGCAACGAAAGCCACATGGAATATGAGCGTCAAAGCCATCGATCTTCGACCCTGCCTCTGTTCATCGAGGAAAACGTATCACCACGAGGGGCACGCCGGCGGAGGTGCAGTCCTCCTGCAGCCGGTACTCGTTCATGATCCAGTCGGTCCTGGTGCCCCGCGGCGCGCGGCCCCGGTAGAACACCAGCGTCTTCTTCAGCCCGATGACCCGCCTCGGCTCCGCCGCGCTCCGGATCGTTCGGTCCGACCCTGTCGCCTTCCAGAACCCCCCCTCGGTCCTCCGGCTCGGCCGCCCTCCGCTCCGGCTCTTCCGCTCCCTCGGCACGAAGAAGTACCACTCCCTCTCCCCGATCTTGGCCAACCCTGAAGCCAATCAACACGACATGACCTCTGATCTACTTGCCGAGCTATACCAATGGGTGGGTAGACCAACCTGGGAGCTCCCATGGGTCATGGCGGTAGATGTCGAGGACGCCAATGATGTCAAAGCTGGCGCTCTCGCCGGTGGCGACTCGCCTGAGATAGAAATCCAAGAGCTGCTCCTCCGTTGGATGGAACCGGAAACCAGGTAGCTCAAATCCCAGGACTGTTCTCTCCATTGATTCCTGCCGCTGCTACGGCTGCTGTTCTTCGCCACTGTCAACTAAACTACAAGTCAGTTTGTGTGCGTCTCCCACGAGAAAGAATGGTAGGTTTCTTCAAGTGTCTTTATAGAGTCGGAAAGGCCATGAAACTATCGTCGTCCTTAATTTGACCGATTCCTAATCCCTTCGATCGAATCTACTTTGTGTGCAGTTTCTATGCAATTCTTCTTACTTACAGTAGATCGATAAAAGAAGTCCTTCCACTTTGATCCGAAGAATGTAGACTCACTCTATCACTAAATGCGTTGACTCTTCACACGCACCCAACAATTTTGGAAGCAAAAAGAGGTGAGAAGGGGGATGAGATAGAATGCTTCGAATCACACCCCTACTGCTTCACAACTTCCCGAGTCCTCCTCAAGTCTTCACGACTTTGTGGTGTCCTGAAATGTCTGCAAGTGAGTCAATCAATCTTCCAAGGAGACAATTTCCGCGTCCCTGCGTCCAAGTCAATGTGGAAGTCTTTGTAGTGGTCGACTGACGAAGACCCAAATCCAGATTGACGCAAACTCTATAACTATCAGAGATTTATTGAATCCTGAGAAGACCCACCATGGTGTATCTTAGAATACTATTACAATTAACTTCCTTCAGTTTGGTGCACTATTTCTGTGACTTCAATCAAACAATAATTTAGACTGCTATAAATTATTGTTTTATGGAAAAAGGAATGAAGAGATGAAGAAGGGCTCAGATTGGAGGAATTGGCACTCCTTCATGACTGCCTCCTGCTATAAACCAGGTGATGTCCTGTTAAGAAATGTCATTTGACTTTGATCTTTTCATGTGATAATAACATAGGAAGGGATCATCAGATCAAACCTTTAGATTGTTCTTTAAAGTTTAAACACCATCCAGTCAGATCCACCAAAATAGTAGATGATTTCATGGGTTGAATTCAGTCCACACTAGTGAATCCAAAAATATATGCAATCACAAGCACCATATAGATTGTCGACGAGTACAAGAAACAGTTGTACAACAATTGTCCTGATTGACAAAACATTCGAGTCACATCTGTTTCTCTTCTTCATGTCTTTTCACACAACCATGTGTCCCCAAGGATTTTGGTGGGATTTTGGTGGCACTGTTAAGATCTAGAATAAATTTAGGAGTACAAAGACGAACCAAGCATTGATAAATCAAGCTATGCCAGCCTGAACAAACCTAAGAAAGAAGAAATTAAAAGAATGTACAAGAAACTATGACAAAATCTTGAGAGCACCGAATGCGCTCCTTCAATCGATCAGGTACACGAAAGGAACTGTACATTTCTGTTATCTGAGGCTTTATATACAGTCTGAATCTTGTATTTAGTCTCCTAAGATCAAAGCACAAAGAATTCATGTTAAGACAAAACATCAGCAACAAAGAAAACATGCAGAAGAAATTGAAAAAAAAAAAAAGTAAAAAATATTGCTTATTTTTCTTAATTTATCTGGATCAGTTTGTTCTATTCTTACCTTTTTGTCTGAGTCCTTTGGGCTTCTCCTTTCCTCCTTGTGTGTCTACTGTAAGCAGTTCTTCTGCAAGGTTCTTGAAGATGTAAAAATAATTGGACTATAGAATAGTTATGACAACATTCTGCTAATCTGAAAGTACTTCATCCAACTCTGGATCCTCTTGTCTGATGAAGACATCATACTCTGATTCGGTTCCATTGGAGAAACTTCTGCCTAAAGGTGTATTTTCTCCATAATCCAAGTCAATCCAGTCTGAGTCCTCATTGCTAGAATGGTAGTCTATCGCTTCTCCAGCACTTCTGCTTACATTGCTTATTCCATTTTTATGGCTAACCTCAGTCCGATCATTAGAATTAGAATGTGCTGCCACCTTAGAACCTTCACATATGCATGCTGCAGGGTACTCGTGGAATTCACCTCTGCCAGGTCTTAGCTCATCGGGCTCTCCCATGAATCCTTTCTGAAAAGTGCGGACTTTGGAGGAGAAGGTTTCCCAAGTCATGTTGGTTCTGTTCGGGAACAAGGAGTAGAGTTTCTTAGCATTTGGTCGTATAGTCCTCTTGTGTCCAAAATATCTCCTGTTGAAAGATGTCAATGCAAATGGAGTTAGAGAACCTGAACTTTCCTTTCATGTATGAGACACTCACTATGAATAATAGAGCTACCTTCGACCAGCCAATATCCTGGCCATGTTGCCATTGTTGTTGGTCACAAATACATCACTGCCATCACATACGATGAAATCAAGCGCAGCCATACGAGATGAATACGATGAGAATGGTGCCAATTCCTCCTCGGTTGCTAAGGTTTCTTTTGAATGAAAATTTGGAAATAGTGTCTTTAGAGGTGCTAATGTCTCCTCTCCTCCATATATCTCACCAGATGCCACATAGAGGTGAACATCGTTTCCAAAGCCCAAAGCCCTAAGCATAAGACCTATTTCTTCTGGTGTAAGTGGACATTTACCATGTCGGCGTTCCTTTTCTGGGTTTCTGGTCTGCACAAAGAACTTGGACGTTAAAATGAAAGGTAACAAGGAAACAATGCTTTTGCAATCTATTCAATAAGTTCAAAAGCAGAAGATGTTAGCTTGCTTGGTTGGTAAAAATTTTGACTATTGCTATCAAATCCTGTCTTCATCGCTTACCCTTTGTAAAGAAAAAACCAAGGGACTGAAAAGCACTGACTTACATGTAAGGATTTCCACCGCTTGCGTATGGCACCCAATTCTGTTTTTTCCTTTTCTCCTCCTCCATAATAGCACCCAGAGAAGGCAAGCATATCAGGTTCAAATCTGTCAATTATCAGTATGACACATGTATCATAGATCTTCTATATTGCCATCATTAAACTACAGAAAATAGTTATTGTGCTAGCTCTATGATTTAAAATCACAGTAATAGAAAAAAAAAAGTGTGCATAAGTTCAGATAATTTAATTGCAAATCTGAGAATTTTTCATCCAAATACCACATTGTTTGAAACATGTATCAGAAAAGGAGCATGCTACCATAAGGTTGCCTGCATTTTTTAATGTAACATGACAAATTCTCAATTCTTCAACGTGAAAAAGGGATGCATGCAACATTTTCTTTTATTTTTTAAATGAATTTTGACTATGAGCGACATAGACAGAAGAAATAGAATAAACAAAATGGAGATGGCAAATAATAACTGAATATATAAGTACTCGACAAGAAGTTTTCTCGAAAGTTTGACCGTAATAGGATAAGAAGGTTCAATATCATTCTAAAGCTAGTGCAAGAGACATAGGAATGAGTTTTAAGGCAAGTTGTGTGCACCAAGATTTCCAAATCAGATGCATCATTTCAACTATATACGAGTTCATAAACCAGCAGTTTCAAGGTCACCCAAATGATGGAATGTCATGTCTGACTATATTTGTATTTCAAATTTGATGCAGAAATGGAACTGGATTACAGTCTCGAAAATGCTTATAACATCAAGAATGAGAATTAGTGCACACAGTTTCCAAGTGTTATATAAGAATTCACCGAATTAACATGATAAAAATGAGAATGAATGCAGAAAAATTAGCACAGCTTCCAAAGAATGAAGGATAAAAGCAAACACTTGACATTTTGGTCATATTTTATGAAATTATTCTGTATCTAAATCTGGAAATATACTCTCACAGTAGAAACATGTTAAGAAGAGCTAAACAGATGTATCTGGATCCAAAGGTAACAATCAAAGACATGACCACCCTGTTATGCTCTTACCTTAGATGAAGGGCAATAAAGTGTTTGCTTTTAGCCTTCATTCTTTGGATCAGCGTATCACCCATTGCTTGTATCTGATCTGTGAATTTCAAGCTATGATAATTTACTCTGCATCTCAATTTCTGAAGATCGGTCTCCAACTTGTTTGAAAGCCTATAGTCAAACTTTGTCAGCTTAACAACCTGCAATTCATGGAAGATGAGAATTGGGTTTGCAAACAAAGACAACCTAAAAATAGATGCACCAGAAATCAGTTATTTCTCAAATGGAATTCACATGCTAATGAAATAGATGCACCAGAAATCAGTAAAGAAATTTTACGTGTGGAAAATAATTATCAGAGACATTGGTAATTTTCATCACTTAGGGCGCTATATATTCATGATATTGCTCTTGATAACAAATAATTAATGGCAGAAGTTGTTTGTCAGCATTAATTTAACACATTTGTCTTTGGGGGTTGGCTTTATGGCCAGATCAACACAAGTTCTATTACAAACAGCAATAGATTATCTAATTATATTCCTATATGAAGTTAATTTAAAATAGATCAGAACATGTTAACAAATCTCAAAACGTCAACCCTTGTAAATAGAATTCTAATGCATCTTTGACATAGCAACCCCAATGTTGATAAACCTTGGCAGTGAGCAATACTTCTTAAGGAAATATAACAAAGACTTGACACAGGTTATTCCACATGCATCAACACATAAGATAGTTTGTAAGCTCAATTAATCCCTGAGATGGAATCTGCATAGCTAGTTCCAGTATAACTCATACAAGAGCGTTCTCTTTGAAGCAAATACAATTATTCCTGAAAGAAGGATCTGAAACTCGAGTATTTACATAAGCTTGCCAATGTTAAAAAGAAATAAAACAATACTAATAAATTTAACTTACAATAACAAAAGAGGATAAATTTCAAGTATAACCAAAGATTCTGCAATAAATCCTCCAATCTAGTTTGGTACTTTAATATTGTTAATTTTTTTCTAGATCCTACTTCAGGATTCACTTTTAGGACTTTTCAAGATGATCCTTAGAGAACTTCAAGACTAGAAAGTTAGATAAACAGCATATTACCCTTTCCTATTTACTGAAATTAAAGTCCATGTGCATAATATACAAATGCCACTTCTTAATAAAGTTCAAAAAATTAAAAGAAAAAGATAAAAAAGAAAATAATATTTCATTTATCTATAAAAGAAGAAAAAAAATAGTCTATTTTATTGCAAATAGCTCACATGCTTCTTCGTAAGTGCAGGCAGCACTCGACTTTCATAGCATCTCGGGGTGCACTTCCTTGGAACACGCATGGTATAAGGAGTCCGAATTATCTTCCCACCCTTTTCAGGGAGTTGTTTAATAATCTTGACATCCTTTCTGAGAGTTCCAATGAACCAATCAACATCAAAGATGTCTGCAAAATCACTGTAACATAGAGATCATGGGAGAACAAAATACTTCAGTGCTCAATTAAAAAAAATTAGTGCAATTGGTCTGCTAGTAGTTGATATTTTGAGAAAGGAAAAAAAAATACAGCATTTGCTTTCAGAAAGGTAGACTATTTGAAACAGACCTGGCATCTTTCCAGAAAGATTTCTGATCAAGGATAGGGACAACAAGTGTAGCATTTAAAATTCGAGCTGCAACAACAGCATCAGTTATCTGCATGTAACAGTATTTCAAAATTTTCTACATTAGTAATCTTATGCAATTATTTCCATATTGAACATAGGAAACTAGAAAATCTACAGGAGAATAAACTAGCAAATCTACACTCCATGAAAGCAACACCAAACAGCAAAATATTGATGCTGTCTAGTTCCATCAATCGAACGCCATCATATTCCCCTAACAATAGAACAGGTCTGTCAGCTTTTATACAATGCTTCACTTATATGTAATCAAAGAACCGAAATCAGATAAACTGTTTTGAGCGTCATCTACATATCAAGGGGTTCATTCAGTGACTCAAATCTTTATGCCCATTAGTGAAACTAAAGGATGCCTGCTCATTCATGCATTCCTCATATGCTCTCACTATCGTATCAGCAAAAGATGTGCTTATCCAGATGGGCCACACAAACTATGTTTATTCACTGGTACACAAGCGACCAAGCAGATGTACAAGCCAGACAGTACTCTCCTTGTCCATGCATATATGAAACCCCTTGTGGATGTTCGTTCAGGTGTATAATCCATGTTGAAAGACCACTTTCTAAAGCTACAAAAGGATTTTAACCCTAGATGTATCTCTATTGACAATAACTTCAGGAAGAACAGAACAGTTTTCATTTATGTACATCAGAAACACAGCTAATGAACATACATATTGCAAGAAAAGTCCCTAATAGATTGAGGCGATCAAAACGTTTCTTTTGGCACATAATGAAACGTGCTTTTCAACATAGTCAGATGTAAAAACATAAACTAAAGTTAAAAGCATGATTTTTTGCCCTTGTCCACAGAAAGTAGTATTTATTTGTTTGTGCAGGGCACATAATAATCATTTGGCATGATCATGAAACAAAGACATCATTATGAGGGAAAGACAACAAATCATTAAGACAAATCTTATATTCTACCTAGGAAAACAATACAGGGAGTCTTTAAGTAGACAAGTGAAGAGTTAATATCTCAAGTATGTTAGGTATGATATCATAAAATAATATGCCATACATAATGCACCAACTATTTGGAGTCGGCTACATAAATCTGTTCTTGCCATTGAGCATTAGGTATGATCTCAGCTAAAATGTTGAAAAAGAGGCTATGGCATTAAATAGATGGTCCTTATAGTTGATTTTAGTAAGATTTCATTAAACATGCTGTAAAACTATAATGCAAATTTGAAGCTTGTGAAAAGAGGTGGACCGAGACAATGGTAAAATTAATGAACCAAAGTCAATTACTGCAGTCATTATTGGTTGGTATTTTGCAGCAGATCTTAAGAGACAATAGCTGAAACTTTACCAAGGTCTGACTAGTTGTTGGAACTTCTTGCCCTACGGTAGGCTAGATAGCTGTTTCTGTGTTGCATTACCGTTCTTAGATTTGAGGTTTAACCACATGCTAACAGAAAAACGGAGCAACCTAAGGCCAATCTTACTGTGTTCAATTTGAATGAGATGTATTGATATGATAGAAATAGGACAATGAACAATTTCTTTAATGGAGTCTTTAAAGATGCTCTTTGCATCAAAGTGTTATAAGATTTCTCAATAGTTTAAAAAAAAAAATCCTACAGATAGACATCTCCCATGTCAAAGAAGACATTGTGATAAACTACTACTTTTTATTGTCTCTTTTGTGGGATGTGACCATCCAGTCTACTCCGAAAGTAATTTGTCCACAAAAATTACATGAGAAGAATTATTCGAGGCCACTTTTTTTTTTTTTTTGATAAACCCAGAAATAATTTGTCCTAAATTTTCCAAACTTGCACAGCATTGAACTTCATCAAAAATTAAAGAAAAAACAAAGAAAGAAAATACTTTTTGTCTGACGATTGCCCCAGAAAAGATGTACCCATCAACACACACAAGAAAAGGTTGGAACATGTCAACTCACCCCCGTTCGTTGTTGATTTAATCCTCCACTAGTTGCAATCATCAAGTACCTATTGGGCAGAGTGTTGGATTCAGCTGCTGCAAAATGATATCGAGATCAATATCAGACAACCAAATCTCATGAGACGTTAATATCGTACCAATCCGAATAAACGTGATCGGAGGCTGAGAAAACGAATGCAGAATCAATCCAACAAATCAGAAGAACTCTTCAATCGGAACAAAGTCAAAACATCATTCTGCAACTAGTTTCGCCGGCCAAGAAACAAAACAGACCAAAACAAGAACAGCACGTACTCGCGAACCCACTGCTTGCGTTGCTGCATCCGTAGTAATCTTTAGAGAGCTTCGAAGCCCAAAGGTCAGCCACCGGGCCGCCTCCTCCACTCTACGTAGTCATACCATCCAAACAAATCGATACCATGGAAGAATCAAAAGAGGCAAAAGATCCAACTTTGCAGCAAATCAAGCACCAAGAAAACGCACCGGGACACGGAAAACATCGATCGCGCCGGCGGCATTCCTCCGTACCTCCACCGGATTCTTGAGCTGCAAGCCAATGATGTCAGAGTAGAGGAACGACGAGGAGGAACGGGTCAAAACGAGAGCCTTCGACGACCGTACCAAGATGGAGGAAGGCTTGGTGCGGGGGGTCGGCGCGGCGGTGGGCGACGACGCGAGGAGGGAGTGGGAGGCGAGGACGAGGAGGAGGAGCAGTGCGGCGGCGGAGAGGGCAGCCGGCACGGACACCGACGGGACCACCCTCCTCTCCGGGCGGCGCCGCCTCTGCAACCCCATCTGCGCTCTGTCGCCTCTTCCTCTCTCTCTCTCTCTCTCTCTCTCTCTCTCTCTCTCTCTCTCTTCTCTGATACTGGGTCGATTCCTTACACTTGCTCTTCTGCAACTCCTCGTGCAATCCTCATAGGAGTTGACACCAACCAACCCACGAGCACAGCTTGCAATGAGAATACCCAATAGAAAAAGAAGAAGAGACGGAGAGAAAGACGAGTACTTGAAATCGATGTACAAATTTTGAATTTGCGATTTGGTGAAGTGATAAGAGTAAATAATGGAGGCAGAAGAAGAAGAAGAAGACACGAGAAAGCGAAAGAAAGTAAATCGAATTAGATATACAATTTCGACATTATAACAATATTTAATTAAACAGATAATGAAGAAAAGAAATAAAAATAAATCATAAACATGAAAACGAACAAACAAACAAACAAACAAACAGTTAATAAGGCTAAGAATCATAGACTAATGTGGGCTATTTTTAATGGTTCATTTAGTTAATGAGACTGGTTTTCCAAGTCTCATCCATCCATCCATCCATCCATCCATCCATCAGTCCACATCCTAATAACGATGATGTATCGAACCTTTGTTGTCTCAGATTAGTTGGGGGGAGATAAGATGGTGCTGTTGAAATGGTTGTAATGTGATTGATATGATGCTGCTGAATTATTATTATTATTATGCTGCTGAATTATTTACTTCCAAACTTTATATCAATTTGATTACTAATTAAATGATAAAAGTTAGATATGTCATGAATATTATTCGAGTTGTCTTCTCTAAAATAGTAAAGCATATTCTTTTGACTTGAGGTTTGGAGGATGCCGTTTTATCTTTAAATATAATAATTTTTTTTATAAAAATAAATAATAAAAAGATATTATTTAATAAATAAAATAAATAAATAAATAATAGGGGGGGAAAAAAAATAATACAGGAGAATCAACCTCTCATGTGGCTTAGTTGTAACTAATGACACCATTTGCATAGATGACTCTCATGAGCAACCCAAAAGTCTCATGTCATGTTCTAAGGAATTAGATCTCACCCAGAGATTGAGTGGTGTCATCTGACTTCAGCAGTGTACATATCTTAGAAAAGAGGAAATGGATTGGGCATCAGATGCATGCATGGGACCCCCACAAAGCTTCTTCACCTAAAGGGCAAGCTAAGAATCCAGCATGATGAGAGTGTGTGTGTGTGTGTGTGTGTGTGTGAGCTAAGGGGATATTTGGGGAATGGAATTGAAGTCCCATTTGTTGTCTTCCCCAAACCCTCCCTCCCTCCCTCCCTCTCATCTTCAGCTGCCCGCCCACCCACCTTGGAAACACCGCCACCTTTTCCTATGACTCCTCACCATTCGACAAGGATGGTGGTTGTCTTTTACGCAGACAAAATAATCCCCGATCCCTGCAACCTCCCATTAATATGTATGTATGTATTCTCGAGTACAACATGGGTGCGTTGCATGTATGTTTATACTTCCATATATTGATCGGAAAAATAGATATGATCATGCCGGCTTGTCAACACCACCAAACCAAACCAAACCCCAAGGAGTTGTCGGAGGGTGACTTTGACTTTTGGAGGTTGATGATGAATCGATCACAGGCACAAAGATCTAATAATGCATTTAATATCTTCAGATCAAATTACAATACCAGTTTGATCGCCCCGAGAGAAAACCATAGCATGTAACTCACCATTTACCGATGCAGGCAGCAGAGTGCTTCCGAGGAGGGCTGCTTCTGAGAAAACAGAGGCAGGATCGCGACATGTTTGGTTGTTAATGATTTGATTTGGGTTTGGTAGGAGCAGAAGGTTTCGGAATGCAGTAAAATACTCCTCTCGATTTGAGATGCGACTGTAGTGATTGATGATGGGGAGTAGATATCATCTGAGGGCTGTGCCTCACAACCACTCCCTCCATTGACCAGCTGAGCTGAAGGCAACATGTGGAATGGATCCAAAACGAGCAGGTATTCCTCGAGTGGTTAGAGCATGAAATCAACATGTGTGACTTCGACTAATACTTGTTTTCTTGAGTTGAATCGACTACATGATGAGGAGAAGATGACAGAGTCAGCTCTCTCTCTCTCTCTCTCTCCTGTGTTGTGCAAACGACAAAGGAGACAGAGACAGAGAGAAATGCCACAACTTGTGTGTAAATACGCTTTATGTGTAAGAGAAGAAAACCATTTACAGTTCATCCCACATGAGGCTACTTCCCCAACTTTTCATCGTGTTCCCGCTATCATAGCTCGCCAGCTAACATCGCAGAGGATTAAAATGACTCCATGGATGCAGCCAGAGTGATGTTAGACTGGTATCCGGTAGAGATCCCCAGACTATGTCTAGCTCTAAAAGGAAAAAGAACTTCCATGGGGACTCAGCAGCAGCAGCAAGTGGGTGCATCATCATTCAAAGATGAGGTGATGCACCTCAAGAAAGAAGAGGAGGTGTGATGCAGGACACTTGCCTTTTAAGGGAAGAAAAAGAAGACCTGCAGAGATCATCACTGGGTGGAGGACGAAGGGAGAAGGGAGGGGCCCCAGCTGTGCCAAATGGAGGTCTTCTTGTACTCAGAGAAACATGTTGTTGTAGTTGGCACAAACTTGTAGGCTACGAACTGCAAAAAGGAACATCCAACTCACCCTTCATGATAGTTTGCAGTACGATTCACATACAGGTGTTGTTGAGCAGCAGCACATAGTGGAGAGATGACTCCTTCTCTTGTCATGCATGTTGTGGTGGTGTGGGAAGCGACAAGGAAGACAAAAGACTCTCATTTCATGCACAAGGATAAAAGATTGTGCTTGAAGAAATGTCAAATTATGTTTGCTGCTCGTGCACCCTTCCATATCCCAATCAAGCATACTAATTGTCGAACGTGAAGACATGTAGAGTAGTCCGATGTCAAATCAAGAGTGGCCATGCCATGGACTTTGAAAGTTGAATCTCTCTATATTGCACAGTGCTTCCATTTCTCCATGATTCTTTAAATAACAATATTTTAAGTCAGGGATTGTTAAAAAAACACCATGCTTTCTTATCAAAAGGTAAAATTAATTTTCTTAAAAACAAAATTAGAACACTTAATTTACTGATTTCTTTTCACATTTGAGATATTTCCTTTTGTTGACTTTTTTTTTTCTTTCATGTATGTATATATATTATATGTATAATAATTTTATTATATATAAAATAAATTTATTTATTATTATTATTTTTATTTATAAAGTGTAAATGACAAAGATGAGATTTGAGCTCATTAACATTGCGATCAATTTTTAAGATCTTTATCAACAAAACTAATTGATAACAATTATTATTATTATTATAAGTAAAAAAAAATAAGAATTGATTGTTGGTGGTGGATATGATATGATTCACTTTCCAAATATTGAGATCTAAAATTTTATATGATAAATTAATACTTAAGATATTAGTTTGATGTATTTGACTCACTTATCATATGTTAGAAGGTTCGAGGAAAAACAAAACTTACGGGAAAAAAAAAACTTAGGTATGAATTCAACATGTATTAGCAAAAAAAGAAAAAAGTATCATTCAAATCTCGTTAACATCACTTATCTTTATTAAAAAAAAACACTCGTAAAGACACCTTAAAAAATTATGGAATAGAAAAAAAACTTAGCAGAAACCTTTGGGGTTGGATACTACTACTTAACAAACTGTGAAGACACCTAAAAACCTAAAGAAGAAGTTTGTGATCTCAATCAAAAAAATGGAGGAACTTTTTTTGTTTTTGCTTGAGTTTGGAGTTTGGAGTTTGGAGTTTGGAGGAATGAAGACCACAGACAGAGAGAGCAAGAATGAGGTGGTGGTGAGTCGTGATCACACCAACAGGAAGAAAGAGTAGTACTAACAACCATTAGAAACGGATGGTGGCGTGTTCGACATTCCAAGTATAGTTTGTAACCTTTGCTTGTCGTAAGAATCCAAAGGAGCATGCCAACTTGTGTTACCTGCTCTTGCCATCAAAGTATTGCTCAGAACAATGGCTGGTGGATGAACATCCAAAACACACCCATTGATTCTATTCCTTTTTCTTCTCTTTTCTACCTCCATTTGTTTCTCCAGCAACTTTCATGTCATAATCATCAATTCTGCATTGTGGTCCACGTATTCTTTATGAACGATCAACTTATTTTGTTTCTTTTCTTTAATATAAGATAAATTAGGTTGGCTATCATTGTACCGATACCATACCGTATAAAGCTCGGATGTCAATTCATACCGATATGTCGAGTGTTGGCACGTCAATAAATATCGAGTTTTCGAAAAACTCGATATTTGCAATCATATATCGACTAGTGTCAATACTATATTAGGCGTATCGGATGATACAAAGTATCTAGTGACATCTATATTGTCGATATTCTGTCTGACCGATAAATACTATCTTTATGTATTGATCAAATATATTCATGAGCATGTGACTGCCAAAGGAACTCTTCACCAAGAATCAATGATGGGGGTGGCGATGTAGCAGAGCGAACCAAGAAAACTGTACTGTGAGACACATGCAGTGCACTCAGCAACCACATCGTAGGAGAAGCTTTCTTTACTCAAAAGCTTCTTCCAAACCTCCTTTTTTTTTTTGTCTGCTGAGCTATTTTTCCCCCTTTCATTTTTGTCAACGATTGGTCCCCTTCTACAGCAATCTGTGGCCACCATCTCACATCTCAAACCCAATGCCAAGCCCCACACCAAAATGACCATCTCACAGAGAGAGATCAGTTTGCAGTAAAAAAAAGACATAAGTATCTCTTGAAACATCAGTCATCAAACTTTCAGACAAGTGGATGAAGGGGAATGCTGGGCAGCAGTTTGCAGAAACTGAAGGATAAAGCTGTTTCAGTAACTCACTAAAGGCATTTGGCACCATCTTGACACCTAATGTCTTATGCAACAAAAGCATGAAGTAATTCCAAGAAATTACAGTGGCCTCATCATCCCTGAAAGATTCAACTACTGAATTTAATCTTCTCTTTTTCATCAAATCCCAATCCAAGCAATGATCATTGTATCTCTTTGTGGTATACGTATCCCAATCACCTCAATAAAGAGTATCCATCTCATTTGTTCCAAAGCCTGCTTGCTAGATTGATAATACTGGTTACTTTTGGGTTCACACTGTTTGCTTTGAGGCACCTAGAGATGCTAAAGCAGTGATCATTCTAATCTTTCATGGTCACTGCCCAATAAAGATGATTCTTGTCATTAATTCAATTCGAATTCCTCCTACATGCTGAGTTGCTAATATCTGTTCTGGAACACCTAGAGATGCTGATGCTTATTGTGCTAGCTAGCTAGCTAAATGCAACTCATGAGATTCCAAGAAAGCACAGATGGGCCAAGGAAGCCTTGTAAGATGCTACAGAACAGCCCAAATATCATCTCTCTTCATCCATAGCTTCTTTGGTTTGGTGGAATATCCATTCCAACACTAATCAGTATCCTTTTCTGCACGATTGTCTTTTTCTTTTGTTGCTAACATTATAAAGCGACTTGATATGTGCCTTCGTGACAAGCATTTGCATCACAGACTGCAACGCTGAAGCCATTTCCTGCACCATAATATATATATATATATTCACACACGCGCACACACACACACACACACACATATATATATATATATATTCACACACATACACATATAAATATATATATATATGCCCACGCTAACACAGTTCTTATAGAGACCATTCTTCTCTTCACCATAAGATTTATACAAACAAATAAATAAATCAAGAAATGAATGGCTTGATCGTACCATGCCATAGTCAGCTTATATAACTTGTTTTCATCCTCATATTGAACTAGTCTGCACTCTGAGACAGGTTATTACCGTTTTCACAGGAGAAACATGCATGGCACAATCATATATTACCTTGAACAACGTAAGATCTATTTTAACTAATAGCAATAACATTGCTGCCTGAACATTGTGAACTATCAATTACATTGTTTTCAGCGTCAGAGCTCATGGAAGACAAGCAAGCAACCACTCTGCTGCTTCCTCAGCACAACAGCCAATGAGAAGTAACTACGCCAAGCCAAGCTTGCAATTCTGGGAGAGAGCAACATATCCCCTGTAAGATTTATACAAGGGGCTGTACTCCTCCCTTGATCTCTGGCTGGAAATATTGGTCGGTCACAAAGGCATTTCCACTTAGCTTTTTCTTCCGGAGCAATGGATCCCTGCCAATAAGTGAAAGCAAGCAAACAATAATAGTTATGCAAAATGAACATATAGCTTTTTCTTGTGACAATAGTTCAAATATGTTAACTAGGTCAAACAAATATTATAACTTCCATATCTTCAACGAAGCTTAAATCATGGATCGTGCAACTAGCTGTTACAAAACCCTATTGACAGATCCTGATTGCGGATGGTAATCGGCTGTAAGGATTGACCCTGAACGTCTTGGCTGATTTATGGCCTATCCTGAACAATCCAGGCAGTCCAATGAGGTTAGAGCTTGTCATGTTTATGTGCCATCCCGATCTAGTTTTT